>NW_022196906.1:63440651-63488277 GCF_008632895.1 Mastomys coucha | reverse complement strand
TTTTTTTTCTTCAAGATAGGGTTTCTCTGTGTAGCCCTGGCTGTCCTGGAACTCACCCTGTAGACCAGGCTGGCCTTGAGCTCAGAAATCTGCCTGTCTCTGCCTCCCAAGCACTGGGATTAAAGGCGTGCACCACCACTGCCCGGCTAGGTCGCTGCTCTTAAGGGAACACAAAAGCCATGCATTTACTGGTGGGTGAGGAAGTCGAAAGAAGGGTTTATTGGAAAGTTCCAGAAATGAACTGATGCTGAAATAAGAGAGAGAAACCCAGAGTCAGGGGTTCACTGAGTGGCAGAGCAGTATTTGTGAAAGCCTCTCACCAGTGGAGATAATGTGGCCAGAGCAACCAGACACACAGAGCTGCTTGTCTATGGTGGCAAAGCTTCCGATCCCAGCTGTACGGGTGGTGTTGGTGGGAGTGTGGATGTATGTATATACATGTGTGCATGCGTGTAGAAGGCTAGGATTAACCCCAGATACATTCATTACAGATAAGCTCTTTCACTAGGCTGGGGCTTCCAGTTAGGTTCGTCTGGCTGGCCAAGAAGCCCCAGCAATTGCCTTTTAAAACTACCTGCCCAATGCTGGTGATGCAAGGGCTCACCACCATGCCCAGCATTTGAATGTGGATTCTGAAGACTGAACTTGGGTCCTCATGCTTGCAAGGAAAGCACTTTACTGATGGGGCCATCATCCAGCCTTGGATTCAAGCTCCTGCCTCCAGATTCAGAGTCCGCTGACTTTTCTTTATCGCCCACTCAAAAATCACTGCCGCCCAGTTAGGCTTCATACGAGTTGAAAGGGTTTGTGAGGGTCACACAGGGTAGCTGGGCAGCCTTGGCTCACTGCTGGGAAACCGCTCTGATTTCCAAGCCTGGAGCCTCAAAGCGTACCCTGCAGTAGTGCTGCCTCACCTCCTACTAAAAATGTGCTCTCTGAAACGTGTAGCAGCACTGACCTCTGCCAGACGGCACATCCCAGCTGTTAACATTATTCAACTTACAACAGAAGTTGCCCTTCAGACCCTTGTAGCCAGGCCCAGGGAGGAGGTGACATTATCAGGGCTGGGCCCTTAAGAAGAACAAAGAGAAGAGTCACCTTGGCACAGAGGATCTGGGGAACTGCTCTGGCTCCACCAGGCCTTGTGCAATCATCCACTTCTGGACCAGAGCTTGCAGACAGCGGATGCTGCCTCTGGACCAGCCAATTAGGCCCTGTGTGGGTCTGCAGTGTCTCACACATGGAACCCCTATTAGCAATTAGCCCACAAAGGATAACTTTATGTGGGATTTATTTTTAGTACAGTGTCAACCTTTTCACTCGGGATAAACCTTTTGTACCTATTGCACACCCAAGTTGTAGGACATTACGTTTCCAGTCTCTTAATTGACTTCATTATTTAGAGAGCCGCAGTCCGAGTCCTGGGGGTAAGGCAGTAGATGAAGGCTAACTTGGAAAAAGTCGGCTGTCCACTTAAGAGGAGGGATGCCCATCCTCACTTGCCCTCCCAAGCCCCAGAAGAACCTGTATCAAGGAACATTGAGGACTCCTTGGGATTCACCCCATTATTCATTCCTGAATCTGCTAATGACCTTGGATTATTTCCTGTCTTCCCAGGCTTTTATTAAAGAAGGTGTGGTAGGAAGTGGGGAGACCATGTCTGGATATAAATCCCAGCCACTCTTCCCTCTAGAACTCCTTTAATTCTCAAATGTATCATATATATATATATATATATATATATATATATATATATATATATATGCATGATACACAGTACATGTGTGTGTGTGTGTGTGTGTGTGTGTGTGTGTGTGTGTGTGTATGGAAAAGCCATGCCTAACTCTCCCATCTGCATTCAGTGTTATCTTTGTGAGGAGCAGGAAGCTGGCCAAGGACAGCTGACCCTGGGGTAAGAATGGAAGCCATTCCTTGAAACAGGGTCTCAGATAGCCTAGGCTAACATGGAATTCCCAGCACAACAAATGATAAGCTTTACTTCTGATCCTCCTGCCTCCACTGCCCTAGTTGAGAAAGGGAGTCGATTTCCTCTCCTTCCTGGCCAAGCTGGATTTGGGGCCCTCTGCCTTCGTGTGCATGGAGTGTGGACAGTAATCTGTATGTCTGAGGAGGCAGAGTGGCAAGAGTGGATGGAAAACAGCTGGCTCTGCTCCAAGCTAGGCATAGAAACCATAGAAGCCTCCATAGATCTCCTGGTCCTTTCGTGTCCCTCCCTCTCTTCCCCGACTCCTTTTTTTCCTTTCTTTCTCTCTTTACTTGCACTAGCTTGGTTTATGTGGTATTGGAAA
Source organism: Mastomys coucha (assembly GCF_008632895.1). NCBI lineage: Eukaryota > Metazoa > Chordata > Mammalia > Rodentia > Muridae > Mastomys > Mastomys coucha. Next base: position 63,485,968 of record NW_022196906.1, on the reverse strand, counting down.
TTGAACCCAGGGCTTTGTGAATGTGAGCCAGGCACTGTACCAACAGTCTCCCTAATAGATGTCCTTCACTCTGTAATTTACCTTTGTCGCTTCTGAGGAGCAAGACAGAAAGATCTATGTACTGTTTGGGGATGTCATCTCTCCAAAGTCCTCATCGGTCTACATGCTTTGAATCTCTGTTTTGTACCAGACTCCATGGAAAGAGACTGCATGAAGAAATCCCAGATGAGCTCTCAGGGACCGAGTAGAGGTAGCATTTCAGGGTTTAAGTGTCAAGCCCTGCAGCAGAACCCAGAAGAACGGTTCTGCCCTAGTTTAGGCGCCTGAAGAAAGGCATTTCACTATTGATGTGGTCAAGATCCAGCCAGGCAGTGTTTGTCTGTCTGGACTTGGAGAATAAATCTTAACCTAGACAGGTGCGGTCCAGAAAAAGGAGGCTAAGGATTGGCTGCTGAGACCTGGCCTCCACAGAGGGAGTGGCTAACCTTTCCAGAAGGTGAGCAGAGGTGGGAACAGCAGGCTTCAGGGATGGGAGAGGTGATGGGAGGCACACAGCAAAAGCCTTCTGTTGTGAGCGTAGAGGTAGGAAGGGGAAGGCAGGGCTCACACAGAGGCCAAGATGTTTGTAGAAGCTGCTGCATAGGGTGACCTTCAGGGAGTGAGTAACCTGCACAGGGAACATGGCTGGTATATATAACTGTCATCTATCAAAGCAGATCGTGTGGAGGAATGAGGAGACTTTTAAAGGGACATTTGAGCAAAGAACACAATGGTCCCAGTTTCTTGGAAGGGGGTCCAGGTCTGTAGGTCTCCTTTCCTTCCTGGTTGAGCTGGATTTTGGGGCCCTCTGGCTTCACATGCATAGAGTGCTAACAGTAATCTGTATATCTGAGGAGGCAGAGCTGCAAGAGTGGGTGGAAAAAGGCTGGCTCTGCTCCAGGCTGGGCACAGAAATCATGGCAGCCTCAATAGATCCCCTGGTTTCTTTCTTATTCCTCCCTTCCTTCCTCTTTCCCTTCCTTCCTCTTTCCCTCCCTTCCTTCCTCCTCCCCTCCTTCCTTCCTTCCTTCTTCTCTCTCTCTCTTTGAGACAGGGTCTCACTGGGTAAGGCTGGCCTTGAAGTTGCTACATAGTGAGGAAGACTTTGAACTTCTACCTCCTCCCCTGTGCTGGGATCACAGGCAGGCCCCAGGATGCCTGGTTTACTCCATGCTGGGGACTGAACTCCTGGCTTTCTATGTGCTAGGTAAGGACTCTCCCAGCAGAGCTACATGTACAACCCCATGCATCCTAACTCTTACATGTCTGGTGCTTGTCCTTATTTTTCTTCTTCTTCATTACCACTGAACACATGGACACATGGACACACACACACACACACACACACACACACACACACAGCCAAGGTTCAGTTATATCTCAGGTAAGGAGTGCCTGCCGTGAGTGAGAGGTCTCTTGGAGCCTTTTCTTGACTCCTATAACACCCATCTCTTCTCCCTATACAACAGTATGGGCTTGTCTGGGTGGAGAGCTGATTTGGAAGGATAGAGGTAATTAAACTACTTTCTGGAACAGAAGAGTAAATATACTCATATTCACTGTCCCTTTCTGTCTTTCTGTCTCAGTCTCTCTGTCTCTTTCTCTCTCCCTCTCTCCATCTCTCCCTCCTTCCCACCCTCCTCTTTTGTATTTAGTATTTTATCCTGTCCTGTACAAAATTCCAAGCACATTAAATAGGAGCGGCATGAGGAGACATCCCTTCCTTATCCTGACATTATGGGGGAAGTTTCTAGGCTCTCACAAGTCCGATGTAGCTGTGTAGTTCTCAAGGATAGCCACTGTCAGCTTGAGGAAATACTCCTTTGAATTATTTGTTGATTTTTAAATTTAATCATGAGCAGATGTTAGGCTTGGTCAACTGTTTCTTCTGCATCTATGTTCATGTGGGCTACCCCACAACAACACCTTGTTCTATCAGTGTGTGTCCTGCACCTGATGCATCTTCAGATATTGAGCTGACCTCAAATTCTACTTATCGATCACCTGACCTTCCTTGTCTACGTCTGCGTTCTATTTCCTAGTGCAGCGTTGCTAATTTTTGTGCCTTGTTCATTTGGGTATTGGAGATTGAACTTCACATTTGCTAGCTAAGTACCCTTAAGAAAACAAACAAACAACAAACAAATAGCAACCCTTCTTGAGGTAAGATCATGTGATGTTGTCTGGATGGCCATACCAACTCCACAGCCCACACAGACCTTGAATTTGTGATCTTCCTGTTTTTTTTCTTCACTTCCTGAAGAGTGACTGTGATGGTTTGTATATGCTTGGCCCAAGGAATGGCGTTATTAGAAGGTGTGGCCCTGTTGGAGTAAGTGTGACCTTGTGTGAGTAGGTGTGTCACTGTGGGTACAGACTTAAGACCCTCTGTCTGGAAGCCAGTGTTCCACTAGGAGCCTTCAGATGAAGATGTAGAACTCAGCTCTGCTTGCACCATGCCTGCCTAGATGCTCCCACCTTGATGATAATGGACTAAACCTCTGAACCTGTAAGCCAGCCCCAATTAAATATTGTCCATAAAATGTTGTCTTGGTCATGGTGTCTGTTCATAGCAGTAAAACCCTGACAATCATAGCAGTAAAGCCAGTGACATTGTAAGCTAGGAAGCCCAGCTCATTTTCAGCTTTTTATTTATTCATTTAAATGGTGCTAATGCATCCTTTAAAAATATCTGATAGACTGAAGGGGTAACTTAATTGTGGCCTTTGTCTGAAATTTTTTATTGTTAATAAAAATATTTCCTTTTTGTCACCCATAAAATTCGCACCCATCTCCCACTTTCGTCCCTAACTAATAACTTAGTGTTTCTTTTTGTTGCTGTTGTTCTTGATCAAACTACCTAAAGGTGTGCCAGTTATGTAACTCTTTTCAAAGAAACATCTGTTGGTTTTGTTCATTTTTTTAAAAAATTTGTTCTCTGTTCTTTATGGTATTAACTCCTTGCCTTTACTCCTTCTTTAGGTGCATACTGGGTGAATTTGTCCTTCCTTTCCTAGTGACTTAAGAAAGTGGTTACGTTATTGATTTGAGTTTGGTTTTGTTTAATGTGGGTCAGGTTTCCGAGTGACAAGCTGTCATCTGGATTTATCTGGGAATTTCCTAATGCCATCTTCATTTTTTTGATGGATACTTTGTCAGATCCAAAGGTCTTGACAGAAGTATTGTTTGCTGTGCACTTTGAATAGCACACGGCTCTCTTGGGGCCCACAGGGCAAACAGTGAGCTGCTGGTTTCACTGTCTTCCATCTATCCCCTTGGGTTGCTTTCTGGCTCTCTATTTGTCTTTGGTTCTTAACATTTTGACTATGATGCAGCTCAGTACAGATACTTTGGTGTTTATCTCACTTGTAAATTGATATATATTTTTTAAATTAGTTGTGAGACATATATAATGAAAAAAATAGTTTTTATTCCATCTTCTCCTCCCTCTTTCTTGTTTCCCCCTAGAACTCCGTGTGCAGGCTCAGTGGCCTTTGGTGGCCTCCGCTATGTTGATCCTCCATTCTCCTTCTGACAACTGTGTGAGGCAGTGGGCAGTTCTGACAGCTGGGGACCAGTAGAGAAGCCACCTGAGAACCCCAGAGATCCACTGAGCAAAGTAACTTTGTTCCACAAGCCAGGCAGGCCACGACGCTCCATACAACTGAATAGCCTCTTTTTTTGGGGGGTGGAGGTGGGGGGGCAGGGGTGGATTTCAAGTTTAAAAATTTATCCTTTTATCTGTTCACGTGCTCTTTGCAGAATTTTTCTTTTAGTTACTTTGTTTCTCAAGCTCATAGTTTGTATTTAGTTACTTTCCCTAATGTGTAGCTGATGATATCTATCTATCTATCTATCTATCTATCTATCTATCTATCTGTCATCTAAGACATGTGTGTGCATGCACGTGTGTGAGTGTTTAGTACATACACATGTTCTAGATGATTTCCTTTGGATACTTTAATACATTTAGAATAGCTGAATTAAAGTCTATATGTAGTAAATCAAAGCATTTCATCTTTCTTGAGAAAGCTGTTGGTATTTTTCCTGGTGGGCCAATGTGTCTGTGTGTGCTTTTAGGATTGCTTTTGTCAGTGCAGCGATGTCTTATACCCTTAACGTACACATGCTGGAGGTCTTCTGGTTGTGCGTGACCTATGGGACAGCCATCTGGAAATGAGAATCCGGGGCCTCCCTGTGTCTTTCCTTCTCCCTTTCATAACCATTTAAGTAATCTGGGTGTTGCTTGTCCTTGACCAGTGGCTCAGTGTATATGGAGGTACACATCTCTGATCATCCGCCAGGCAGCTTCTGTGCCTTTAGCTCTGCTTCCTGGTTGGGTATGGCCTGAAGTCCATCCAAATGACACACTTTGGGAGCCTTCTTTGGTCTTTCCTGAGCATAGGACAAGCTCTTCCCTGAGAATGACCTTCCCACACTATCAAGAGCCCATGGGAGCTTCCCAGACTGCGGTTCCTCCTGCATCCCCTTCCCCCAGCTGTTACCCACTGACTCAGGTAGAAGGAAGGAAAACATCTGCCTGGAAATGCTTTAGACATGCTCCCCAGGGAGCAGCTAAGCACTACACAACTTCCTAATCTGGAGACACTTTTGAATGGGTCTTCACTGGACGGATCTCATGAGAATCATTTGTAATGTTCGTCCATTCTACTCTCTCAGACACCATATAGGACCTGGCCACTGTTGTTTTCAAGGCCGATGCAGAGCAGGAGAGGAGAGGGTGAAGTTAGAAATGAAGACAGCACAAGGCTTGCTCTTATGAAGTCCTGGCCAGTTCTCCTCTTTCTCTTTAATACGTTCTTGTTGCTTCAGGCCTTTGGCACGATCCTAAGGTTTTCAAGAAGATGATCCTGGTAATGGCTATTGATATCTTTCCTCTTGCTTTTATGAAAGGATGGAGGTCTTGTTGTTATTGTTGTTCTAATTTGTATTTTCCTCCCTACAAAGAGATAGCATCTACCTTCCCTGGGTCTAATGAGGATCAGTCTGTTTACAGTCCTCTAAGAAGTCTGTTCATATATTAAATAGGAAAATTAAAACTCTGTTATATATTTATTCTGAAGCATTCAAGAGATAACACTAACAGATAACTGTGCATATATTAGCAAGATGGAAGAAGAGATAGACAGGACACTCAGGACTGTCTCCTCATGTGATTCTGTCCTGACTCAGTCTGGTCTATCAGTCCATTTAACACCCGGACTTGGTAATCATGAACAAGATGCATACAGTTCCTTAGATGAGGAAACTGTAGTTTTCTAAAAGATGGAGATTTACAGAGGCGAGTATCAAGTACAATTCTCTTAAAGAAAGGCTGGAAAAAGTTGATACAAGATGAATTTTTGTTGTCTTTAAAATTAACATTAATAACAGCAATTCATTGCTATTAGCAATAATGGTACTAATTATTTTAATTTCTAAAAATTAGCATCATCATCATCATCATCATCATCATCATCATTTGGCGTCATTACTGACAGTTACCCAACTTTGAAGATTCAACTGTAGAAAGTGGGGAATATGGACACAGAAATACGTGCTGCAGTTAATCCACAGCAATCTAGGAGGTAATAATATGTCCTGAATACTGAGACGTTGTGGAGCAATAGTGATTTAAAAAGTTCAACCCAGGGACAAAAGCTGCCCTAAAAGACTGGAGTGGTGGATTTGAGACAAGATAAGCAAAGAAACTAGACAAGTATCTGGAAATGCCTGGCACTTTGGTAATGGGGACATGCCCATAAAGGGGAGAGGGGATTGTACCTGTTCAGTAATAAATGTAGGCTTGCATTTTTATTTTTTAACTTTATTTTTATGGCATTTAATTCTGTGTTTATTTTCAAATCTTTAAAAGTAAAGTTGTCTGTTTTTTAATAGTTACGACTTCAAAACCAAAACTAAAACCAAAAACAACAACTTTGGTTCCCTGGAAATACTTAATGAAACCGAATTGCGATCTTTACCCTTTGAGTGTAACCACAAGCATTTGAACTTGCTTACACGCCTATGACTAACCCCTAATAAGTCAGCTATAATTCTCATTAAGTTTACACTGGCCATACAGGTCCCTTTACTTAAGAAAACAAACTAACTAAAAAACTAACTCCAAAATGTAAAGTAATTTTTGTTTTTTATTAAATAATTTTTTTTTAGACTCAGTGAATTAGGGACTCTTTTGGAAAGGAATCAACTGGTTCAATAGAAATCGTTTGAGAAGTGCTAGTTTGGACAATCTATGCTTGCAGGGGCTTTAGGCCTAATTTACTGTTTGTGGTTGGAGGACAGAGAGGTCACGATAGAGAAGGGTTTGAGTGAGATTTATGAAGGAAGTGTGAGTCTGGGAGAATCCCCAGTCTAAGTTTCTAAACATCAAAAATGAAACGTATGCACATTTTTCTTCAATTTTGTGCCACTGTCCTCTGAATACAGAAGCACTTTTCCATGGGGCTGAGAGATGAGAACCCTGAGAGTTAAGAACCCTGGCTGCTCCTGCAGGGCAGCCAGCTTCTGCTAACAGCTCCATTTGGTAGCTCACGAGTACCTCTAAGTCCAGATCCACGGGATCTGACGCCCTCTTCTGGCCTCTTCGGGCACCTGCACACAGGTAGTGCAAATGAACTCATGCAGGTTCTTACACAAACACAAAGTAATTTTTAAAAAGTAAAAAGCTAATCTTTTTTGGGGGGAAAATCCCTTTCCATTATAAGTGAGATCAGAAAGAGGGAAAAAAAGTTTTAATTTCCCTGTTGGCTTTGACAGTTCTTAAGGAAGAGATTTAGATTTTAAACAGTATGATCGGTAGTAACTCTAAGGGGAAGGAGAAAATATCCTTCATTTTCTCATTTTTCAAAATTAGGTAGAAAAGCTTGTGCCTGCTTAAGAGAAAGAATTAAATAAAAATGTTTAGCACCGAGAATCATCGGCAATATCTGATCCAAAATGAGAAAAATGAATCCTCTTAAAGATTTAGTGACTGTTTTCAAAATCTGAAACTCTTGCTTGGAAATGGGTAACAGCATTTGAAAAAAAAAAAAAAAAAAGAGGAATCCTACATTAAGGTATGGCTGAGGCCTCACCTTGACATGTTTTATTTAAACCAAAAAGTCCTCTAGGGTCAAGCATCATAAAAATGAGGCTTTGAGCCAAAACCTGTCCAGTATTCATGGTGTTGAAGTTAGGAAAAGAAACTCCTGAGTAATAGATCACTTGAGGTACAGAGACCCAGGCCCTAAGAAGTTAGGGTAACCTGGTGATCCATGCAATGTAAAAATAGGTGCAACTGGCACAGAGGACCCTGGATTGGGAGCAGAGGAAATGTGTCCCCTCATCCCTAACCCAGTACATGTCTGAGTTATTCATTACTACTATTGGACATAGAATATAGTCTAATTTGGGGCACTTGCCTTTCAGGGTCTGGAGCAATGAGAGGCTATGTCCTCATCACTGGCCTAAGTTGCTGGTGACCATAGCAAGCCAGCTCAGGAAAGGATAAGACAAGCTAAGAAGCTGAGGATTCTCTTTAGCCAAAGGAGCCTCAAACATGGCCTCACCTGGTGGAAGAAGCCAGATGAAGGTTCTCATTCGAGTGCAACTTTGCCTGGACACACCATAAACCCCGAGTTGTTGAAAGGCTTTCAAAAAGTGCTTAGATCTCTGAGCATATTACAGACTGTGGTTGTTGTTATTGACCTGTGTCTGCCTTTCACGGCGGGGGATGGGGGAGAAGTCTCAAAGCTGGCAGTGGGGAGGTCTGGTCCAGCCAGCCATGTTGCATAAGCAGGGAATGATTCCCCGTTTTTTTTTTCCAGAAATATCTGCTCTATCTTAGCTTAGGGGGATGCAGCACAGCCTGAAATCACAAGAGACTGATTTAGTACAATCCTCAGAGTGTGGGATTCAGCAACTTGTGACACTTAGAAGCTCCAAATGTTCCTTCAGTGAAGGTTAGGCCACCATATTCCCTGACTATAATCACGTGAAATGGGTAAGATTCGGTGGGGGGTGGGAGGGGTGGCTGTGTGCTGTGCAAGCATGAGAATCAAGTTGATTCTCTAGCCCCCACATAAAAAAAGCAGGGTATGATGGTACATTCCTGGAACCCCAGTGCTGGAAGAATAGAGACAAGAGGTTTTGGGGGTGGGGGGAGCCAGGAGCCACTCTGGCTGAAACAGAAAGCTCCAGGGTAAATCTCAACAATTAAGATTGAGTGGAATAGAGGAAGAAAACCGGGGGCACACACATGTCTACACACACACACACACACACACACACACACACACACACAGAGAGAGAGAGAGAGAGAGAGAGAGACAGAGACAGAGAGAGACAGAGAGAGACAGAGACACAGAGACAGAGAGACAGAGAGAGACAGAGAGAGACAGAGAGACCACAAATGGATCATCTGGGAAGCAAACTATCTGGGGAGAACTCAGTTCGGTCTCAGGACAGAACTCAAGACTAAGCACAATGGGACATGTTGTTCTGACCCACGCCACTCCTTCACTGACAGTGGCTCATAGCTCCACCTCACTGGTCATGACACTACTGTTCCCTCTTATCCAGAGGTTGGTCTGCCCAATCACTGCTGTCCAAGATACACTCATGATCTATCTATCTTTTCATTCTTTGAGACCCAATGCCTACTAAACAGTGCTGGGTGGTTTCTAATGTTGACCAGGCCAGAGAGGAACCTCATCCTTAATCTCAGCATTACAGATGTTCCATTACAAAACGTTGTTACCACCAGGACTAAGAGGCTCAAAACTGGTGGGCATTATAATTCAATAGCTCCTGTCACCTCTGGATCCCTTTCTCCAGAACTGTGTCCCTCAGGGTATGGGTGACCTGTAAACTACTACAGGATTTTCTGGCTTGCCTCCCCAGAATCCTTGAGAACAAAGAGACAGCCTCCCTCCTCAAAGCAGAGAATCCATTACTCTCTGTCTGTCTGGAGATTTCGTTCTCCAAAGAGTCCCATGAAGAGGATACTTGTAGTCTATAAGAAACCAAGGCCAAGATCTAGAGGCTACCAGCTAGAGACCACAAAGCCACTAACTGTCACTGTGGTCATGACCCCAGGTCCTCCAGAGAAGGTGCAGATTGACAGGCGTGCTGCAGCGTCAGTTGACCTGCACAGGGTTTTTATTGTGTCTCTGTCTACTGCCCCTGTCCCAAGACATGCTTATCCACTCAGGCTCAGCCTCTGCTCTCATCTAAGCTCCCAGGCAGTTAGTGAGCTGACCAGATTTTATGGGACAAACTGCACTTGTTCCTTTTCTCATTGCTGGAACAAAGTACTTGACAAAAACAACTTTAGGAAGGAAGGGTTTGTTGTGCCTGGTTGTTTCTGGATACAGCCCTTCATAGTGGGGAAGGCATGACTGCAGGAGCATGAGGTGCCTGGTTACATTGAATCCATAGTTAGGAGACCAAGAGCAACGGTGGTTGGTACTCAACTTACTCTCCTTCTTATTCAGTATGGAACCCTCTCCCCCCGCCCCACGGGGTGGTGCCATCCACATTCACTCAGCTCAGGAAATGACTGGTTGTTCAGCCCATGAGTGTACCCTTTTTGGGCTTTGTTGTTCTATTTTCCTTCCATTGGAAGGAAAATATACACATCATAGCCAAGGACAGAACACTGGCTTCACTGACCAACACCCATCCACCAAGAAACCCTCTCTAGTTAGAAGAACAGAATTATGCTTTGATGCCTCCCAGGGCAATGCCTGCCCAGGATGAAGCACTGCAGATGATCCATAGAGCTGCTTCCAGGGACCCCTAGGTGTGGACAGGTCACCTAGAGCACTCTTGACAATGTAAACGCACAAGTGGATATACATGTGCGTCCACCGTGGCCATCACCGTCTTAGCTGCAGCTGTCCAGCCACTTTGTCTCCCCACTTCCATCCCTCTCACCTGCCTTTCAGCTGGAAGTAAGATGGCATCACTCTTGTACATTAAGAGAAGGATGCATCATGCCGAAATGGAAAGGGAGAGCAAGAAAGACGGGATAAACAAAGGACCATGACTTTGAGACCTACTGCCTATAGTACTAGTTCAACCCTAGTAACCTTGAGGGTGTTCCTTTGAAAATTAAACTTACTTTTATTTTTATAGAAGTAAAGTTCACTAAAGTACACAGTTCAGACGGGGGGTGATAGCACAATGCTAAAGTGTCTGTTTTGCGAGCGTAAGTATCTAAATTCAATCCCAGAACACATGTTTTTTAAAAAAAATGCAAGTCACGATGACGCATACTTATAGTCCCAGTACTGAGGAGGCAGAGACAAGTGGATGCTTAAGACTACCTGGCCTATGTGGCAAGTTCCTGGTCAGTGAGAGCCCTTGTCTCAAACAGACAAGGTGAACGATGTGTCCTAAGGAGTTATATCTTACAAAAATAATTATTTGGTGACCACCTATGTACATCCAGATACTCACAAATAAAAACTGCACCATTCTGGGGCACCGAGGGTCACTTTGCAATCAGCTCCTTATGGGTTAGAAATGATGTAACTTAACGTGTTCCCTGCTGCAGTCCCCTCTCCTGCTAATCTCCTAGTAGCTAGCCATCGGCCTGCTCTATCTGTCTGCATCCACCCAGCTCTGGCTGTGTAGAATCAAAGCAATCACACAGTACATCAACCTTGTTCCTCAGCTTCTTTCATTTAGCCTAATGGCCTGTGAAGCTCGTTCACACTGTGACGTGCCTTGATACTTCATTCTTCACGGCAGAAGCTGAATCCATGCTGTCTGTTACCTCTTGCACATCTGTGTATCACAGCCCGACGGACCTGAACTGTGTCTGCCTCTTGCTGTTGTGAATGATGCCACCTCGTCCATTCGCATACTCCTTTCTGTGTGGACACAAGCACATCTTTTCATCTCTGCTGCATACACACCTCAGGGAGACCTGGTGCTTTCAGCCTGCTTGAAGCCTGTGGAAACTGAGGCAGGTAGGGGTGAGGCTCCATCCCGCCCAGGCTCTCTTAGCTTGTTCCTGGTAAGGCCAAGATTAGAACCCAGCCTTCAGAGCCTCTGATCCCTGTCTCCATCCTATGGGCCCCTGGAATTGCTTGGGCTAAAATTCACCAAATAATTATTTTTGTAAGAGATTACCGACTTCTAACCTCAACTCAAACAGCCCGAGGTCCTGTGATTAATTGTGCTAATGTGAACTCATGGATCCAGTAGTTTCATTTGGCGCCTGCTGAGATCTGAGATTTTTTGTTTCCCAGGCAAATCAATAGCAACAGACTCTATCTTGTTAGATCAAATACAACTTCTGTTTTACGGAGCTCCGCTTATGCCCTGATGCAGAGTTTATGTACTCGGGAGGCTTAATGAGATAATAAATGAAATTTTAACTTAACAATTAATAATATAAAAGCATTAGGATACTTTGGAATTAGAGGGCTTGCATGTGTGTGTGTGTTTTTTTTAATTAGCCATCTTTTTAAAGATACAATTATACTTGTTTGGTACAATGATTGGGCGGTAACTCACTCATTAAGGAGGTGAAAATGGGCAAACTTCTACTCTGGTACTCTTGGCAACAAACTGTAAAACAAAATAAAAAGTAAACAATATAATTGGGAACCCTACAAACTACTTATATATAGTGTAACTCCATCAACACCAATTCTTTCTGGATTGGAGATGGCTGGTCAAATAGCCAATACTTGCATCCCCAACAGTGGAGACTGGTGAGCTTTAGAAGCAGAGTTGCCTCTGAATGAAGCAAGAGATAAAGCGTGGAAAGCATACCATTACAGAGCTCTTTCTCCACACACCTGTAACAAGGATTCTTGTCTACCTGCACCTAAACAACCACACCCACACGGGGAGAGAGTCTTGCAAACCAAGGCACGTGGCCCATCACTTTAATGTGCGCTTACATACACATTACTGTTCCCGGGTACTGGAAAGTTTAAGAGCTGAATAGAATCTTGAAATAGAACGCAGGCAGGGGCAAACTTTGATGTGCTTAGCTAAAGGGAGTTACTAACAGCAAGCCGAGTGGTTCTCTCTGTCTCTATATCCCAGGCTGTTCATATCCAGGCTGTATTTATTGAAATGCTTTAACAACTGCTGTGTGAATTCGCACGAGCCAAACCATTCGTTTCCATTCCTTCGGTAATGACTTGATGCAGACTCTAAAGGTGAGATTGATCAGAACGAATGCAGAACTCAGTCGCTGGGAGGAAAACAAGAGTTTTGGGTTCCGATGTCATCTCCTCCAGCCAAGTGGGAAGAACTCCATGTATTGGACTACTTTCTGGACTGGCATCAAAGGAAAAAAACCCAAAGGTGAAGCTGAGCCTGCTGTAGAAGGTCCGACGAACAAATGTGTGTAAGTAGACATCACAGACAGGAAAGGTAGAATTTGCTTAAAAATCTTTAGTCTGGGTGGAAGAATTTGTGCGTTTTCTTTAATTTTTTCCTTTCCCTTCCAAGTCAGTGAAAGACCTTCCCTTCCCTTCCTCCCCCCACTCCTTCCTTCTTTCCTATCTATCTATCTTTGGGGAAGGTCAGAGTTTCTGGTAGCCCCAAATGACCTCACACTTGCTATGGAGTAGAGGATGGCCTTGAACTTAGTCCTCCCACCCTGAGTGCTAGGATTACAGACCTGACTCCAGGGCTTCCAGCTTACTCAGCAAGTCAGCCAGCTAAGCTGTGTCCCACCTCCTCAGTTTGGATGGCACAAGACTACAGAGGACAAAGGAGGAAGTTTCCAGGCCATTCTAGACACGCATGACTTATTCAGACAAGGCATACGTATTCAAAGTCCTAAAACCTTTAGGAGATTTGTATCACACTGACATCACACATAAGAATTTTTTTTTTGATAAAAATGTCCCTAATGGTGAAAACAAATGAAATAACAGGATGGTAGTTTTAAAAACATAAAATGTCATTTAAAATGGTATAAAAACATATGAGCAAAAGCCACCAGTCACAGCCTAAATGTCTAACAAATAAAACATTAAAAAAGTTGCTGTAAGTAAATACAATCAAGTCTTATGGCCTCAGGAAAAACAGGTGTAACATAGTGTTATGTGAACCAAGCTGGTATAAAAGGATTGTAAATAGGGGCTAGAAAGATGACTCAGGCCAAGAGCACTTGCTGCTTTTGTAAAGGACCAGATTTCAATTCCCAGAATGTATATGGTGGTTCACAAGTTACTGTTACTCCAGCTCTAGAGAATCTGATGCCCTCTTCTGGCCTCCCAGGCACTTCACTCACATGCTCATACCTACACACAGACATACGCACATTGGGTACACGCAAGTTTTTATATGTTATAAGTGCTATAACAAATGCTTTAAATGCAACTTTAGCAATTAATAAGAGAGTTCCAAGCAAGGAGCCAATGGGACAGAGATGGGCTGAGTCTGGTGTACAGGAGATGAAAGGAAAGCACGGAAAACAGAGAAACGGGGCTCTGAGGAGTTGTGTGCACTTCTGGCTAAGAATGGAGCTACAGTGAATGAAGTAAGAGCCTTAGAGATTTTAGTTCAAATGCCAGGGACTTTTACTGCTCAGGGCTGTTAGCATCTCACCAGAAGAAGATACTAGAGCACTTACGGCTTGAAGACCTATGCTTTAATATAATGCACAACTCCACAGGAAGAAGCAAGGCACTGCCAGATGGAAAAAAGAGGAATAAAGTTAACAACGTCAAATGCACATAAATCACGGCCTCACCAGAAGGTTTAATCCAAACCCACTAATCCCACAACAAATTGGTCAACCATCTGTAAGCATGTGCCCGGAGGGGAAAAAAAGAAAAAAACTTTGTAGGAATTGAAATGCTGTTGTGACAAACCCAGCTCATAGACTTCCACAAATCAAATCTGCAGACCCAACTTCAAACTGGAGACTATAACCCAACCTTCCAGAACAATCCAGACACCCAGAGCATCTGGCTTTCACAACCTTTTCTAATATCCCCACCTTAACCTTGACCTCTCCCTCTGCCAACGATCCATCTCAGTCAGCTGCAGGGTGAAGAGCCATCAATGCAGGGTACTGTTGCTGTGAGTGTGTAGGCGAAACCTGTTATATGCTTATGGAGAAGGATTCTACTTGCCCGTGACAGATTTAAAACCGCTGCAGCAGTGTTGGCCCCTCCGGTGTTGGACTAGATGTGGGACACATGTTTATAATTCATCTGGCTGCTCTCTGACAGCCTGGCATTTCAATAAAGTATTTCCATAGAAAACAAAAGGAGATGTCACAGAACTGCTAAGAGATATCCAATAAGTTAGAGAGGACAAGGAAAATGGTTTCTATCTTGAGATAAGTTCAGCTGTGCAGAAGGACACAGATGGGGCTAGAGAGATGGCTCAGCAGTTAAGAGCTCTTGTTCTTATGGAGGACCTGAGTCCAGTTCCCAGTACCCACATCAGGTGGCTTACAACTGCTTGTTACTCCAGTTTCAGCACCCTCTTCTGGCTTTTGAGGCACATGTACTCACATACACAAACACACATAATTTCAAATAAAAATAAATCTTAGACAAATAAAAATCAAGTGCACAGACAGATCAGAATTCCTGAGTAGAATTGATCTAGCTCACCTTGCTGTTCATCACACAGGACCATGATGCATCTGTAATCCAAACAACAGTGGGCAGAGATGAGTGGACCCTAAGAGCTCACTGGCTAGCAAGGCTCACAGACTTCTGCTTCAAAGAGAGGTCCTGTCTCAAGGCAGTTAGGGGAAAGCAATAGAGACCGATGCCCAGCACCCTGCACTGGCCTCCTATGTACATCACACAGATTATCACCACCATCCGCTTGCAGGCACAATAACAAATAAAAATAGTTAAACCCATGAAAGCAAAAGCAATGCCTTGTCACCTTCAACTGACATCAGCTCTGTAGGGCCACTTGATAACACTGAAGTCAGTCAAGAAAACAATCTGATGACAAAAGAAAACCCAGTGTTTGTCTAAGTCCAGTCTGAACAAACAAAGCTTATTTCCAAGAGCTTCATTAGAGGTCACTATAGGTCATTATCTGACTCAGGCAGCATTGGTGGGATCCAGGCAAGGTGGCAGGACTGAGCAGTGCAGGCCCAGATAGAGAAGGTCTAAAAGCCATCATTTCTTCTCAGGTTCTGAAGACTTCCGTGCCCACACTGCTTTTGGCTCAGGCCTTTAGCTTGTAGAACGTAGGATGATCACTGAGAGACCTCCTGCCTCTGCTTCCTGAGTGCTAAGATGGCAGGCAAAGACCATCATATTCAGGAGAGATTCTCTTCAAAGGAACTGCAACACCATTGGTTTGTGCATTATTACAGAACCCCACTGAAGGGGTTGTTTGTAAACATTAGCTAAAGTGGCTCGCTGCTATGGAAGCTGATGTCTAGAATGGATGTTCTAGGTCTTTCCCATGGCAGAGGTCTTACTGCACCAGGTCTGAGTGCAAAGGTTAAGAGAACACATGGAAGAAGGCCTGAGCTCTCCTTTTGTCAGAAATTCGTAACTGCAATGATGATATTAATCTAGTCATGACCATTTAAAGGACATACCTTCCAACACTGTTAAATGGGAAATTACATGTGAGTGTGAGGAGTGCATGGGGTACCCATGGAGGTTAATATTGATTATCAGTTTGACTGGATGAAGAATCACTCAAGAGATGCCTCAGAGCATACTTGTGAGGGATTTTCTGGGTGAGGTGAATTGTGGCAAGGCCATGACTTCCAGCCATGACAGACTGCACCCTCAACCTGGGGACCCAAATAAACCTTTACTCCCTTTAGTGGCTTTCATTAGATATGTTGTCATAGCAGTAGGGAAAATAACTAATACTGGCTGGGCTATGTAAACCATAGAAGATGGATGATGTCAAATCCACCCTTTTGCAGATCAGCAGATCCACATCTCCTTTCTCAAGCATCAAACACTATTCTCTTTTTGACAACTGGTTCACAAACCCCATGAGAATGGTCTCTAGGTCCATCATCTTGTCTTATCTCCATCCCTGGCTCTCTTGCCCTTAGATTCTAGCTCCTTCCTTCATTTCAAGGGTACTAGGGGACAGCACAGAATCCTATCCTCTTGCCCCCAAACCTACAGGAACATAACCCAGAAATGATGGCTTACATATACAAGGATCCACACATGAGGTGGTCCAAGCATAGGGGAGAGGTTGCTCAGTATGTACTGCATGTGAGTCTGTGACTGGGACAAAGAAATCACTATACATCTTGCTTTGGCATCACTAGGTGCCCCGGTCCATTGTAATCATGGGTCTGAGTAAATTTTCAGGGCTCCTTGGAGAAGCCAACTCCATCACCTTCTTGAGGACCCTTTAATTTAGCAAGTGTGGTGATTCCACTGGGGCTTCAGAGTGTCAAGGGCCAGAAGCTTTCAAAGGGAGAGAACGAGAAGGCAAGGCGGAAGTGGGGTAAGAAAGGCCTAATTAGGAGGGAGGAGTATCTCTTTGCAGACAGGTCACTGGAAGGATGCCAGGGGCTCTTGCCACATAAAGGGAAAGATTGTTATAAAAAGAGTTTTAAAATAAAGAACACGACGAAGAAAGAGGCACGGCAGTGGGGCCTGCGAGGGGCGGGGCAGAGAATAGGGAAATGAAGAAGAATAATGACTTGAAAGTGTCTTTTTTTTCTTCCTGGTTCTTTGCTTTCCTTTCTACAGATGCTCAGCCAAGGCAGTGCAGCTGGCTCCATGACAAACGTGGGAAAATCAGCCAATTTGAGCTGGTTGTTAGCAGACCAGGGACAGAGGCGCGGGTACGTGTGTGTGTGTGTGTGTGTGTGTGTGTGTGTTTTGCGGGGGGTGGGGGTGATGGTAATGTGTGCTGCTTCCAGCATGGGAGTTGAGTTTGCTTGGTTTGCCTGGACTATGTAGAGTCTCCTGGTGAGAATATTGCCAAGCCCACTCTATATTTTGACCTTGCTATGATAGAAGTGACCTTTGAGAAGGGACCTTCTCCTGTGGCTGTCTCCTCTTTCCTTATCCTCCCACTGATAAGCCTCATTCCTTCAACTTCTGGGTCTTTCTTCTCCCACTGGGTCAGAAATCTATGGGACAGGGACCCTGCTTCCCAGAGTCAGCATCCAGGGTCTCATGGTCCAGCTCAAGTCCTCCTAGATGGCCTGGATGTGTGCTTCTTCTCACATTCTTGGGGGCTTCCCCACAAGACAAAGAAACCTTCTGGGTAAGTCATAACATCGAAAAGCATGCCATATCTACCTACTGACACAGAATCATGTCCCCACAGTAAAGGGGGGTGCACTGCTGGCCATTCACTCCAAGGAAAGCAATCAATACTCGGAGTCAAGTTCAAAGTGAAGAGCAATTTCCCTACTTACTACATTTTGCCCTTTTCAACATTTGATAATGAAATAAAGAGAACCAATATGAGGCAGGAAGATATCAAAGGGAACCCTCTGCAGGGGAGAGCACCTAGAGGGTTGAAGCATTCTGTCTCTTGCTTAATTTAGTGCTCATACAGATGTAGACAGTTGTCTACAGTCATTGCAAACTCATTGCACTTAATATCTCATAGGTGTATTTATTTGGATGTTAATTATGCCTGCACAAAGGTTTGAGAATTTCAGGGCTTAGATTCCAGCAACGCTGAAGTCTGCAGCAGCCTCGTACGCGAGGCAGCTACTTTGAAAACACACAGGAGACACACACCTTCTGTTGCTGTATCAGATGTCTTACAGAAAAGATACTTTCAAATGATTCAAAAGTAATTCTAAACTATCCATAAACGAGCTTTTTAGGAGCTGACAGAATACAGGGTACATTC
Organism: Mastomys coucha; assembly: GCF_008632895.1. NCBI lineage: Eukaryota > Metazoa > Chordata > Mammalia > Rodentia > Muridae > Mastomys > Mastomys coucha. The sequence goes on along the minus strand of NW_022196906.1, from coordinate 63,468,115 downwards.
AAAAGGGTTTTATGGGAGAGGAGAAAGCAAAACAGCTAATTATTAGATTATAGTTCTTACATGTGCTCATGTGGTGTGTGTGCAGGTATACAGTGTAGATGGGAGCCAGAGGACAATCTCTAGTGCTATCCCCCTAGACACTGTCCACTTCGTTCATTTCTGAGACATGTTATCATTTTAGACTGGAACTTACCAAGTAGACTAGGCTGGCTGGCCACTGAGCCCTAGCAATCTGTCTCTCCTTCTAATGTGCTTCTTTTAGTATGGGTGCCGAGGATTGAACGCAGGTCCTCAGGTTTCCAAGGCAAACACTTCAACAACTAAGTTTTCTTCTAAAAGTAAACTGACTGTGTGGAGCAGTTGTCCTCAGTGATCTTGATTTAAAGTGTTAGTTGGGTACCCAGAAGAGAGAGCAACATGTTGATATTTTTGACTACACTTATTTATGTAATATGAGTTCATTTGTTTGAAATAGGAAGAGAATGATAGAAATTTGGAAATGAACCAGCACTGAATTATGGAGTCTACTCCTAGGGGTGGGAATCAATTTTGTTGTTTCTCAGGTTCCATGCCCCTTGTTTTTTTGAGAAAGGGTCTCTCATTGCCTTGGAGTTTGCTAGTTAGGTTAGACAGGCTGCAGAGTAAGTCTAGGACCACCCATCTCTACCTGTATGGCATTGGGATTATAGCACACACTAGTATGCATTATATCTTATATAACTTATATATCAATGCAGGTCTTCGTGTTTTTGAGAGGAAAGCCCTTTATTGGATCATACAGATTTTAGTGCTCATACAGATGTAGACAGTTGTCTATACTCATTGCAAACTCATTGCACTGAACACTTAATATCTCATTGGTGTATTAATTTGGATGTTAATAACTGTTAATAACTGTGCTTCCTTCTCTGTCAGAGGACTCAGGTTTAGTTGCCAGCACCCACAGTGTAGCACACAACCTTCTGTGACTCCAGTTCCAGGAGGTCCTATGCCCCTTCTGGCCTCTGCAGGCTTCTGCAAGTATTTAGTTTGCATGTAAATACACTCATATATATACACATAACAGTGAAACAAACATTTTCTTAATGATGTTCAGAAGAGGAAAATAGTTTATTGACAGCCATCTACTATTTTTGTATGCCAGACACAAGTCTTCAAGGTCTCTCTCTCATCCTCTCTCTCTCTCTCTCTCTCTCTCTCTCTCTCTCTCTCTCTGTAGGTATGCATATGTGTATGTATGTATGCTTTATTTATTTAAATGGCATCATCTACTAAAATATTAAAGCAAATATGACAGTTATAACTTTCACCAGCTTCTAGAAAGCAATACCTTTATTAAGATTAAAATCATTTCCAAAATGATATTTTCCAAGAGTCATTGCTATTCAAATAAATATGTATTTAAAAACAAGATAATCCACTGCTAGACTTCAGCACTGAATGTTTATCTTCTTAAAATATACTTATAGATAAGTTCTGCATAATAGTTTGCATTTAAAAAGACCAGATTCACAGTTCCTATTATCCCAGCCTTCCACCCCTGGAATGGAAGACACTGAGGGACATTTTTATTAGCACAAATTCACACTTCCTCTCATTTGGAGCTTAATATTTGCTTCATTGGATGAATTAACCTCTCCTCTATAACTCTGAGGATTACCAGAGAAAAGGTAGACGGGGCAACAATACCACTGAAACCACTTTGCCCGCTTAACTGAAGATCATATTCTTGTGTATGTAGACAGTGTACCTTCCATTGAAAGAATGAAGAATGATGTGCATGTGTGTGCTTGTGTGTGTGTGTGTGTGTGTGTGTGTGTGTGTGTGTGTGTGCATGTGTATGCACACACACACATGCAGATGTTGGTGCGATGATTTGGTCCCCAACAGCTATACCAAGGATGCGAGACTCACTGCTTTTGTACAGAATTAATGAGATCTGTTGGGTGTTACTCAGCTGGTCTCTCAGAATCTAACAGCAGAGGTTAGTCCTAGAAGTTGGTTTGCTTGGCTTTGTGGGTTTCTTCTAGGCAAAGTTCCTTCATGTGCATTCCTCCAGCATATGAGGCCAAGGTGTTTCAGTGCACACATCTCTCGGAGCTTGTTCCCGTCTGTTCAGAGCCTCTGCTCACACTGGAGAGCACTGGACACACTGGAGAGATGAGTATGACGAAGCTCAGCTCATCCTTCAGTGAGAGCAACAGGAGGATAAGGAAGCACAGTGGGCAGCCCAGAGAAAGAATGGCCAGTTTGGAGCTCTCACTGTCTACAGACTATGGGGAGGACATTTCTTAGACAGGCTGTGGATAGCAAACCTGGGCTGATTTCAGGGGGCTGGGGGACTCCGAATGTGATAACTAACAACACTGGATTCTGCTGTAGTTATTTACAGTCTCCTGGAGCTAGACGAAAGATTCAAAGTCACCATGTGGTGGCCACCAAGAAGATGCTCTCTTAAGCAGTAGAATTCTCTTTCAAATTAAATCTTCTACAGACCCCTGGTATGAAAAATAATTTAAATTGAGAAATGGGCTGCTGAGCAATTAAAACCCCTGACTGTTTGATGGAAAAATTATTCTCACAGCATACAGGGCTCCACTAGAACACTGAGGATTCCCAGAGCCTGTGTGAAGACAGGGTTCTCAAATAAATGGGGAGCTCATTGCCACCAAGGCATGTTCCCCCATACGCAGCTTTAGACTTTCTGTCCCCCACACACCCGAGTGCCACCCTCTCATAGTTTGCATGCATGAATGGTAGTCCTCCTTTGAGGCTCAGGAACACTTACATATGCACACCATACAGTGAAAGGTAGAAAGCAGGCTGTACGGATGCACTTTCTTTCTTCCCCCACATATATGCTGGAGCTTGAGCCAGCCAGGTCCCTTCTGCAGTCTCAAGACTTCCTGCCCATCCGTCTGTGAGGGCTGAGGGCTAGTTTGTGCATGTGGGCAAGAAGGGAAGGGGAGTACACTACTGGCAGGAGGGGGGGCAGGGGATGGATGGGGGTGGAACGTCCTGCTCCCTTCCTGCTCCAAAGTAGCTCCCACCTCCATAGTGCAGAGGACAACACAACCTGGGTATTCCAAGTGAAACAGGTTTTGGAGATAAATTCTCACCAGACTTTGTATGTTAAAAGGAAACAAAACCAGCTGAATTATGTACAAAAACTTACCCTGCCCCCCGGAAGGCATCAAAATAGAACTTCCGGGAGCCTGCTAGAAAGACAGAGGCGTCCAGCACACAGGGCTTCTGTGAGCCTGCCAGAGAGATGTCCTGCATGCCAACTGCAACTCTTTAGAGAGGATCAACAGCTGGAAAGGCAAACTTTTTTTTTTTTAACGTTAACATTTTACAGTTCAAATCACTTAACAGATGTAAAATTATGGGTTATACTTAGCATTAGGTTTTTTCTCCCCCCAGAAATTATTAACTAAAGAAGATCTTTCTGGAAAATACATCTGATGGTTAGAATTTCTTGATGATAACAAGAACACACTCCTTTTACTACATGGAAATGCTTGTTTTACCCAATCACACTTTCACCAGCTTACCCTGTGGTTTATACAGGTTTACATAAGGTTAATTGGGCATTTTGAGGCATTAACTATACACATTTCAAAGCCTAGGCATAGGTTGTCTTAGGTGACTAGTCAAGAAATGTTAATGAGACACTAAGACAGGGATTGATATCATACCTAAGAGAATATTCCCGAAGGGAAACAAAGTCAGGATAAAATAAGGCCAATGACATCAAAGAATGTTCCACATCTCAGCTCAAAGGTGAAGAAATTGGGGGTAAGTGGGGCAGATGATGGCAGGCACAAACTCTGAGCGTGGCAAAGTGGGGGTGAAATGGATAAGGAATCAAAAACTGATTAACTGATGATAGATCTGGTGGGGAGAATGGGGTCAACAGTGTCCAGTTGGAGGATAGACAATGCAAGGCAAAGGGCATATGATACTGCTGCTAAATATGTCACCAAGCTCTTATGAGAGGTTTGGGGACACGAGATGAGAGAGAAGAAAGTCATGTGGACCTCTGGCAGCCAGGGACTTAGGAGGCCTGGAGAGATATGCACATCTTACCTTCTTTAACCTCTGTTTCCTCATTTGTAGTTTGAAGCTTATATCAGATGGCTTCTGAGCTTAAGATAATTATTTGAAGGAACAACACCGCCAACAAAAAACAAAAACAAGACCTTTCACAGTGGAGAAACATGAGATGCTGGCATGCTGTATCTTGCCTTTCCATACAGACAAAAGCCTTATCCAGTGCTTTCTAGAAGGTTCACCCAACACCTGACTTGGCTTGCCTGATTACCAAGTGAAATCCCTTTGTCTATCAATGCTGGGTTAATGATGATCAATGCCCAGGCATCATGTAAAACAAAGGAGAAAACAAAGCTTTGGAAACTGAATACTGAGCCAAGGGAAGGGGACAACTATGTTCTAAAAAAATAATCTTTTTGTTTTTTTTGTTTTTCCCGAGAATACAGGGTTTCTTTGTATAGCCCTGGCTGTCCTAGAACTCACTCCATAGACCAGGTTGGTCTTGAACTCAGAAATCTGCCTGCCTCTGCCTCCCAAGTGCTGGAATTAAAGGCGTTCACCATCAGCACCTGGCTAAAAAAAAATCTTAATAAGTCAACTTGGAGTCCAGCTTCCCTTCTGGAAACAGCATGCCAATAATGATCCACTTCCTGGTTGTGTAAGCCTTGGGCTGCAAGAGGCTGACCAAGCATTTGGGTCTGATATCCTATAGTCAAAAGAAGGAAGTCAACCATTGTGCTGCACTGAGTTAGCTTGCCACGGAGTTAACTCTTTCAGTGCAGAAGTGTCCTGTAGCTTCTACCCCAGAGGAGGGAAATAGGCACCTGTGTATGTGTTAACAGATCAGCCTCTTTGACGGCAGAGTTCTCAAAACAGACTCACTGTATCACACCACCAAGAACAGCTCATGTTTCATTTTTGCTTGAAGTGCTGGTCCTAACTGTCAGCTCTCATCTCCCTTGGGATGCAGAGTCAGAATGTGGGACTTGGAACATCAGAGCCAATGAGCCACCTCTGAGCAGTTCAGAAGCCAGGTAGGAAGGGGTAGGGGAGGAAAAAAAAAAAAAAAACAAAAAGAAAACAAAAAAATCCCACAAACCAAACCAGCATCCCGCTGTGATGTCAGCCATATTTCTTCCACATGGCAAGTTTCATTTTGTTTAATTTAACAATAAACTCATTATATTAACTCAATTCAATAGAAGCAGCAGGGGGATTTCTCCTAATTTAATCCTGGGTTTGGAGGAGCCTTGCTCAGTGCTAAAACAATGCAATCCAGAGATTAAAGGGCTTGTAGCATATTGAAGGAAGGGAATACAGTAGTGTCTCCAAAGGCAGCCTATCGGGGAATGAGGGACCCACCGGCCCACCGCTCACTTTATCCAGAGCATCTTCCAGCTGGAGATCTAATCTTCTGCAAGCAAGTCATTCCCCAGCAGCCTCCCAATGTCACCAAACTGGCTTTCTGTAAGTCACTTGAAAACACAAGGATGTAACTGGCTAACAATCTTATCCATCATCATGACAGGCTATATAATATGTGCACCCCTCCCCTTCCCTGAAAACAAAAAAAAGGCGTTTCTGGTTATTAGCCATTTTAAGAAAATGCCTCCACCTTTTAGACTAATTCTTGAGGGACAGCAGAGGCTGTAAGAACCAGCTGATCTCTTTGAGATCTAGGAATTCCAAATCCAAACACCACACACACACACACACACACACACACACACACACACACACACACAAACACACACACACTGGCTAGAGACCAGACAATGCTTTTTGTACCCAGCTGGCAAGAAGAACAAACAAACTCATTAATTAGGGTCCCGCTGGTGCTGTATTGAGGATCTATGAATACCGACTTCCTCCAGGACTGCAGCTGGGAGAGGCAGGCAGACTTCTGAAACTCAGAGACATCCTCGATTCATATCTGCCTCCTTTAAATGCTTGCCAGGGGCCCGGTGACCATGTGGTCTTATGTGTGTCAATGAAAGGCAGACAAATATTCATCTAACTGACCAGTCACCTTTTCAAGTTCCTGGTCTCTCTGCCTCTCTCTCTGTCTCTGCCTGCCTGCCTCTCTCTCTCTCTCTCTCTCTCTCTCTCTCTCTCTCTCTCTCTCTCTCTCTCTCCCTCTCTCTCTGAGAAATCTTTTCCCTTCATCAAAAAATAAATAAAATTTGGGATAAAGATAATTGGTAGGAGGAAGATAATGTCACACATTAAGGATCCCAAAGTAAAGAGATCTCAAGCAAGATGGGGATTCAACTCTTTTCAAGGAGAGGAAAATCCTCTTTGACTGCTGGGTTGGCAAAGGATACGTTCTTTACTCCCTGGTACACATCTGATATCATTATTAATAGAATTTACTTCTTGTACTAGAAGTATGTAATGGGAGGGGGCAAGACAGAAACACAGAGAAAGACACAGAGAGACAGAAAGGCAGACATAGACACAGAGAGACAAAGAGACAGAGAGACAGAAATGGAGTAAAAGGCCACATAGCTACCATACAAGTAATAGAAAAGAGTGCCTTATTAGAGTCCTGAAGCTTAAGACAGAGCCTTATGTTTCCCCTCTAAAAATAATCCTGTGACCTTTTGCATTCTTCAGGCCATATGTATTTTGGCAACGTCCAGAGTCCCAAGGCACATCAGACAGAGTGAGGGCTGAGGGTTGTCTGGCCCAGGCCTCTAGAGCTAAGAAGTACACCTGTCAGAGAAGCAGCAGGCAGATTCAAAGAGAAGAGTCCACAGGGACCTGGATGGAGGGCACGCCGTGCCCTACTGTCTCTGTCAGTTGCTGACCGAATCTCCTATGCATGTGCTAGGAAAGCTGAACTGGAACATTCTACACAGAGACATGGATACAGACATCCAACTGAGAGCAAATAACACCAGTAACATAGGAAGAAAACATCTGTGTGCACCACACTGTTAGATTTTGTTTAATCTAAAGAAATAAGGAGTATCAAGCATCACTTACAATCAAAGGAATGCAAACTAAGGGGCCTTCTACTCTTTAAAACATATCCAATTAGCAAAGATAAAAAAAGGCAGATGAGACTGTTGTCAAGGAGGGCTTATGCAAACTGACACTCTCCTGTCTGCTCAGAGTTGGAATATAAATTGATAACCTTTCTGGAATTGAAGTAGGCAGAACATTGCAGATGCTGTAACTGTGTGCACTGCGCTGCAGCAATGTCACAGGCAAAAGCGTATCCAGCAATTGGGCCTTTACAGTAGATGTCCCTTACAGCCTTGCAGCAAGTTGTCAGAAGCAACTCCGAACAGGAAGACCCTTCACCACACCCCAACAGGGACAATTGTTTCGTGTTGTGGTGATGCACGTACTTGATGAAATTAAAACATTTGCTTATAGAAGGATAAGAGATGGGATCAGTGTGTGTTCAAAATTAAATTCAAGAGAGATCTATCTACATCTATGTTAGGATTGAGTTCAGAGTCAAAAAGAAAGAGGCCACCACTCCAATCAATTAAAATGTCTGGATAAGGCCGAACTTCACTTCCAGTCAGAACAGTACACTGCTCACAAAAGGAGAGCAAGAAATGGAGGGATATTGGGGAATGGGGACAGAACAGAACTGGATGACAATATTTGTTTGTTTGTTTTTTTTATTCAGAACAAGTGATGACTGTATCTTTTGCTTTGGGGTCCCAACCCACCATAATTTGCAATTAACTAGTTTTCAGAGAATCAGATCAAAAGAAATGAGTGAAATAGGAAAAGGACTGACCAGTTAAGTTGCTTAAGATCCCAGAAGGCAGCAAGGTCTTTGAGTAAACATAAAGGTATGTGTGTGTGGTGGGGTGGGGGAGAAGCCTTTGCATAAAGGTTTTACAAGGTGTGGGAGATTAAAAAACTTTTGATTTCCTTGTCCTAAAGAAAAGTTTTGTAGTGTTTGACATTTATATATCTATATGTATCTATACCTTTTACACCCCTCTCAGTTTGTCCAATACTGAGATCCAAGCATATAGGTAAGTATATTCAAATTACCACATATAATTCAACAACTCCATAGTATAACACACACACACACACACACACACACACACACACACACACACACTTTCTACAAAGAAACTAGAAAGTAAGAAAATGAACAATTAAACCCAGGTCTGGACTGGTTTAAACCACAGGACTCCACTTTCAACCATAAAATTATGTATGTTTGTACACACATGTGCTTATAAAGGTATAGCCTCTAAAATATCCAACATCATCTTTGGTCAGCTTAGAGATTTGTATTTACTGTCTTGTGTAAATATAGTAAATGTCTTGCAGTTTGTATGTGAGGTGTGAGGTATTATTTCTTCTATGATGTAAGAGGAGAAATGCAGTTACCTTCTTTTAATTGACTGTGATTATCTTCTCACCTGTTGGGATGCATAAAGGATCACAAAGAGAAAGAAAGCAGCTAGTGGACATATTTTCCTGGCCTTCCAATTCTTAACTCCAGGCCTCTGTGCATTCCAGTCCCCAGTCTTTGGTCTTGGAGAAGTTTTTCTCTCCCTGTTAGAGTGGTCAGCCAAAGTCCTTTCTTGAAGTGCTTGTTCACAGGGGCAAGAAAAGTATACTCCAATCCTTGCCTGCATTCACTGAAGCTCTGCTCATCAAAATTAAAAGAAAGAGAGAAAAAAGAAAGAAAGGAAGGAAGAAAGAAGAAAGAAGGAAAGGAAGAAAGAAAGAGAGAAAGAAAGGGAAAGAGAGAGAGGGAGAGAGAAAGAGAGAGAGAGAGAGAGAGAGAGAGAGAGAGAGAGAGAGAGAGAGAGAGAGAAAGAAAGTTGCCTTCCCATACCTCACTGTAGTCATCTCTATGCTAAAATTCACATTCAGGAGCGGTATATTTCTCATGGGGATTCTCAAAGATGTGTTCATTGAAAACTAGAATCAGACTTTCTCTGATACAAAATAAATCTGCCTTGGCTGGTTGATTAAATCATGAAGATAATTAGGACACAATTTCTATGCCCTCAATGTACTAAATCTACAGATACAAGGTTTGATGAATATGTATTTAAGGGATATGATAAAAGCATTTTCCATAATTATGTAGCAACATTGTCAGACAGGAAAAGACTGAATGAAATGATCTAGTTTATCTAGATCACTAATACTTTGGAGTAGACACATATTAACCAGTGTCTCATAATGTGAGAAAGTACTAATTTTTAGTGCCATGATAATTCATTAATGTCTATGATATACTTTAAACAATTTTTATTGTTATGTATATTTGTGTGTGTGTGTGTGTGTGTGTGTGTGTGTGTGTGTCTGTGTATACCATGTGTATACCTAGTGTCTAAGGAAGCCAACAGAGGATGTTGGATCCCCTGGTCCTGGAGTTGCAGGTGGTTTTGAGCTGGGTCATATGGGTGCTGGGAACTAAATTTTGCAAGAGTAGTGAGTGCTCTTTTTTAAAAAAAATCATTATTAATTAATTACTTTATTTATTTACATCCCAAATGTTGCCTCCCTTCCCAGTCCCCCTTTGCAGAGGTCTTCCCCCATCTCTTCTCTCCTTCTACTCTGAGAGGGTGACATGATGCCCCTCCCCACCTCCCTGGGGCATCAAGTTTCTACAGAATTAGTTGCATCCTCTCCCACTGAGGCCAGAAAGCAGTCCTCTGCTACATATGTGCGGGTTGGGGAACTTGTGTGTCTGACTGGCCTATGCATGCTCTTTGGTTGATGGTTTACTCTCTGGGATCTCCCACGGGTCCAGGTTAGTTGACACTGTTGTTCTTCCTATGGGGTTGCCATTCCTTTCACCTCCTTCAGTCCTTCCCCTAACTCTTCCATAGGGGTCCCTGACTTCAGTCCAATGGTTGGCTGTAAGTATCTGCATCTGTCTCAGTCAGCTGCTGGTAGAGCCTCTCAGAGGACAGCCATGTTAGGCTCCTGTCATGCATGTCCTTTTGGGTCTGGGTTACCAAGTGAGTGCTCTTAACCCCTGAGCCATCTCTCCAGCCCTTGATAGTTCTTTTGGATGTAAATCCAGAAAAGCAAATTATTCAACTGAATGCTTAACAAGTGCTTCTGGAAGGCAGGTGTGTAATTCATCAAATCCTTTGAGACTAGTTCCTGGCAAACAGGGCTTTAAGAAAGAGAGAAAGGATATTTTGTTCATGCTACAGAAGACATGGCCCCTGGTTACTTGACTCTGCACGCTTGGGCATTGTGTGACATCACGTGGAGATTCTTTACTACACAGTAGAAGTCAGGAAAATAAGAACAATGGGGACCCGTTACAGCCCACTGACCTACTTCCCACCTGAAATCCTACCTCTCAAAGTCTCCACCGCCTCCAAAGCGGCATTAAATGGCTGAAGACCAAGCATAGAACACAGGAAGGTAGTGGCCTCAGACAAATAGGGTTTTTAGTCCCATCTCCCGTTTCCCTAGTATTTGCTGCCATTCAAATTATATGGGCTTGGTTCTAAGTGTTATCTCTAACCCTGGATGGAGACTGGCATTCGGAGCTGCCAAAAGGAGGTGGGAGGCATTATTATCCCCTTAATGAGATCATGTGCCTTTCTCTTACAGAAGCCCCTCCCGCTGCAGGCATGCGCAGTCGCTTCCTGCAGGCAGCAACATGGAGCTGGGTCCACGGCTTGGATACTGCCGGGAGGCTAAGCTTGCTTTCCCTACCACTCTGGGCTTTCCCGCTTTTCTCTGAAGCCCCTGCTCTTTCCACCATGCAGCTGCTTGACAACCTTCACTACAAACTGAAGGCTTTGCCTTCCTCTTTTCCCTCCATGTTCCTTCTTCTGGAAGCTGCTGAGATTGACAGCTTGCCTTCCCTGTTGCTTTTCTTTTAGACCACAATAAAACTGTCATTGAGCTTCCCTCGTGTCTGTTCCCAAATTAACTAATGAGACTAAGGATGCCCGAAGGGAACCTCAGTTTCCCCAGTAACAGCAGGAGCCCTATATAGCCAAAGCCTACCACAAGATGGCCTGCAGTTATTGGCTTTGCACAAAAATCAAAAAACCTAACCATTTAGCCCCTGGCAGATCACTATCACTGTTCACATGAGGATTACTTTAGCACATAATTCAAAAATTCAAAGACAAAGACAACACCGATCTAAGAGAACCCCAGTTACTCCCATTGCATACGCAGTAGATAGCATCTCACCATTTCCAGGAGAGAAGCTAAAGTTAGACTCTAATAGATATATTGGGCCTTTATTGATAGTAACTAAACAGTGAGTAGCTGAACTAACAGAAAAAGAACCATTAAGCAATGAATTGCTAATAAATATTCCATTAAGCAATGAATTGCTAATAAATTTTCTACTTCTGTATTTATTCATTAAAATGTTTCATTCATTTGTGTTTTGATCAACTTTGTTCTAAAAATAGCTGGAATCATTTGTCAATCTACAAGAGATTTAAAAAATTACCTTAAGACTAATATTTACTTATTATTTTTATATGTATGTAGGGGGCATAAGTACATATGGGGGGCTGTGTGTGTATGAGCATATGTGTGCCTGTATGCTTGCATGTATACAGGCACACATATGTATTTGTATGCAGTTCATAGATCAATGTTTAGTATCTTCGTAAGCTTCTTTCAACCTTATTACTTTTGAGACAGGACATCTATCTCGATGAACCCAGGATTCACCCAGTTTGTCTAGGCTTGCTGGTCAGAGTGCTCCAGGGATGGCCCTGTCTCTGCCTTCCCACAGAAGAAGGCTTCAAATCCCCTGGAACTGGAGTTACAAATGTTTGTGAACTGCCTGATGTGAGTGCTGGGAACTGAAACTGGGCCCTCCGCAAGAGCAGCAGATGCTCTGAAATGCTGCAGCACCTCTTCAGTTCCTTAAGGTCAAATAGTAAATGAGCATGTGTCAGGTGGTACGGAGAACTCAAAACCTCTGTTGTGGGGCAAAGTAAAGGAACAAAGGAGGAAAAAGTGAACTCACGGTCCATCACATCTCACGACTGGTTTCATCCAAGAGAAAAACATTTATCTCAGTGAGCATATGAGAGCTGAAGGTGCTTAGCACTGGCTTTCAAGAGACCTTGCTACTCCTCCTGTACCCACAGGTCAGGTATCCATTGAGTTTCTAAGGGAGCAGATGCTGAAGGGCACAAGGATGAGAGAAAGTCCAGGTTGACTCTGAGGACAGGGCCTCGCCAGACATTACACTATTTTCCTGGCTCCCAGAGTGACAGGTCTGATTACCAGAAGGAAGAGGGAAACCAAACCTGCGATTTATAGCTCCAGCCAGGGAACTTACACAATCATTTGCAAGACAGGACAAAACCCTATGGGTGGAATGACTTGTTCTTTATCTCAACTAAGTTTAGGGCCTCTGGCTGCTTTCTACATGGTTGTGTATGTGAAAAGTACGCCATGTTGTTCCCCAAGTTTCCCCAGCATACCAACCCACAAATAACAGTAAAAGATCGGCTCACAGATGAGGTAAAAATGTAACAAGAACATAATGGTGTCTTTCCCTGCTGTCTCTGACCAGGGACAAGTACTTGGTTCATGTACTTAGAAAGGATAGAGAAAACCAGGGCCTGAAGCTTGTGAGCTCTCAGCAACTCCCTCAGATGAGTCTTGGTTTCCGCATCTCTTAAGTGGAGTTCAAACAGGCTTTCTTCCCAAGACTGCTGTGAGTGGCAAATTAGAATATGGATCTGACAGAATGTTATATGCCATGGGTGATTCATCCCTTTGAGTCCTGAAAGCTTTTCAACGCTAACACTTTTGGAAGAAGAATCTTCACAAGGTGTTCTCCGTCCCACGCTCTGTCTGGATGCTTTCTTGAAGTCCATTTGGGTGAAAGGATGGGTAAGGAGAATAGCCGCCCAATGTGACTAACAAGGAGCAAAAAATGGATTATAGGGAAAATGTATGAGTCCGAAAGAGCTAAAAGCTTGCAGCTCTGGCTTCACTGTAACAGAACTTACTTGCTATCACCTCCCACCCCCTCTGACACACAGACACACCCATCTCAAATGGAGCTACCCAATGGTTCATTCCTCTGACATTAAGAGGGTAGAACGAAGTTTACTATGTGGGTCTTTGAGCGCTGATGGGGTTTAGACAGCCATCTGGGTAGAGGTCTGGGGACAGAATCTTAGTGTCTTTTTAAGAGGAGCAAGAAACAGCCTCACAGGGACACACACACTCTCTATACTAGCCATACCTTCCTAGGTGTTGCTTGTAACATCACATCAAGAAAGGTATCACCAGAACTGAGCAAGATGTCAGTGCCATATTCCTGGGTCTCACAAAGTGTGCCTCAGTCACTATTTTTCCTTTACAGCCTTATCTTGCCTCAAATAGTTTCTTAAAATAATGAAAAGCTACAGTTCTGGGCACGGCCCTCTTCTCAAACAATCACATGCAACTTGGTGTAGACAGTTACATCAAGACATCTCTCCTTTGTTACATCTTCATAACTAAGTCAAGAACAATAAATCAAGTTTATTCACACCATAATAAACCCAAGATGAATCACAAATGGTTTATGACAAAAGGATGGTCTAAATGAAGCTATTAATAGCAAGGAATCTGGTTGGTCCTGAAGATATTTGGACCTCACAAATCCAGAGCCACAATCCAAAAGGGCTTAACACTTTCTACAGCTGACTATGTAGTGCCCTAGTTCAATCTTGAGGTGGCACACTGCTAGTCCTGATATTATCAACCTGGACAACCGACATGTAAAGAGGATGGTCATTATTTAATCTGCTGACTGACATTTATAGCTTTGGACATTGGTTTCCTCAGTATCGACATAGTGTTTATCCATAGGAAATAAAGACCGAGATGGGACATGGGCAGTTACACACATTTGGCTTCAACTTTGGAGGGAACAATTGAGTCTTAAAATTCTCTGCACATGAAAAATGAAAGACACAACTAATAAAGAGTCCTGTTTCCTTTTAGTCTCTGCCCCCAGCTGCACTGCTTCATTTTAAACATATGCTTCACTGCTACTTTTTATTAAACTCAGATTTAGGCGGAGAGAAACAAGCTGGCAGCATATGCTTTGAGTCACATTGTAACTGGCCCCTGTTAGATGGCAAGTTACAAAGAAAAGACACTGGCAGAGGAGGAGTCCATAGAAGTCTAGTTCATGATACTGCCTGGCTGTTCAGGGAGAATCACTTGTGCTAGAGAGAAGACGGGATACTTTCCTATAGAGATTTTGCTGGGAGCACTGAGCTGTGAACTGAATGGCATCATGGGGAGGGTATCTTCAAGAGAAGCACCCTGAAGTGCCATAATCACTCCGCCCCCCAGAATATCCATCTTTACACACCCCAGACTCTATACTAGGCTCATAAGATTAGTCTGGTGAAATGTAGTACCCTGGTAATACTATGGTACTAAGTCATGTCTATGTGCAGGAAGAAGCCTTCATGATTTCAGGACCTGGATTTGAAATTATTGACTTCAAACAGCCGAAGAATTCAGCCACCCTCTACCCTACCCCATGCTAGTTAATTGTGTGTGTGTGTGTGTGTGTGTGTGTGTGTGTGTGTGTGTGTGTGTTAACTTGACACATCCTAGATTCACTAGGGAAGGAGAGAATGCAACTGAAAAATCTCCTGGGTCAAATTGGCCAGTGGCCATTTCTATGTAAAACTGTCCTGCCTGCTTATTAATGCTGGAGGGCTCAGCCCACTACAGGCAGCACTATCCCTTGGGCAAGTGGTCTTGAACCATTTAAGAAAACCAGTTAAGCATGACCCTATGAGCCAGCTAGAGAATGAACCAGCATGCTGTGTCTCTCCATGGTTTCTGCTTCAGTTCCTGCCTTAACTTCCCTCAATGGCAGACAGTAATTTGGAAGTGTAAGCCAATACATCATTTCAAGCCTAAGTTGCTTTGGTCAGTGTTTTATCACAGCAACAGAAAAATGAACTGGAACATTCCTAAAACTCTTCTCCTTCTGCTTACACCAATAAACCTAGTTTCTAGGCTTTTTTTTTTTTCTGAGCCAAGCAGCTTTGCCCACTTATGCCACATAAATACTTTGTAGGGCTTTTATGATTATTTCTACATAATATAAAAGGAATCTGAAGGTCCTGTAGCACTGTAGACTCTGTAGGTGAAGGCAAGAGGAAGCATTTGAACCCAGAGCCCCCTGCTCTGAATCCAGCCTGTTCTCCTGCCACAGAATGGACTTCTGATGTCTTATCTTTATTTTGGATTCCTCCCCCTCCCCCCGTCCTCACATCATCTCTATCCTTTTTCACACTGACTTCCATCATATCTTCTTTATAGTATCTACTATCTTATGAATCTGTTTTTCTTTTCTTTTAGATCTTAACAGGTTTTAGTGACTTTTCTGTTGCTGTGATAAAATACCATGACCAAGGTAACTTATTTTTAAAAATGTGTTTAATTGGGCTTATGGTTCCAGAGGACTAGAGGCCATGATGAAGGGATAAAGGTATGGAAGCAGAAAGAGCTGAGAGCTCACATCTGGACCCACATGTAGGAAGCAGAGAGCACCTAAGGGACAACATGAGTCACCCATCCCCCAGAAACACAGCTCCTCCAACAAAGCCATGTTTCCCAATGCTTCCCAAATAGGGGAAGGTCCCAAATGGGGAACAACAAGTCAAAAACATGAGCTTATGACAGATATTCTCACTGAAGCCACCATCAGGTATCAACGTTTCTGGGTCCTAAGATGAGGGTTCATATCTGAGAAAGGATTCTAATGCTAGCCTGAAACCTGACAATGTTAAGAACCACAGAATTTTTACACTCATTGTCTGTCTTCTCAATTTACTTTTCTATTGTCTATTTTTCAATTTATGTGTATATCTGTGTGTGTGTATGTGCTTGTGAGTGCAGGTGACCACAGAAGTCTGAGGCATCAGATCCCCTGGAGCTGGAGTTAGAGATGGTTGTGAATTGCTTTGTGTGGATGCTGAGAACTGAACTCAAGTCCTTTGCCAGAGTAGCAAACACAGTTAACTAATGGCTGAGCCACCACACCAGTCTTGTAACCTTTCTGAAGTACACATACGCAGCTGCACCTGAGTTACTTCGGGTATGCACTTGGAGTCTGAAATAAAAGCATAAATCGAAATAGGAGAAGAGAGTAGCATTTCCTGTCTAGTATTTCTCTAGGAGAGACTGGGGAAACATTTCTTCAATGGAATATCTAATAAAGGTTTTCTACAATAAAGAAAAAGAATACTTAGAAGAAGAAGAAAAAGGAGGAGGAGGAGGGGAAGGGGAAGAGGAAGAGGAAGAAGAAGAAGATGAGGAGGAGGAGGAGAAGGAAGAGGGGGAGGAGGAAGAAAAGGAGGAAGAAGAGTAAGAGGAGGAGGAGGAGGAGGAGGAGGAGGAGGAGGAGGAAGAAGGAACAGGAAGAGGAGCCAGCTACTTAAAACCTATTAAGTACCTAGGACCACTCTGGCTAATTTATAGGTTTGAACCCCAATCAGCCCAGGTTTAATCACTCTTGTTAAAGTGCCCACTTAGGGCTTCCTCGAGTAAACAGAAGCAAACACTCTTCCTCTACAGTTCAGTTGTGGAGCCTCATGAAGAATGACCCACTCAGTTGTAGGGAACCTTCCCTAGTTTTCTCTCCAGGTCTCCCCTCACTGTCTCCCCTCTATCAGGAGGGAACCCATGAAGCCTATTGCATGGTGGGATGGTTTGGATATAAAGTGGAACCCTGAAGGCTGTGTGCTGGAGGTGTTGTCCTCTGTTAGGTCCAGTTATTGAAAGGGAACAGCATCATGGGGGCTCAGAATTGGTTGTGGGATTAATTCACTAATGGATTTGTGCATTAATGGGAGGGTACAGCCTGACTGGAAGAAATAAGTCACCAAGGACTTGCCTTTGAGGGGCACATTGTGTGCGTGGCTTTCCTCCCTCTGTTTCCTGGCTCTGAGGAAGGGAACAGATTTGAGTCACCATACCCATGTACCATGATGTTTGGTCTCATAATAGGCTCAGAAACTATAAAGCCAGCCATCACAAAATGAAACCTCCATAACAAAGTTAACCCTTTCCTTTTTAAAGAGGCCTTTTCTCTCAGGTATTTTGACAGAGGGGTGAAAAACAAAGTGAAGACATAGAGAAGGCACAGGTCTGTCCAACCACCCAGGGTTGGACATGTATAGATGTGCTTCTACTTCCCAGAGATGCCCAAGAAGGGGGTCCTTCTCTCATAGCTCACAGAAAGTCAGGTTCTGATGAGCCATCTCTGCAACTCTTACTATAAGCCTATAAGCCTCAGTGTCGCTGCTTCTCATGTCTGATCTTGCTCACTTTGTTCATGGATTGTTTGGAAGACAATGTTTGTTTGTTTTTTTGACTGGCCAAAGCTCTTTAGTATCCAGCTGGCCAGTAGGCATATATAGGCATATATAGGCATATATATGCCAGGGTTCACACTGTAGCAGCAGGGTCTCTGTCCAAGTGTCCAGGCTGTAGGTCATTTCCCAGATACTGAAGGGTGTATTGCATGAAATCAAAGGGTGTGGCAGTCCGTGTATAGATGGCTTTGTACAGGGACCATGTTCCTGGGGGCAGGCTCAGCAGGAGCCACAGCAAGAATGTGAACAAGAAGATAGGTCTGTATATGCAGTGAATTTAGCTGACTATTAATTTTCCCCACCTGTTCCTATGGGACACCCCAATTACACAACGTCTGCTTACAGCCTTCCACCCTACCCTGCAGGCCCCAGGAACACTGAGTTGTTCCTCCTGTCTTTTTAACTTTTCTATCCCAGCCCTAGCTAATTAAAACTCAGCTCCAATGAAGTAAGTATATGAATGAATTAGTAAACTACTTTATATATTCCCTCTAAGGACAGAAATGCTGTCCTTCATATGAAATCAATCTGCCTCCAAAAGATAACCTAATAATAGAAAATTCAGATTCACAAATAAATGTTTTCCTTTTTCTCTCTTTTCCTTCCTCTTTTCTTTCTTCCTCTCTCCCTTCTTCTCCCCTTTTTTGCTTGCTTTCTTGTTTCCTGTGGTGGAGACTAAACACAAGGCCTCTCACATACCAGAGAATCACTCTATCTGGGAGTGGCATCCCCCAGTCCTTGAAGGTTTTGGACAACATGCCCTTTCTCAAATGCCAGGTAGATACCATTGACTATATCAGCTGCTGTCAAGTCTCTTGATTCACAGGCTCCAAATTTAATCCCCCCCATAAGCTACTGACAGCCTCGTGAGATGATAAACTATACTAAAATCTCTATGGAAATACAAGCTGAGCTGAGAGTATTGAGCAACACAGTATGACCCAGAGAAGGAGAATTTTAGTCTCAGGGCCCATCACTGGACAAGGCAAGTGACTTTTCTGAGCTCCACCTGTGTCACGGGGATTTATTTTCATTCAATTTCATAGGCAGGAAAAAGACATGCTAATAATTTCATGTATAGATTTCACAGATGAAAAGTACACATGCATATCTTCTTTCATATTCCCCTGTTCATAATAACACGCATGCCTGTTTGGCCCATGATCTGTGAGCCACATCTGGCTTGTTACTCCTTATAAATAAAGTTTTATTGGGTAACAGTTGTGCTTAGCTGCTTTGGAACCAGCTCTGGCGGCTTCTGAGACCTACAACAGCACAGTAGAGGAACAAAGTATGTGGCCCGCCAAGTTAAACACATTTAACTCTCTAGCCTTTTCCAGAAAAGCTTTGCTGACTCCCACCCCTGATGATGGTGGTGAGAAACCAAGATTCCTGACCTGGAAATGCTCTGTAAACTGCAAATATTTATGTAAAATGTAAATCTTCCTTACTGGCTTAAGAAGTTTCTAGGCCATGAGTCTGTCCCTCAGCCCATAGCTGCACTCCTTCTAGCTAAGTAATCCCAAACACTGTGAGCTCTCCCCAAGAAGCCTGGTTTGAATTTCTCAGCTTGCTTTTTTGTCGGTCTTTGGACTTGTTTCAGATTCTCTTAATCATTGTTTTCTCTTAAACTGTAATTAATGTATAGTGCACCGAAAATGTTGTTATTTCTCATTCTTGAGCAAAACTCAGAGTTAATATAGCCAGGAGTTGGGTTGGTTTTTTAAGCCATAGTTCTATGTTATAGAATCTATAATGAAATGTTCTTGGTCACTGTCTGGCTAAGTCACTGACTAAAGGAATGCTTGAGAGAGTTATTTTACTGGCCTGTACCACCACTTCAGAATCTAGAAAATGAGAAAACAAATGGCGTGGACCTGTCTAGCTGGTTCCTGCAGGTGACGGCAGGGAAGCTACAAGCTAACTGGGGGCAAGAGGCTTTACTTATTCCCTTGTCCTAGCAGGTCCTCAAGTCACTGGTGCAGGCTCCTCGTGTCAACAAGCAAGAGGCTTTCCTGCCACACAGTGTCTGGCAAGTGCAGTCTGTGAGGTCACACAGTGGACATTGCATCCTACCTCCCATTTGTCCCCATTGCACTTCAGCTTTGCCTTTGATATATTGAGGTCGCTTTGGCTTCTATTCCTGTCTTCTTAGGACCTTAGAATTTATGCCTTTCCAAATCTGTATTCTGTGAACATCATTTCCAAAGGAAGGAAGAAGAATAGGAAACACAGGTTAACTAGGGTCATAAGTCCAGCTGTTTAAGGCAAAATTAAGTGTAGATTAGACACACTTATTCTAAGCCCTGATATGATGAACTACTTTGGCTATAAGCACAAAGCAGGGAGCAAATTCCATTTTCTGATCAATTTTTCACTTCACATAGCTAGCACAGACCAGGCCAAGAGGCTAGGAAGACGAATGGGTAGCCACCATCAACAGCATTGTTAATGAGAAGGAAAGAGACTTTTCTCCCCAGAAAGATCTCAGGGAGTTTTCAACACTCCTGCCTTGCAAAGGTTTCTTTGGAGGTGGTTTTTAATCAGAGATATTTTAATCTGTTAAAAACCTCATTTTTTTTTCACCCTCTGATTCATTTTCTGCATCTTCCTCCGGCATCTGCTTCTCAGACGCCACCGGATCTCCCCCATAGCCCGAAGCTCATTAAACTACTGAAAAGTAAGATGTAAGCACCTCATTAATTACCACCATCGAGAGAATGAGTGCGCCTATCAATAAATACAAGAGTTGCAGGCAATAGCTCTAAAGAATGGACTTGCCATGCAGGGGTGTTGGAAGCCTCCCCACCTGAGACCAATCTCAGTCTCAGAAGACAAGGAAACCCTGCTGACAGATTCTATTTTAATCCAAGGATTTGGGGAGGGACTTTCCGAGGAGGCAAGGATTAGTTCTTGTTGCTGTTGTTTTAATCCTTCCTGTCTTGCAGTTTGGAAAACCAGTTACAAATTCACATCAAACTGTAAAATGCCTTAATCAGCATTGTAGAAAGCATTTAAAATGCACTGATAAAGCTGCACTTGGAAGTTGAGATATTAAGCCAAAAACATTTGAAGTAAAGAAACTTTAGTTATATTGAAGCGGGTAGAACAGAATATTTGGGAAGGAGATTCCCCACCCCTTATCCCAAGGGCCTGTTTCCAGTACAAGGCATAGAGTTTATGGGGACTATGAAGAAACCAGGAGAGAGTAGAAAAGAGGACTTCAACCATGCCATCTCACTTCAGGAGCAAGTAGAGACCTCGAGAGGCTGGAAAGCTAAGTTCAACAAAGGGACTGTAGACATAATACAAGAGCCCAACTCAGCTCTCAACTCTCAGCTCTCCTCCTTTCTCTTAATTAGTATCCTAAGTAGGAGTTGTTTAACTTCCCGGGGTCTCAGGTTCTCCTCTCTAACATGGCACTGAACTTAACCTGGGTCTGCACTCATAAGAAGAACTCACATACACAAAGCCCAGGCTGCTGCTCTGCTATTGAAGAAGTCCCTGCTGGCACTATGGTGACTGTTACTGCTGTCCTCATGGAACCTCATCTTAAGTCACTGTGGAAGAGCGGCCTTCTAGGGCATGCCAACAAAGGCTTTCCATGGTCTCTCAGTTTCAGGAAATATCAAGATGTGACTCTTTGCTCTACAGATCTCCAAGAGGAGGCACAAGTGTGTCATGAGTCCCAGACCTGTTTGGTTAGGATTGTTTGCAAAGATGAAGTGCATTCTCCAAAACAAACGGTGGGTTCCATGATGACTAGCATCTACTCCTCGCCAGCAGGCTTGCTGTATCCTAGTGCTTATGAACAATGCTCGGAAAGGTTGTCCAAAGGTTTGGGAGCCATAGAGGATAAAGACTAGAAGAGGGTGACAAGATGGCAGATGGTCACTGAATGGGTTAAAACCTATGAACATCCTGGAAAACCCAGAGTGCTAGGCAGGAAGCAGCTCATTCTGAGGGGATGAGGGATGGGACAATCCCCTAGTGAATGTTCAATTTTAAAGGAAAATGGCCCAGATAAGCCGAGACTCATTAAATGAGACCTGGAAATAAGGTTGCCCCACATAGACTCATCTGAAGACACATGAATGAATAAGCACATGAATGAAGACTTTGATGGCAAGGTTAGCCCCTCTTCTGTGAAACATGTCACTAACTTTCACTACAATTGCCACTGATTATTATGATGGCTAAAATTCAAAAAGAGCATCAATAAAAACATCAGTCAGGCCTTTTCGCTCCCAAGCTGAATACATCACATAATTCAGACTCTTTCAGTTACTGTCTTCTTATTTGTTGACTTAACCTTAAGTGCCCCATGGGAGCAAGTCAGCTACACACACGCAGGCGATACCGCAGAACACAGGGCACATTTGGTGGTGTTGTGGACTATTGCAATGCTTTTTAAAAATACTTTGCTGCCCATGGTATTGAGTGGAAGTGGTTGTTGTAAGAGGCATGGCTAACTTTTTAATGTAAATGAGATGCAAATGTATGCAACGGTATCTTTAATGCAGATGTAGCAGAAAGTATTAAGATATGCTGAGAACCTAATTAGGTCCTACATCAAAAACTATATATAAACTTGACTCCACTGTCTCAAGAACACAAATTGAGTCGAGAAATCCCAGTTTGCAAGCTTTAAAAAAAAACGCAGTACATATATATTTTAAATCACGGTTGGCTCCTTTCTTCTCCCTTCTCTAGGACTGAGCACTTAAAAGGATGAGCTTGGACAGATATTGCAGCTCAGGGGAGCAGCGGTGGGTGGGAAATGAACACGTTTCTTTCTAGCAAAAACCAGGAAGCAAGAAAAGAAAATCAGCTACAAGTCCCCACCTCCCACCATGCCCCCCGCCCCCACCAAAAGAAAAAGCAAAACAAAGCTGTCTTGGGTTTTCTGACTTCATATTAAAAGTGACAACTTGCCAGAAAGCATATTTTTGCATTTATTTCCATTTCTAACCTTCCTGGAGACAAACATATGTCCCTTCTTTTTCTAACTGGTGTTACAGCAAAGCTTTACCATGAGATCCAGCTCCAGTCTGGCTCTGTAATAAGTGATCGAATGGGTTCTGTTCACCTGAGGAGCAAAAAAGGGTTTCAAGGCAAATAAACAGTATAGACACTATGGAAGCACGTCATGTTCAGACATATCTAATAGAAGAGGTTCCCTTTAAGAACGTACAAGCACTGCTTCTCCAGAAAGCTGGTCAAACAATTCAAACAAATGCCTTCACTATTTATTCAAAAAATTCAAATAACTGCCTTCGCTATTTATTACTGTGGCCCCAAAAGAGCTCTGCCTGAGATGATTTGTTAGTCCAGTATTTTTGTACTAAATACAATGGAGCAGAAAACTGATCACGTTGACTCTAATCCAGGTGCTCACTGACTCCAGGGTGGGGGATGGGGGGGGGACCTTGACCTGGCATTCCTCAGTGCAGTACAGGAGGTTTAAAGCCAGCAGAGTCAGGGGCTCACTTTGGTTCTAGCTGTGACCTATACGAGCTGAGACAGCTGAGAGGCGAGAGTCCGGGTGGGCTTGTGTGGCGCTTTTCTTCTCCTATTAGCACTCAGGATTGCTTTGGGAACCAAGGGGGCAGGGGGGAAACAGAAAATCGAGACAGAAAATTATAGGACTGTCTCATAAAAGGAAGGAGTCAGCAGACTGTAAATCACAAGGATGGACACTTATGTAGGCTGGCAAAGATCTCCACCATGTGTATACTCAGAGGTCTCTGGTGTGGGGACCACTTGCATTCATTGTTTTTCTGGGATGAGAACACCCTGAGCAAAGCAACTTACAGAAGCAAAGAGCTGCTTTAGGTTGAGGGCCCCAGAGGATTAAGAGTGTGTCGTGGCAGGGGCAGCATGGCAGCAGGTGGCAGGCATGGTGGCAGAAGCAGGACCCTGAGATCTCGAATCTTGAAGTACATGTATGAATAAAGTAAAAAGAGGGGACTAGGAATGGGCAAAGGCTTTTGATCCCCCAGTGATATAGCTCCTCCTCCTCCGGCAATGATCTACCACCCAGACCTTCCTAAACTAACTGGGAAGCAAATGTTCAGAAACCAGAGAATGTGAAGGATATTTGTCTTCCAAATCACCACACTGTTGTTCTTTATGGTTCGAGAGACAGGGTCTCTCTCATGTAGCCCAGGCTACCCTCTCACTTGTTATATAGTTAAGAATGACCTTGGACTCCTGATCCTCTTGTCTCTGCCTTTCAAGTCCTGGGATTACAGGTGGGTGGGACCACATCTGGGGAAGATTGCATGTATGTATATATCTGAATATATGATATATATGTAGACACTGGGCTCACAGCCTACATGGACCTCAGTATATCTTTCCATGGATAGTACATATGTCCATGTGAAGATATGGATCTCAGAGTAAACATACATGTATAACACCTAACATACATGCCTGAATGCAATGAACTTATCTATACGTATAGATACAACTATGAACACTTAATTTGTATTTACACATAGGCATTTATATCTGTGTATATAAATACTCACTAAATGGACATGTATCTGAACTAATTAACCTGTGCTCTCTGTGAGACGAAGTAACTTGAAAAAGCCGACAGCAACCTCCATCCAGGCTGAGGGGCTCAGCACAACGAGTTTACTGAGCTCTATTCCCCCTTGACTTCTAGTCCATCTTATCTAATACATGCTGTGAAAGGAAGGATCTTTTTTAGTTCTGCTAAGATCCCCAAATGCTCTTAACATCTCCAAAGCTCTCTAATACAAAAGGGCCCAGTGGCTGCGAGGCACAGAAACGGCTGTGGCTTCACAGCTCCCGGAACATGCCCGGTGGAATAGATTACACACCGCGCCAGCCCAGTGCCTCTGAAATTGATATTGCCGGCATCACTCGCCCCAAATTTCTAAAAGTGTCATGATAACCCCATTTGTTCTCAGGCTTTGCTGCCCAGATTTTAAAGTGACAAAATTTTCCCCATGCCTGTCCTTCATCATGCCCTTCCTTTAAAGGGGGAAGAAAGAATCTTCCCCTGGGCAGCTTCTCCTTCTGTGCAGTAAGTCCTGGTGATGTTTGCCAGTCACTCATCAAGTACAGAGCAAATTCTGTCTGCTAACTTATATAAGTCTGTACAATTATAAGAAACAAGACTGACGGGCTGGAAAAATGGCTCAGTGGGTAAACTGTGTGCTTTAGAAACACAAGGACCTGAATCTGGATCCCTAGCATTCACACAAAAATTTACCAGGTGTGAAAATGGGTAGACCTCAGGGGCTTACTGGCCTGCCAGAATAGCTGACTGCACTAGCTCTAGGCTCAGAGAGACCTGTCTCAAAACTAAGGTTGAGTATGATAGAGGAAGATGTGTGATGTTGGTCTCTGGCCTCTACACATACACACGCTACCATACATACATGCTGCATGTGCATACACACACATACACCACACTCATGTACGCACACATACAAAAGAAATAAGATAGGATAGGACAGTTAGAGGAAAGTGGGAAACTCAGTCTTAGCTCTAGATAGTCGAGTGCCAATGATAACTGGCAGAGGTGCTACAGAAAGGGAAGGTTATTTTGGACAGGACTGGTTTTACCAGTGCCCCGCTCCAAATAGAAGGCATCAGGTCAACTTTAAGGCCTTAATCTATAATGTCAAGTCACCATCTATAAAGCTGTACACTTGTTTCTTCTCTTTCTTGCTCTCCTGAGGACATCTCACCCTTTTGATAAGATTCCACAGAGGAATTTGATCATCTTTTCCCAGGGCTGTCAATCACTCTGTACCTTCATTCTCTCCCCATCAGAGCTCACTCCTGATTCTTTTTCCTCAAAGCACTTCTCTGATGCTGGCACCTGTTGTGGTCCATGTCCAACTAATGGTCTTCTGCCCTTTCTTCTCTCTGCCTAGCACTGCCATTTGTCTTGCTCAAACACTGAAAGGAAGTGGTAATGTCTCAGAAGCCCCATGTGTGCACTCTGAGGAGCTGTTGTAAAACACCAACAGCAGTCCTCTCCAATGTGTCTGTAAAGCCAGCTTTGAATACTACTTTTTCTCTTCAAGTCCCCCCACCCCAACAAACTGGTATCAGAGTTTGATAATAGACATGTCTCATTTCTTTCCCCCTCTTTGGCTCCTACCTGAAGTCATCATGCAGGAGTCACCTACACAGAGCTTTTACATCTGTCCCTTGTTGCTCACCCTGTCTCCAACCACTAAAGTTCAGAGCCTCCCCTCTGAATCCCAGGGTGAAAGAGCCTCTTTTGCAACAGCAGTAGCATCTTGTGGTGGCAAACATGGCACACCCTGGGATGGATGAGCCAGGCCCTAACTTTAATACCTCTGAGCCATGAACAAGGTGAGTTCTATTGATAATCATACTGCCTGTGTATGGCGACAGCCACCAAGCTCCACCCCCACTACAACTCAGAAGCACTTTAAGACTTTGCATTCAGAGCTGTTGAGACAAAATATTGACCAAAGGCCCTTCACATCTTGATTCGAAGCTTCATGCTACAGCAATTAGATTGTGGAGACTGCTCTAATCCATCACAGACCACAGAGCCCGAGTTTTTGTCCCTCAAGAATAACTCAAACCACATTAGCCCCAAGCCAAGGAAGCTTCAAGGGCATCCCAGCCTGTTCTGAGGACATTTTAGACTCCCTCACCTATCTTTACAGCCTCCTGAGTAACAAACTCTTGCACTAATAAGGTTGTTTTATTAGTGCCTTGTAGTTAGGATGAGGGTCACTGTAAGGATCAGAAAATTACCAGATACTGCTCTAATCTTTAGGCATCTCAGAACTCTGGAGGTAAGTGGCTTCATCTGTTACCAGAGTGGCTATTTAAAACAAAAAACAAAAAAAACAAACAAACAAAAAACCAAAAAACAAAAAACCCCGAGGATCCTGACTCATAGTAAGTCATGTCTTGGTCTTCCTCCCAAGAAAGGAAATTAACTATTGGAGAGGTGGCTTCATAGGTGAGATTACTTGTAACATAAGCATGCGGACCTGAGTTTCAATCCCCAGCACTCCCAGGAAGAAAAAAAAAAAGCCAGACATATTAACATACATGTCTATAACCCCAGGAGAGTGGCAGGTGAAGACAGGATCACTGCATCTATCTAGCTGCTATCCTAGCTCCTATCCTAGCTCCAGGTTCAGTCAGAGGATCTGTCACAAAATTGTCCTTTTGGGGAAAAGTGATAGAGCAACACCTAGAAGCACAATTAGTAAACACACCGGGGAAATACTCTATGCTGGGAAAACATGTAAGGATGAACATGCTGCCTGTGGTTTAGCCTCTGGAAGGTGCCTGAGTATGAATGAGTCACACGACATAATACAAGTGGGATGGTCTTAGGAGGGGTGTATGTGATGTATATAGGGATGTATACAGCCCTTGGTATGTTCATCTGCATGGTACTGTGGACAGTGTAGGTAAACAACCTTGGTGGGGTAGCAATGTGCTAGCTTGTGGCAGCTTTGGAAGGTAGGCAGGGGCTTGCTTAGCTAGCACATGTGAGGAATCAGAAGAGCCCAGGTCTTCATTGTATCAGCCACATTCAAATATCAAATCGGTCCCTTGAGGTCTCTCTGTCCTGGGGGCGGAGCACTTCACTTCAGTTACCCCATCTATAAGTATCATAACAATAATCATCATCCTATGGGATGGTGGGAAACCACAGAGTGAGTCAGTGCATGAAAAATGTTTGACAGAGAGATGAAGCAAATTGGCAGCCCTCAGTGCATGCATAGCTGTTTAAGCCTGCAGATTAATGAATGTGGGTGAAAATGTACACGTAGCCATGGAATTTGCAAAGACGTTGTAGAAAGATACATTTAGGCTCTAAGTGTGGCTGCTGGGGTTCACCTAAGGGTATTGACATTGTTCTCCTGCTTTTAGAGACAGAGCTTAGCTTTCGGTGCCACAAGCCAGTACTGTTGATGGCATTGTCTATCAAGAGGGTCGGTGCATCTACTATTGAGCCAGCAAGGCAGAAACACATGTGTTATCAGAGCATCCCACTTCTTAGTAACAAGCCTTAGTGAT
>NW_022196906.1:63422874-63440641 GCF_008632895.1 Mastomys coucha | reverse complement strand
AAAAAACAAAAAAACAAAAAGGTAGATAAGATCTTACTTAGAATCCTGCCATGAAAGACAAGATACCATGAACAATGCCTGCGGGTCCTTATTTCAGAGTTGGGTGAAACTGTAACCCTTGAGAGTCACTGATGTAATTTTTAATGTCTACTTATTCCCCCCTGCTATGCAGTTATCCTCCTCTTGGAGTTTGCTAGAAAACCAAGTTGAGATTTCAATTTCCCATGGCATTTGTGCATACTAAACGGGTGTGGATGTATTGCAAGCCTCGAACAGGGCCAGATGCACCTTCATTCAGCATAAGTCCAACACCAACTCCTCCTCCTTTGTGATTTTACAAGAGGTGATGACTCTCCCAGCACCTCCCTCATCAGCTGATAGCTCCCAGTGGCCTAAAACAAAACAAAACAGCTTCAATCTGCAAACCCTGATACACTCAAGCACACAAGGCACTAGCCCAGCACCCTCCTACTGACTTGGATGAGCTTTGATCGGAATGCCCATTTACCCTGCCCACAGGACTATGGAATTATGGGTCTCCACAGAGTGTACTAAATGAGGAAATAAATGAACAGGCAGAAGAGCCACAAGGGAAAAAAATAACCAATGTTATTTATGAAGAAGGCTTCTTATCCCATGACCAGCAGAATGTGTCTTCTGCGACACATTGCAAGGCC
Organism: Mastomys coucha; assembly: GCF_008632895.1. Lineage (NCBI taxonomy): Eukaryota > Metazoa > Chordata > Mammalia > Rodentia > Muridae > Mastomys > Mastomys coucha. The sequence goes on along the minus strand of NW_022196906.1, from coordinate 63,439,964 downwards.
CAGAGCCTCTGTCCCTTAAGGGACTGCTACATCCAGTTCCCAGACCCTGCTTGTGAATCCATGCAACTGAAAGATACTTCTTCTCAAACCCTGCTCACTTCCAAAAGCTGCTGCGTTTGAGCTTTTCCCTCCAACTTGTAAGACCTTAAAAAATGCACTTCAGAAAATCTTTCGATTGGAAATAGGAGGGAGAATACATGAGGGGTGAGGGCATCCTGGAGCTATTGGGGTGAAGATCCCAGACTCTGAAAGGTCCCTGGGTTGACCATTAGAATCGCAAAGAACCATCAGAGTCTAAAAGAAAAAGAAATGCCGTACTATGTAAGTCAAGCTTATTAAGGTCAAGAATGAATGTAGAAAATTAAGTGAAGAAAATGGTTCCGACAGGAAGAATCCTCCCTGCTACCTTTTATTAAGTTAGTATTGGAGACCCTGCCTAGGGCAGCCACTGTGCGTGGAACTAGGTGCAGAATTTTTTCAGGGCCCACGGTAATGTTCCTTGCCATGTATTTGAATTAACCAGACCCAGAGGATGAAACTTTCAAATTAAACACATTCCTTAAGGATTCCAGGCTCATTGTGTATGCACCAAGGAAACACAACACATCCTAAAAATAATACACACAGAGAGAAGCGCATTTCCCACCAACATTAAAGTAGAATATGAGTTATGACCCAGCTCATGGGAATAGACGTTTGATTACATGCAAAACGGAGCTTTCGCAAATAGCATCCGTCTTTGTGAGCTACCACAATCATTACCGACCATTTAATTTTACTCCCTAGCAACACATCCATCATGGTTAGAAACCATTCACTTTCAGGCTCCCCTCCCCCATCCCACGTTAGGATCGAGGAGGCACCAAATTTTATCAGGTTCATTGTTCTAGTGATGGAGATGACTAACCCAGCAGCCAAGGAGTTCATGAGATTATTAGATTTGCCAAAGTGGATGCTGCTTTGAGCATGGTATTCTGGAGAACTGCTAGAAGCAGAGTTACAATGGTGGCTGTTCTGTTTGCTCTCTGTGCAGAGGAATTATGAAAATATGTTTCAGCCTTGGGGACGTGGTATCTTGGAGTTAAGTGGCTCTCACATATACTTGCCCTTTCCCATGTCCCCTGTACCTAGCATTTGACACTCCTGCATGAAGCAGCTTTGAGGCCAGTGGCTGGCTGTCCTGTTTAACGTATTACCTCATAAGAAGTGAAATCAGGTAGTTGTGGGTCTTACAGATTCTTACTACAAAATAATGAGAAGGGTTTGTCCAGAAGGCAAAACTCATCTGGGATAGCAACTGTCAGAATGTCTGTAGTATGCTGTTGTAAGCACTTTAGAAGCCTGGCGCAGAGGGGAGTGCTGGGTTGAGTTTGGCTTCCAGCATCAACATCAGATAGCTCACAACCAACCTGTAACTGCAGCTCCAGGGGACCTAACACTCTCTTCTGGCTTCTAGAGTCACCTGCACACACATGCCACGCACACAAACTTATGGGAATGAGAATAAATCTAAAACAAACAAACAAAAAACCAGACAGGGCAGGTACCAATGACAGGAAACCTCTGATGCTTAGGGACAGTTACATATTGTACATTAGAATAATGACTTAAACATTGAAATGGAGACTTGGCCTTGTCAACTGTAGTGATGTGTCACGCTAGAAATCAAACTGCAGTTAAGAGTGAGGATGTTTGCTGACTGCCAGAAATCTTTTTCACTTCCTGCATCACAAGAAGGAAGTTAGAAAGCCTCAGGCCTGCAGGCACATCAAATCCCCTCCATTCAACTGCATCAGTATATCTGATTGGCAGTGAGCTAACCTGTACTAAACTAAAGGTGCCTGTTTGTCTTTTCTACTGAGTAGGAGTTCAGTGTGGGCAAGTGTCTATCATTTGTCATTAGTATTCATTCCTATTCTCCAAGAGTATTCCCTGATTCCACATTCTCCCAATGAAGAATCTTCTAGGTGAGAGTAAAGTTCCTATTTCTGATAAATATTTTAACTTCTTGGTACTTAGTTTTCTCTTGTCTTGACTGGAAGAATTCCTGGCAGGGGGGATGCTGGCCAAAACGTCTTCCTAAAGCCATTCATTCTAGGGGAAATTAGAAGAAGTTGAAGAAATGAAAGAGGAAGCTTTGATTTATTTATTGCTCCTACTTCCTGTCTGGCATTGGCTTCAAGTTTTATTTATTTTGTTTCATTTGATCCATAACTATATTAGTGAGACTTGATAGGATTACTCAGATTCTTTTTTTCTTTTTCTTTTTTTTTAAAAAGACAGGGTTTGGAGAAAAAAACATACATGTTAAACCAATCAATGGCGGAGCTTTCAAGGCTGAGCACTTTTACACTCTGTGCTATTCAGGCAAATGATTTGAGTTTTGATCTTTGATTTTGTTTTTAATTCAGGCAACGCTTTTGTTGTTTTCTTTTTTTTAAACAGATTTTCACTTTTTTATTCGGACCGTCTTCTTTAGACTTTCCATCTAAAAGGAGACCCAGATCTGCCCAAATGGACATGTGGGACCTCTACAGTGGTAGTTAACATGGGATTAGCCACTAGAGAGTACTAGGCACAAAGGCCAAGCCATTCTCTTCCTGAGCCTCAGTGGAGCGCAGCTGCAAACTAGCAACAAGTGACACCTGGCAGGTAGATGGGAGAATCCATGACTCCACCAACCTGAAGCCCACCAGAAATCCCGGGGAAGGTAATTACAGAAAGCCACAACCCAAGCAAAACCACACTAACAGCAAAGAGGAAACTCGTTTTAATCTTTTTCTCTGTTTCCCAATACTGATGGTCATAGATCCCAGGAATCTGGTTTCTCCTTTCTTCTCTTTCCTTCTTAGCTGCGCCAGTGAGTTTCATTTCAGTGTGGTCCTCTGCTTTTGCTTCTTGTGGTTCTGTCTCCCTTTGTTGTGACCTAACTCAAATAATACATATAAGAAATGCTGGATTTTATTAGACAATATATGGGTCAAGATCTGCTGGAGCCAAGAGGTGCAGAGAGCTACGTTGCTTGTGGAATCCCTTTCCCATCCACAGAGAGTAGGTCACATGCCAAGGGAAGTTAGACAAATGATCCCCATATCCAGCCTGCCAAAACCAGGCTTGCTTTAATGAACGGAATTAAGATTAATTCGTTCAACAAATATCTAGAGCTGCACTGTATGCAGCTCCCTGTGGTAGATGCTGTGGAGTGACTCAAAACAGACACAGACTTTCCCCCACTCTACTTTGTCATCTGCCAGAAGACACCAACATTAAGCTAGACCAAGAATCCTGCAGATAAAGGTTAACACTGAGCCCATAAATGTAGATACTAAAGGAGAGACCCAGAACAAGAAAGATGCAGGTGAGTCAGGGAACGTGTCCGAGAAAGGGGTGCCTGATTCAAGGTTGGAAGACTGGTGCAAGTACCTCTGACAAACAGGTAGATAAATAGAGGGTACAACTGTACAGTGAAGTACAATCAACCCCAAAGAGAAATCATACTGTCACACAGATGAAAGGCTAGGTAGAGCTGTGTGTCGCACTCATATAAAGCATCCTGGACAGGGAGGTCTATAGGGACACAAAGTATCCTGGTGATTATCTAGGGCAGGGTATGGGTAATAGTGGTGGTGAAGGCCAAGAATAAAAAGTTAAGAGCCAAGGGGCAGGCATGAAAGGGGGACTGCTGAGGAGTGTTGTCACTTCTGTGCAGTGATGATGATATTCTCAAGTGGGATCATGGCTATCATTGTGAGCACCTTGGGAACACCTTAACAAATTGTCTGAATTGAACATCATAATCTGTAAGACTAGGGAACAACCATCGGGGAGGTTATAAGCTGAGGGGCTTAGGTCATGTCCTTAGAGGGAGCATGTCATAGGGACATGCACAAAGGAGTACATCATAGGGATGGTTGGCCAGGAGAGCAGGCCAAGTGCAGAAGAGCAGGGAGAAGCTCCATGAGGTCCTAAGTCTGTGATAATGCATTGCCTGTCCTAAGCACGAGTGGATGGGGTCCTATGTCTGTGTTCATGCATTTCCTGTCCTATGCATGGATGGATGCCAGTGAAGGTTTTAAGGAGGTATTGGGAAAAGGAACAGGAATCATATGCTGAAAAGCTCATTCTGGAGCTGGGCAGCCAGCTCGGTTGGTACAGCGCTGGCTATGCAAGTGTGAGTACCTGAGTTCCATCCCCAGAAATCATGTTTAAAAAAAAAAAACATATCAAAAGAAAGCAAACAAAGGCCCAAAACCCAGATACAGGACTCACTTGTAATGGAAAGGTACAGATCACCGGGCCTCTGGGACTTGCTGGTCAGGCAGCCCAACCAAACTGCTGAGCTCCAGGCTAGGGACTCTGTCTCAAAAATATTTTTTTTTTTTTACGTTTATATAACTAGCAGCCTTTGCTTTATAGCAGCGGCTCTCATCCTTCCTAACACTGGGATGCCACAGCTCCTCGTATTGTGGCATCCCCCAACCATAAAAATTATTTCAATTGCTACTTCATAACTAATTTTGCTATTGTTGTGAACTGTAATGCACCTATCTCATATGCAGGATATCTGATACGCAACCCCAAAGGGGTCACGATCCACAGGCCGAGGACCACTGCTTTATATTATCATGTCATCCGTACATTTTTTTCAAACCCTTAATGACAATTACAGAACATTTAAAGATATACCCTTAAGCTTATAAAAGTGATCAGTTCAGGATATGTATGTTAAGAATTAAAAAAACAAAAAAACAAAAAAAACATGTTTTTTGAGTCCCAACACGTCATCAGCTACAAGTGGATATTTCATGGTTTATCTCATGTGACAGGTCACAGTAATAATGTAGGCATACTAAAAATATATTAAACTGCCTTTAGGCTGTGTTTATAAGGTGTATATAAAATGTAAATGAATTTTGTTTAGGTTTGGCTCCTATCCTCAAGATAGCTCATTATATAATGCAGAAATCCCCAAATCCAAAAGTAAACCTCACGTCAGAAATAGTTCTGGCTGTAAGCACTTTGGATCATGGATATTCCTCTGTAACAGACACACACTCATACATGCACAGGCACATACATGCACACTCGCACACACATACATCTCACCATAATTTAAAACATACTGCATAAAATGTCATGGGAATAAGTGACTCTTTAATACATAACTACTGAACTAAATTAAATTTATTTCCTCATTTTTAGCCTCTTGACAACCTTTGAGCAATGGGAAAGGATAAGAAAAAGCAATTGTATAGTAATAATGAAAACCAAAGTATTATTAGCTAGCTGAAACAAGAAAGGCTCTTTCTGGGACCTAGCTCAGGGGAACGATAAGCTATGTCTAAGAGGGTGATTCTCCATCTTTCTCATTTCAACGTGCAGGTGAAGGACACCCTATCTCCTCATCCCCATCAAGGAATTCCAGTGCCCACCACAGATAATGCCGCTAGTTCATTTATTTGAGTTAGTTCTATTATGCTCTACACCCAGTGGGGACCTTTCTGTGCTCTGGTTTTAACTCAGATATGTATTTGAACTGACAGTTGACTTAGCTCAGCAAGTAACCACTGTCCTGGAATAGTGTCGCTAAAGTCCTGAAATGCAGCATGGCTATGCGTGCATCATTCTAGATTTTCACATACAAGGCCCTGACCCTCTTTTCAACAGGGCTGGGAAGGTACTTCAGTGGTGGAGGTGCTTGATGGTCAAGCCTCACAATGTGAGTTGGGGTCCCCAGAATAGACTTAAAATATGGGGGCAGGAGCTCACGTCTGTGATCCTTGGGGGTCTATGCCATGGGGTAGGGGAGGGGAGACATAGACAAGAGAGCAGGAAGAAGCTCATGACAGTTTGCTGGGTGTGTACAGCAGTGAGTCACAAGAGACTCTGACCCAAACAAGGTGGGGGGACGAGGACTGGCAGAAGAGGTTGTCCTCCGACCTCCACACACATGCTGTGGTACATACATGCCTACATGCACGAACATATGCAAACACAGACTACACACATATAACTTACACTGACATCGCACCCACATCATATATGCATTCACTGCACACACATCATACAAATATGTCACAGACATACAACACACACACATATCACACACGCATCAAATAAATACACACCACCCATATCACACATAAAACACACAAATACACATCATACACACAAAATATCAGTAAATTCAGATAGGTGTCAGGGTTTAGAGCTCTAGCTACTCGCGCATAGGTGTTATGATGCATTGTTATATGAGTAATACAAGTATGTGATATAGTATGAGTCTGTCTCCTGTAAATGTGACCTGGAACCTATAAATGTATACCTGGAACATGCACATGATCATCAAGGACAAATGCACGAAAGGGTAAGTCAGTTACTCCTTGTTCCTTCCTGGCAGTGAGTGAGAGAAAGAAGGTAAACCTCAGAAATGATTAGAAGCCAGTGTGTGTCTCTGTGTGTGCATGTGTGTGCATGCATACTTGTATAAGAGTGTGTGTGACTCTATATATGTATGTATGCATGTATGTATGTGTGTATGTGTGTCCTTCTGTGTGCACAAGTGGGTATACGTGTGCACATGTGGAGGCCAGAGGTCAACCTCAAGCGCTGTTCCTAGGGAGCCATTGACCTTGTTTTTTGAGACCGAGTCTCTCACTTGCTATATCTTTCAGACTGACTGGCTGGCCAGCTTGTCCCAGGGCACCTCCTGTTCCACCTCTCTCTCCTGTGTGGAGATCACAAGTGCACAGCACTACACTCAATTGTTATGTGCATTGTGGGATGAAATTTGGGGTTCTTATGCTCACACTGCAAGCACTTTATAGCCTGAGCCATCTGGCAGACCTCGATGGCATTCCCATGTAGAAGATTCTACACAGATGGTTGTGTATGATGCAGAGATGTTCAGGGTGCTGCGTAGTAGTGCTTACCTCCCTTCTGAATAACAGAAAGAAGTTTTCCCTGACATGTCATGCTGAGAATAGTCCTTTAACCTCTTATTATCTGGCAAGATGTGTCTCTAAAACAGTATCCTTTTGTGTCATGGAGGAGTGTTCTGGGAAAGGACAGACTTCATATAAGCTCTATTCAAATGGTTCAACAATAGTCTTATCTATCCACAAAGAATACTCCAGTTAATTTAGTAGTTAGCAACTTTGCAGCCAACATGCACAAAGGACTTAGAAAGACAGAGACACCCTTCCAAGAGGTTTACACCACATTTAACCAGTGTGGCTACCACTTTTTTGGATACCAGGCTAAAAATATGTAGCACGGATGTATCAAGAGCAATGCATAGTGAACAGGGTGCTCCCCAACACACACACACACACACACACACACACACACAATGCCCCCATGGCCTTCTGTGCATAAATCCATGCAACTGTTCCTTAAGCTTACAAATTAGAAAAAAAAAATCAGAAGTCAATTGCTGAGAAAACCACTAGAGCCTGGGGGAGTTACATCAAGAACATTAGCTATATCCTGTAAACAGACTACACTGAAATATGACTGCTTTGCCTGTTTGGGAGGCAACAAAGGCTATAATACTGAGCTCAGGTTAGTCCAAGCACGGATAGTAAACAACTTTATGCATTTATATAATAATGCTAAAAACTAAAGTGGTCAGAACTATATTGGCATACACTTAGACATTTTTCTAATATGGCCCAAATATTAACTTCACCCAGAAATGTCTTGATATCTGAGTATAAGCTATGGAGCCCAGGTGTCATGAATGGACCTTAGAGTGATATAATGGTCCCCTCCGTGTAAGGGGGACACTATAGTAACTGCCACCACACATTCACATCTGTACAAATCTGCATGTTGAAACAGTGCATATGACAAGAGCCACTGCTTCTTAACTGTATGCTGAATGTTGGGACATTTGCCAGGAGCTTAATTCCCCTCCTTCAGCCAATTCCATGAAGTAGGCATCAGGATTCCCACTTTACAGAGGAAGAAAGATTCACATCAGCAATTGGATTCTCTGTCATCCAGCTGCTCAAACTGAGAGAGATCAGATTAGAAGTCCCTGCCATCCTGACCCCACGGCAAGTCTGTACTCAATGATGGCTGCCCTCAGATTGATTTAGGCTCTGAGATGACGTCACAGCATGAGCCAGAAGAGACATTGTAAGTTGAACAGTCCATGAGGCAGGAGCTGACCTCAGGAAGCAAGGGTGGATCCCAAAGTCTTACCTGTTGGGAGATTGTGCAGCAGTGAGGCCCAATTATTTCTTTAAGTCTTGTTGTGTAGCCATCAATTGATAGTAAAAACCCATCATGTTCTTCTAAAGCAGTGGTTCTCATCATGTGAGTCACAACCCCTTTGGGGATCGAAGGGCCCTTTCACAGGGGTCACAAATCAGATAGCCCACATCTCAGATATTTACATTACTATTCTTAACAGTAGAAACATTACAGTTATGAAGTAGCAATGAAAGTAATTTACTGGTGTGTGTGTGGGGTCACCACAACATGGAAAACTATAGTAAAGGTCATGGCATTAGGAAGGTTGAGAGTCACTGACCTAGAGCCATCATTGACTATTCGAGAAGCCTTATTTGTAAAGGTAGTGTCATGCAAACGAAGCATCCCAGTTTACAGATTCCATCTTCTTCAAGCATCAATTACTTGATACACTGACCAGTTTAGGCGCCTCCAACCCACGTGACTACTGTAGTATGTGATAAGTGACTGGCCTGAAATGAAATGTGTGCAAGATGCATAAAGGGAGTGTTTTTACTAAAAGAGAAGTATAAAGTATCCTAGCAACTATTTTATGGGTTACAGGTCGAAAGGAAAATACCATTTTACACATATCAGGTTAACTTCAACATATTATCAAAATTAATCTCATCACCTTCCCTTAGCCTTACTATAGTACAGAAAAATTTTAATTATCCATGCCATTTGTATTGTAGTTCTGTGGAAGGTCACATCAAGAATAAAGACTTCTCACCAGAAATGGAGGAGTGTACCTTTTTCTCCACATCCTCGCCAGCATCTGCTGTCACCTGAGGGTTTGATTTTAGCCATCTAATTGGTGTGAGGTGGAATCTCAGGGTTGTTTTGATTTGCATTTCCCTGATGACTAAGGATGTTGAACATTTCTCTAGGTGCTTCTTAGCCATTCAGTATTCTTCAGTTGAGAATTCTTTGTTTAGCTCTGTACCCCATTTTTTAACAGGGTTATTTGGTTCTCTGGAGTCTAACTTCTTGAGTTCTTTGTATATATTGGATATTAGCCCTCTATCAGATGTAGGACTGGTAAAGATCTTTTCCCAATCTGTTGGTTGCTGTTTTGTCCTATTGACAGTGTCCTTTGCCTTATAGAAGCTTTGCAATTTTATGAGGTCCTATTTGTCAATTCTTGATCTTAGAGAATAAGCTATTGGTGTTCTGTTCAGGAAAATTTCCCCTGTGCCCATGTGTTCGAGGTTCTTCCCCACTTTCTTATCTATTAGTTTCAGTGTATCTGGTTTTATGTGGAGGTCCTTGATCCACTTGGACTTGAGCTTTGTACAATGAGATAAGAATGGATAGATATGCATTCTTCTACTTGCTAACTTCCAGTAGATCCAGCACTATTTGTTGAAAATGCTGTCTTGTTTCCACTGGATGGTTTTAGCTCCTAGTAAAAGATCAAGTGACCATAGGTGTGTGGGTTCATTTCTGGGTCTTCAATTCTATTCCATTGATCAACCTGCCTGTCACTGTATCAATAGCATGCAGTTTTTATCACAATTGCTCTGTAGTACATCAAGACTTCTGAAGCCTATTGAGAGTTTGCTAAAATTCTATCGAGTACCAGTGGCTGATGTGATAGTTTAATTCTGCTAAGGCTAACTATGTTAAACCATCCAGACTGCTTGGGAAATTGATGATGGGTATGAAGACCTATGTTTGGAATTCCAGCACTCAAGAGGCTGAGGTAAGAAGATGTTAGGCTGGACCACGTCAAAGTGGTACCCTGCCACAGGTGAGCAAGCAGGAAAAAGATGGAAGGAAGAAAGGAAGGAAGGAAGGGAGAAAGGAAGAAAGGGAGGAAGGAAAGTAGGAAGGGTACAAAAATTTTAGGGGGAGATAAAAAGTGGACAGTAAGTATATATAATTACATATAGTAAAAGAAGGAGAAAAGCGTATTGGAAATTATATTTTAGATTCTGATTCTTTTAAAGGCTGTGTGTGTGTGTGGATGTGTGTGTGTGTGTGTGTGTGTGTGTGTACAGTCTGTGTGCAGCTATCCATGGAGCCATGGAGATCAGAAATGGGCTATCAGATCCTTGGAACTGGGGTTTTAGGCATTTGTGAGTGGCCCCATGTGGGTCCTGGGATTGAAACTTTGGTTCTCTGATAGAGCAGTACATATTCTTAACTACTGAGCTATCTCTCTAGCCCCCAAATGAAGTCTTGATTTACTTGACTGCACAAAGTAATTTTTGAAAGACTTTTAACAGCAGGTGTCAGTCAGGTTTCCTCATAATTCCCAGGGTAGAGTGAAGCAGAAGTTACTTGTGGACAATGGTGGATGGCTGTTGTGTTTCTGGTCATTTGGTTGATCACTGTGAATAATACTTATGGTTCATTGTTGTTCCCTCTGTAAAAACAACCATTGATACCCATCCAAGAAATAACAGCTCACTGGCCAGGGACTATTTCTGGGGTATTCACAGCCTGAAGAATAACACGAGGATACCATGATATAGAGAGACTTCACCGATCGCTCATTCTTCATATTGGAACATACTCATGAACTGCATCTAAACGACTGACATGCTGTGCCCCTCAGGAATGCTGATGTGCAGGCACCATTTGGGATATTTTCAAGTTTAAGAACAGAGATTTTCTCTTTTAAAAGGGAAGAGAAAAGTCTTGGTGGAGCCCACTGACAACACAGACCCAGAGGAAAAAAACATACTAGAAGAAATAAGGCTTCATACTTGGACATTCAGAAGTCACCCAAGAACAATAAAGTCAAACCAAGGAAGAGGGGAGAGCTGAGACTTCAGATCCTAGAAACTGAACTTTCTAGTGATGCCCAGACAAAAGTTAAATTTGGAAAAATTCGACTCTGAAGTTAGCATCGCCAGAAAGAAAAAAAAAAACAATAGAAAATATTTAACTATGTGCATATGTTTGTACACAAACAGAAAGAGATATAAACAGACCTTAATGAGTGCGGTAGACTTTAATTATCTTTGTACAGTAATTGAGAATGGTTTCATTCTGATTTATTCCATAACGCTTACTGTGTTCTGTTAACAACGAATGTTTCCCCTCACAGCCCATAATAGAAGGCTTTTATTACATACTCTTTCTCACATCTGCTTCTCATTTAATGACCATTGTTCTGGTCTGTCAGAGCGAGAGGCTACACAACTTTCGAAATCTGCAAGATTAAGCAAATATTTTGACAATGCCTAGATTTTTTTCCTTTCCTTTTTTTTAAAAAAGCAGAATAAATTAAAATTACAAAGAAAACATGGAGGAAGAATTTTTCACTTACTCGCCCATTAGGAGAGTTCTGAATGGGAAGAAAAAAATAAAGAACCAAGAAAAAGCAATGCTACAGACTTCTCGGGGCAAAGTGCATTGTGAAATTTTCTGTGTTGTGTACTTTAAGAGTCCCAGGGATCACACCTGAGCCACATTGCTGAGGTCACCAGAAGCATTCCAGGCTACTAGGAGGTCAGGAGAGGCTGGGCTAACCCACCTTGCAGAGGCTATAACTGTGGTGGGCTTCTACAACAAAATAGAGGTCTACTGCTCCTCTTCCAAGATTCTCTCACACATGCACACTTGTACACATAACCACACATGCTCCTGTACACGGACACACTATGCTATATACTAATCTTCAGTCCCACTTATGACATAGTTTCCAGGATGGTGGTTATTCCCATGAAGAGTGGAAAGACATTCCAGAACAGATCTATTTCTATGAGGTATGGGAGACAAAATCAGAGTTCAGATGAGGAGACAGGGAAGAACTCATTCATAACAAGCATTTATTTCTTCTATTAGCAATGCAGGAGGCATAAGCTAAACAAGACCAGCTGGCAATGAAAATATCCGCAAAAAATGATGTTGGTTCTGGCCCCTGAGAGATGCTAGCTTCTAAGAGACAGCTGATACCCTTCAGAGAAATTCAGCAAACAAGGAAAGACAACTCAAAAGACAGAGCAAGGTGAGTCCAAGGTCCAAGTTAACCCCAGAGATATAAGCCTCTTAGAAAGTTCATGCAGGGAGCCTTTCTGTGGAGGCTGCAATGGACTAGCCAGAGAAAATCCCTGTAGGAAGGCATCCAGAGGAACCAGGATTTTGTCAAGGATATGAGAAGGAAGAGTTGGCTACTCGGAGCTGTAGAAGTTAGCAGACAAGGGAGGAGGGAACAGTGAATGACTCCTGGCTCTCAGGTGGCTTCTCATTTCTCAGGCTTACGTTTACTTCAGGAACAAAAATGCAAAGCAGGCTTTGAGCTTGAGAAAGCCCAAGGGCAAGTCTATAAAGTTCATGGCGATTGTGCTGAATGTGGGTGGGAGTCCTAGCAGCCAGCTGCTGGACATTCCCTTCCGTGGTGGGGCTACCCACACTGTGGGCAGGCCCCTTAGTGGGAACAAGTCGATGCCTTTTAATGAGCTTCTCCCAAGGGTTCTTGAGCTCTGCCACCAACCTTTAATTCTATCAAAAAAGACCTGAAAGCTGTCTTGAAACATGTGTTTGTATTTCCATTGTTGGTACTTTCTAAACATGGGTAGTATAAAGAAGAAATAAAAGGCCCAAGACATTGACTTTAATGTAGAAGACTTAAGGAGTCAGCTTCTCCAGAGAAGAGATCTAAGAGGTTGTAAACATGTAGACTGAAATCCTATGTCTTTGCTACTCTCAAAATAAAGAAATGGACTAACTTAAAAAAAAAAAATCCTTGGGGCTTGAGATGGCTCTGTGGCTAGGAGTATTTGCGGCTCACTCAGGACAACCTGAGTCAGGTTCCTGCATGCACACTGGGCAGCTCACAAATGCCTGTAACTCCAGCTCCAAGGGATCTGATGCCCTCCTCTGGCCTTCAGAGGCACCTGTGCAGACATGTGTACATAAAGTTGCAGAGACAAAAGCACACGCACATGTAAAAATAACATGTGAAAAACATTCTAGTCAGTAGTAGGTCTCATTTGTTCTATTTCCCATAATTTCTAGGTCAGTAGTTCTCAGCCTTCCTTATGCTGTGGCCCTTTAATCAGTTCCTCACGTTGAGGTGACCTCCGACGATAAATTTATTTCATTGCTACTTCATAGCTGCAGTTCTGCTACTGTTATGAACCGTAATGTAAATATCTGGTGTGCAGGATATCTGATATGCAACCACCAAGGTTGAGAACTACTGTTCTAGGTGATTTAGATGTAAATCGCTCAGGACTTAAATTTTGAGATAATACTTGTATGGCCCTGAGGTTATAGCTCAGTGGTAGAGCACTTGTATAACACATATAAGACCTCGAGTTCACACACACACAAACACACACATGCACACATGCACGTATGTACACACATGCACACACGCACAAGCACACGTGCATACATATGTACCTTCATGAAATCCCACTTTTGGTCAAGAGGCAATGTGCTAAATGATTTAGCCGTAGGATGGAAAACCATCCTACAGGAATTCAAATTCCAGCCAAACCACACGCTAGCTATGTAACCAAGAGAAACGACATAACTGCTTTGTGCATCCTCTTCCTTATTTTCTACATTGGATTGTGGTGTTGATGGGTAAGAATTGGAAGGCATGTACCTGGTGGACTGCAAGGTATGGGGTAAGTGCTCCCAAAACATTAGCTGCAGTTCAGGATGGATCTATCCAAAAATACTTTCAATGACTGAACTCAATTCATGGGGAAGAAGTTAAGCAGAAACAGATTCCAGTGAGTGAACAAAGTGAATCATGAGCATCATCGGAAATTCTTATTAGGTATCCTCTCATCATTATACCGCCTGGTCAGCACTCCTCTAGTGGCTGTATGGATATCCTATACAATATGAGCATCCTGTATCATGATACTCCCTAACAACCCACTTGGGTGCAGACCTAGCTTTGGAAGAAGAGGCAAAGCAAATGAACCACCAGGCACAAGGCCTGCCACCTCCCCTTGAAGGGATCCAATTAAATGCCAGTCTGGGAAGAGATGATCCTGCATTCCAAACCCAACTCATTGGATGCAACAAGCATTTATTGAGCCCTTGGGGTGTATCAGGAGATCTGAGAGATGCTGAGGATGATGCCAAGAGAAACAAGATGACCTTGTTCTCAAGAAGGCCATACTTAAAGGGAGGAAGAGACAAACTTTTAGGGCAAGATCGCCTGGGTGAACGCAATGATGGAAGATGGATGGAAGTCATGGGAAGGGCAAGCTGGAGTCCTTAATTCTGGCACAGGCAGTCAGAAGGCTTTCCTGGAGAGTGACAGAGCAAACATTGGCAAAGATCAATAAAGCCAGCCTGTGAAATGGTTAATGGCATTTTCATTCACAGAAATAACCCAGAGATGCCTGTGGGACCACCCCTGACTCAGCATGAACAGGCACGTGCTTAAGATGTCGTGATTAGTGTTTGTTGTAGCACTAATGCATTACATTTTGAAAAACAAGGAGAACATGTGTCTCCTCAAAGAGAGAAGGGAAGCTTTTCAAAAGCAGGACCACTTTTCAAAAGCACACTACCCAAGTGAGCAGAAAAGCAACAACAGCAAAGTCCTGGTGGGTCAAAATGCATGGAAGACTTGCATTCATTTCAAGTAGCAATGCAGCAGCGGCAGAAGGTTTCTTGCGGCTGTAGAGATGGTTCAGTTGGCAATGTGCTTGCCAGACAAGCATGAAGACCTAAGTCTCAGAACCTATATGCCATGTCCCAGTTACCTTTATCTGTCAGTTTGGCACAGTCTGTAGTTACTGGAGAAGGGAGTCTCAATTTAGGGATTGCCCAATCAGATTGGCCCGTGGGCATATCTATGGGGGAATTGTCTTGATTATTAGTTTGATGCAGGAGGGTCAAACCCACTGTGGGTAGCACCATTTCAGGGGCAGGTGGTTCTGGGCTATGTCAGAAAGGTAGGAAAGCGTGAGGCTGTGTGTGTGTGTGTGTGTGTGTGTGTGTGTATGAGAGAGAGAGAGAGAGAGAGAGAGAGAGAGAGAGAGAGAGAGAGAGAGAAATAGCAAGCAATGTTCTTCCATGGTTTCTGCTTCAAGTTTCTGCCTTGACTTCCCTCAATGATGGGCTATGACCTAGGGTTATAAGCTAGATTAACCCTTTCCTCTCCATGTTGCTTTTGGTAGAGAGTGGGGTTTTTTTGTTTGTTTTTTGTTTTTTGTTTTGTTTTGTTTTGTTTTTTTATCACAGCAATAGAATGAAACTAGAGCACCACATAAAAAGCCAGATGTGGCAATATACACTGTGAAGCCTGGCACTGGGGAGGTGGAGATAGGTGACTCCCTGAAGCTCGCCTGCCACCACCCAGCCTAACTGAGTGAGAGAGCCTCAGGACACTGAAAGGCTCTATCTCAAAAAACCCAAGTGGACAGCTCCCGAGGAACAATACTCAATCAAGGTTGGCCTCTGGTTCTGGCCTCTACACACATATGTGCATATGTCATACACATATGTCCACACATGTGTACATATACACAAGTTTCTTATTTGTTTGTTTGATGTGTGTGTGTGTGTGTGTGTGTGTGTGTGTATGTGTGTGCTTCTTTCTGCCTGATTCCAATCCCTAATAATTTCTGCAGGCAAGCACAGGAAATAGGTATTGATCATAATAAACCACCACACCCACAGACACCTGCTCCAGCAGGTTGTGGTCTCCATGGAAACCCTCCAATAGAACCGATCTGAATTCAATTTCAGGAGTAATGAGAGCAGATAACTTCACACTCAATCAATCACTGTCAGCCACTGTTATCAGCCAATCAGTCATAATGTCACTCAGACACCTTCTCCACACACTTCTTCTACATAGTGGTCAGATGAGAATGTTCTGACAGCCAGAAGCAACATGATCAAATTGGCTCTCCATTCCTGGCAAGATGCCAATGACAGGGCAACACACTGTGTCTGCAAAGACAATAAACAGATAAGCCAACCAAAACATACTGGGGGTGGAATATTCTGCACGGCGACTTCAGTGGTTACTAATGATGCAGAAGACAGGGATGCACTTTGGATGCAAAGGTTCCTGTTGCTTTATCTCCTCAATTAACCAGAAAGAAGAAAATGAGGTACAATAGAGAGGTTAAAATACCCGCCCAGAGCTACACAAGCAAACTGTTAGAAAACTCCAAACTAACCCTAAACTCTACCTCCCTCCTTGTTCAGTGGAGGCATAGGAGGTCACTGCTGCCATTCAAGGGCAATAGGTTTGGGGGCATTTTTGTTTGTTTGTTCTGTTTTGTTTTGTTTGAGAAAAAAGAGTATCAGTATGTGAAAGGTGGGTCGAGTCCTGTATGGAACTCCTAGAGCCTGTGAGACTCTTGGGGACACATGGGACGAGTGCTCTGAGGGCAAGTCAATCCCTTTGGCTGAACTCGGCCAAACAACCCTGATTCTGAAGGGGTAAACAGGACTTTCTAGTTCTACCCCACTACCACATCCCTGGTATGAAGTGGCATTTTTGATGAGTTGAGGGCAGGATTATCAAAAACAGAGGGATTGATTTCCCTAAAAATGCATAGTGGGCAGAGGTGAAACTTGAGGAGGAACAAAAAATCTGCTTCCAAAAAAAAAAAATTTTTTTTTGAAGCTCTTGTCAACCTCAGCCAAGAGGGAAGTCACTCTGGAGTTCTGGAAGGAGTCAGTTGGAGTTCTTGAGGAGTCAGGCAGAGGGCTCAAGGCTGTGAACACAGGCTCGGCTCCAGGGATCCCAGGTGGCTCTATGTTTCCCAGTGGGGTATTCTGTCTGTCTGTCTGTCTGTCTGTCTGTCTGTGTCTGTCTCTCTCTCTCTCCCCCACAGGTCCCTGGCAGCTGTAACTTTAGCCTGTGGCTTTGTTCCTCCTCTCTGTCCCTCTGACCGTGGCTCAGTGAT
>NW_022196906.1:63394317-63422864 GCF_008632895.1 Mastomys coucha | reverse complement strand
AAAGTACTCACCTTCTGCTTCTGTCTACTGGTCACTCCTCATCTTGCCTTCTTAGCTGCATTAGTGTCTCTTGTGTGCATGATGCGGAACATCTGATAAGCCTTGCAGGGATTTGATGACAAGCATGCTGTGTACATGAAGTCACACACTGAATAAGAATAGACATAGACGTGTTTTTACCACAATATCCCAAGAACATGGCACTGTGCCTAGCACCGACTAAGCCCTCAGCGAGGATTTGTGGAGTAGAAGAAGTCTAGATGCTGAATGAGCAAAAGCTCCTACTCTGGAGAGTGTCGAAATGAATGAATGAAAATTTCAAGAGCCTTGGTGTATATGTAAACTGACAAATACTCATTCTTACAATGCTTCTTCCAGACAAACCTCACAGCTCACAGTATTGTGTATTCCGCAAAAGCAAAAGGAGACTGCTCTGTAGTACCAGCTATCATCAATGTCCTGGGTTCAATCCACTGTTGATGAGACTTAATGTGGCAATGTTTCTAGAGGCTAAAATCCCTCAGAGAGAACAATGGTCGAGTGGGAGGCACTGGGGGAGAATGTGATGGGAGGGAGAGCAACAACCTTGGTAAAGACATCCACCAACAGATCCTTGGATGCCTATAAAAACCGAGACAACTTGGGTGAGGTACTCAGTAAAATAGGCTGCATAGGTACTGAACTTTGAGCCCCATGTGAAAACCCAAGTATAGTGGTATATGCCTGCAACCTCTACAAGGGAAGCAGAGACAAGCAGATATCTGGGGCTCCCTGGCTAGCCAATCTAGCCCAGTCAGTGAGCCCCAGGATCAAAAATCAAGCTTAGTAGTACCCAGGGAAACCTTCATTGTCATCTAGCATATTCAAGTTTGCCTTCTCCACATTCACGTACTCACATATACATGTATACCTGAGCACACATACATATATACACATAGTCACAAATAAACGGAGACAGTTTGGAATTTTTTCCTGGCTCTCACAACCAGCATTGTCCCAGCCCCACAGATTACTCGGTGAGGCAGCAACAGCCCTGGCAAGTGTCGCTCTCACTGGTGGGGTTGAAGAAAACAGCTTTACAATTTCCAGGAGGCAAGAACAGCAGAGGAGAGATGAGCTCGGGGGCTACTGGGGATGTGCTCTGTCTGTTAGAGGAAGGGCTGAGGGAGGAGAGAGCCAGGGAGGGAGAACAGAGAAGTGAACACGGAGCAAGCATCTGTTGAAAAGCAGATGCCTACCCGCCTCACTACACACACACACACACACACACACACACACCATTAGATGTGGTCCCTCTATTATGCATGCTGGTAATTCTACCGGACTACAGTTGTGAAAATAAGCCTTGACACAGAGTGAGTCTGCTCCTCCTCCCAATTCAAGAGCGGCTAGCCCTTGCTTTACCTAACACATTTTCTTTAACTTGTTTTCTCCCTAAAGACTATGCATAATTGGTCAGCCACGAGAGATTAATTTGTACTGAGCTGGCTGAGCAGCCGCGTGATAACTCAATAGCGGATGGCGCTGGACCGGCAGCTTCTCTCCTGAGTGTTCCCACCCCAGCTTGCTATCCTTCCACCCTAGCCTGCTCCTTTGGGAATCCCAAGCCAAGCTCTTCATGTACTTCATTTGCGCTTGCCTGAAGGAGTGGGAACTGTGTTTGCAAGCTTTTCCAGAAACATTGTTATTTAGGAAATGAAAAAAAGTAACGAAAAGATCCAGTCTCCTATTCATCAGTTCAGGAAAGAGGATGCCCTGGGAGAGAGGGCTGGGAAGTGAGTGGGACCAGATATCTAGAACGTTGATATTCATTATGTTTTACATTGCTGTTACAAAATACCAGATAAAAGTGACCTAAGGAAAGAAGAGTTGATTATGGCTCACCATTTGATGGCCCATCACAGGGGGAAAGGCCTGGGAGCAGGCATGGGTGGCAGCTGCCCTCATAGCATCCGCAGTCAAGAGCACATTCCAGTAATTAATTCTGGCACTCGTCTTATCTTTTTAAATTCAGTCTAGAATCCCATCCCATGACATGGTGCTACCCACATTTAGCAGGAGTCTCCCTATCTTAATTAGCATCATTTAGAAATACCTCACAGACATGTCCAGGTAACTGTCTCCTAGGTGATTTCTAGTTTTGTTCAAGTTGGCCATCATCATTACCCATCACCTTCATCCTGTTCATTCCATTTCCAGCCATAGTCAGGCAGGGAGACCAACTGGCAAGGATGATGGTGGTGGTGACGATGACAGAGGTGGTTGACAGTGATGTTGGTGGTGTTGATGGTGATGATGCTGGTGGTGGTGAAGACAGTAATGACAGTGTCGGTGGCAGTGATGATGTTGAAGTTGTAATGACAGTGATGGTGACAGCGATGGATCATGCTGAAGATGGTGTTGGGGTTAGTGAGACAACAATGGTGTTGATGATGGTATGAACGACGGTGACACTAACCTCTCCAAGACGCCATAAGCATCTCTACATTAGTTATCACTTAATTACCTCTTAACCTGGGCAACAAGTATTAACTATCACTGTAGAGCCCGAGAGACAGAGAAACTAAGACTCACAGGAGACAAGACACCAGCCCAAAGTTCAACCTGGGCAATCCAACCCCAGAGCCAGCACTCATCCATGGTCCTGGACACTCAAGGTACAAATCAACCCCAAGTGACAGGGTACAGAGGAGGCTGGTGTGATACACACCTGCTTCCTTACCTCATAGAAGAAGACTCCAGCTCAGTCCTGATCCTCCTGGAAAAGATGCTGGCCCACCAAGAACTTGGGTGAAAATGAAACTTGGGTCAAACTCCATGTACACAAAAGAGGTGGCCAATAAGCATAACTGCCATCACCGTGGCAGCTCCTCAGAGATTCAGAATGCAGCAATTCTCAGAGAGCAACCCAAAACTGAGATCCCAGGCCCAGCATCACAGCCATTTCCAGAGAACCATGGAAACGTGGTCAACGTTTATGCCTGTCCTTGACTACCCAGAGCTGCTTTGTGTGATGGCTTCCAAAGTCCCACTCAGACAGATTGAGAACCTTCTAAAGTGAAGGACCAAGGATCCAAAATGAAAAAGAATGCAGGAGGCAAAAATAAAAAGAGTCTGATTATTGCGCATCTCCACCCCAAGTCATATAACCTGGTCCCCTCTCTCTGATGGCTCTTCCCTCCTCTCTTCTCCCATCCATCAAGTGAAAAAGAGCTGCAAAGTGGACTCTGCCACACCCAGGACATGATGCCAACAGCTAGGTTGTGCTCAAAGGCCTTGATCTCAGAAAGAACTGTGAATGGGAACCACACATTTGGGCAGGGTTTCCTTCAAGACACTCCCTAGCATACCTGTGCATTTTCAAGCAATTTGACATTAGAATGGGATGGAGAAGAAAACACAGCCCACTTCCAAGCGACTAGCTTAGAACTCAGAATTTCATTTCAGTGTTCACGGGGTGGGGGGGAGTTATGTGGCCTCACATTTGTGAGTCTGAAGATGCTTCTCTACCAAGGCAACCATGTGGCCCTGAGCTGCAGTGCCAGACTCCTTGTGCCCCCTTCTGCTTCTCTCAGAGTCATTTTTTTCCATATCACCTGCTATGAGTCAGTAATGTGGACTCTGTGAGCACACGGCTATGTGAGGTCACTGAGCATCTCGGATGTTTCCATATCCAAAGCAAAAAGCAGATACATGCAAAGTGAAGCCAGGTTGTGAAAAATCTGAACACGTTCCTTCTGATGGCATGTTAATACTGGGTTTTGAACATACTAGCATAAAAGAACAAATCTTTAAAATACACTCCACCTATTTATTTTTATCTTTTTAAAATTTAATTCTGTACTGTGTGTGTGCATGTGTGTGTATGTGTATGTGTGGGAGCCCAGGTATGTGAACACCCATATACAACATATATATGTATGTGTGAAGACCTGGGGTTAATATCAGTTATCTTTCTCTATCACTCTCTACCTTATTTACTGAGGCAATGCCCTGCTAAGCCTATAGCTTCCCAATTTGGCGACTTGAGCTAGCTCTTGCCTTGGGGATCCCTTACCTCTGCCTCCACGGTACTAGGATTACAGGTAGGATATCATGTCTGCTTTTTTTAAAAAAAAAAAAAACATGGCTTGTGGGGTCTTGAACTCTAAACTTTACATTTGTAAGGCAAACAATTTATCCACAGAGCCATTTCTCTGGCCACTCTTCCTTTAAATTTGGCCTTTCAACTATTTAAAGCCATGGGTGTGTCTGTGATGAGTGATCCAGGCCATGCTTCCCCCTGGGTAGCCCTGGTCTGGACTCTTGCCAACTCTGATGTGATCTTTGGAAGCAGTGCTCTTTGTGGGGAACCTGACAGGAATGCAGAATCTCAGGTCCACACAGACATACTGCATCAGTACCTGCCTGTACCAGCCCCCCAGCACCCTGCCTGCATAGTCATGTTCAAGAAACACTGTCCAAGGAACTCGGGTGCCTCACTTATGTGCAGGAGGCAACCCATAAATATTTGTCCAATGAATAAATCAGTTGTGTCTAGAAAGTTGCTGTACACAAAACCCTTGGGGAAAGGTTCTGGCCTGTCCTGGCTCTTTTTTTTTTAGATCATTAATATTAATGTTCCTTGCCAGATTAATCACCTTTCATTTTAGCAGCCCACAGAATCAGTCCTTGGGACAATGTGGTCCTTGAAATGTATGAGAGCAGGTTAGAACTCAGATCCTGGAATCCTAGGACCCTTCCCACCCCCACTGATTATAAATGTCTAGCTATAAATGCAGGTGAACTATAAGCAATGTTTATGACACCTGAGCGGAGAGGATAAAATCTCTCAAGGTTACAGGGGCAAAAACAGGGCTGCGACTAGAATAGAAGCAGAAAGGAGGATACAATGGACTAGTAGTTTCTCCTGGGATGCTCAGCACCCAAGGCATCCAAGGAGAAAGAAGCAAGGAGTATATAGGAGATGATGTCAGAGCAGGGCAGACAGCAGAGGTAAATGCCAGGCCAAGGCAAGGCTGAGCCGCAGGCATATTGAAGGCTGACATATCAAATATCCGACAGGGGTTGGTCACCATCACCATTCCATGTCACTCCTTCCTACACCAAAAATCCTCAGCAGAGACAGAATGTCTCTCCATTGTTCTGATGTGTTGATTATAAGCAAAGACCTGGGGAAAGGGATGATGTGGGATGTAAAGAATGGTCCTGGAAACTGTCTGTCTCCTGGCAATGGATTCCCACATCAGCCTCCACCATCCAACATTATAGCACAGGGAGAGTTGGAAGGATGGTGGGGACAGGCAGAAAAAAAAACAGTTGGACTTGAGGAATCAGGGAGCCAGAGGAGATGGGACTTGAGAGAGAATCTTCGTCCAGAAGCTGGGTGTGTACGGAAAAGAGGGAGGAGTCCAGGAGCATGGAGGAACTGTCTTGGGTTCTTTTCTCTTTCAATTAAGAGGAGAAAGGAGAAGAGTTGCTGTATGGCCTGATCAACTTCCTTACTCTTTCCCATTCTGGCAAAATGTTGTCAGCATCCCATAAACTATGATAAGTGACCAAGGGATTGGCCTTCCCAAAAAGCTTAGGGAGAAAGTCAGCAACTTTTCGTTAGCTGATAATCCTCTAGTGAAATGAGAGGGATTGGTTATAAGGAACAATGTGCCCCTGTCACCTGCTCTGCTGTCATGTTGGAGAAGATTGGCATTCTCCCTGCATGAGCTGCAGAGGGGTTCTTCAGGGTAGTCACGGAGATAGGAGTGCTCAGAGAACATTTCCTGGTGCTGCTCAATACAGTTAAAAGTAATCAACAAAGCCATGGGTGAGTATTACACAGGACCAAAGAGAAACAAGCCAGCAAGATGATCATATGGATTTCAAACAAGCCCTCTACAGAGGACAAAGAACAGCTTCTCCTGTGAACTCTGGGTCAGGTTCTTCTGACTTAGACACTGACTTCAACACTGCTTGGGTGAAAAACAAAGGCTCTCAAAGGAATTCAGAGCCAGTCCCCTGGCAAGTAGTGTGTTTTGTCAAGTGGAAGTGATATTTGCAAGCTCTAGACTCTTCTCTCAGAGTTTCTGTTGCTTAAGATGGCTCTGTGCTCCCACTGTAAGACAGGGACTCTCAATGGGCTGAGACCCACTGATGCCACCAGGCTGGCTAGCCAGCAAGCTTTAAGGTCCTCCTATTTCCTTCTCCCCCAGCTAGACCCACAGTCATATACTACCACACTGCGCTTTTTTTTTTTAACATGGATTCTGAAGATCAAACTCAGATCTCCATGCTTACACAGCAAGCACTGATTGACCGAGCCCACTCCCAACAGCTCTTAAATTCAAGGGCCACCAGCCATACTCTGGACACCTCTGATGTGAGCCCTGTGGTGACATTTTCTATTTGTTTTATAAGGCATATAGTTGAGAAGTCCCAAAGACCTGAGTAGCCCCTAGGGACTTCTATGATGTTATCACACAGGGGCTCTGAAGGTCTTCAGGTGTGACGCTCAGGAACTTGAGCTTCTAGTTTCCTGGCACATAGTAGGTACCCCAAAGAAACCTTTCCAACAAAGTACTATGTGATAACACAGGATTACTGGGGGACAGATTTGTATCCTTACTTTTATTTTCCTCTTGTGTGTGTCTCTGTGTGTGAGAGGGTACAAGCACCTATGTATGTATGTATGTATGTACATATGTATGCATTTATGTATGTGTGTGTGTGTGTGTGTGTGTGTGTGTGTGTTTATATATTTAGAGACCCAGAGTCAACTCCCATATCTTCCTCTACCATTATCTATCTGTTTTGATATCTCACTGAATCTGGTGCTCACCAACTGGATAGACTGGCTGATGATGACTCTCAGGGATTCTCCTGTCTGCCTCCTGGCATGTGGATTACATACAAACTACTATAACTGTCTCTTTACATTGCTTATGGGGATTTGAACTCAGGTCCTCATGCCTATGCCTCCTCAGCCCATCTCCTGACTTCAGAAATGTTTCAAAGGAAGACTGCTCTGCTCTTTCTGTACTTGTATTTTTTCCTGTTAAGGGGAAACAAGAAACTTGGGTTTCTGCAAGAATAGAGTGAAATGCAACAAGACAAGAGAGATGTCCCCTAGAGGATATGGTTCCTGCAACTTCTATACATTCTCTTCCTCAACAGGACAGATGGAACACCTCTTTAGAGTGCCCTCACCTTGTTCCAGAGAAACAAAGCAGAATAAGGGTACTGAGAACACTCCAACATACAGAGACACATATCAATGAGAAGTCTGAGGTCTTTGTTTCCTTTTCCAGGATGAAACCAGCCCATCAGGATTCTTGTTCCTATAGTAATTGGAATGAGCAACTTCAAAACTTCCCCAGAGGCAGAAGATATTCCAATGTTTATTTAGCCATCATTTAGACAGGGCTTTGGGGAATGTATACACACCTAAAAGAGGCTAAACTGCATGCTTGAGATTGTGCCACATTAATCTTCTCACATGAAGCTCCACTGGAAACTCAGTAACACTGACAATAATGTGAGATGAAGCCACCTTGCTGGCTTGATTCTACACAGATCCCCCTCAGTATGTTCCGAGCCAGAAGCCTGTGATAGCTAGTCCCTCACTTATCCAATTTCACTTACCCTGGTGGCCACTTTAGCTCAGGAAATGGGAGCTGAACACTGTGTCCTGGTTTCCTGTTTCTGTGTAGCTGGGACACAGAGATACAAGTAGCTCCACAAGGCCACGGAGGTGCTTCTTTTCACCATTGGTGAAGAGCCATAAAGAAAGAAGACCCTTGTCCATTGGTCTCCACACTATAAACTCTGTCCTAGAAGCCTGTGAGCATCCATCCTGGATCTCACAGACAACCCAGTCTGACTATTCAGCTCACAGGGGGCACCTGCTGGCATGCACAATTTTCAAAATTCCTTACATTCAGGACTGAAATTGACTCAGTCAATAAGACCAGGATCTATATAGTACCCTTGACCTAACCTAGTGAGAGTGGGAATCCCAACAGAAGATCCATGTGTGTGTGGACACATAGGTGTATACACACATGCCTATGCCTGTATATAATGCACATGTTCATGTGTATGTGTACCTGTGTGTATGCCAGGATATGTGTGTGTGTGTGTGTGTGTGTGTGTGTGTGTGTGTGTGTGTGTATGTGTGTGTGTGCCTGTGTGAATAAACACAAAAGCAACCTCTGGAGTAATTTTTCAAGAACCACCCATTTTGTTGTTTGAGACAAGTTGTGATCACTCGTCTGGAACTTGCTAAATGAGTTAGGCTGACTGGGCAGCAACCCCCAGCCAGAGGACTTTCTGCCTCTGTGACATCAAGACTACAAGCATGTGGCACCAAGCCTGGCTTTTCTGTTTGGGTTCTGGGGATCAAACTTGGCTTTTCACTCCTGTATGACAAGCACTTTGCCAGCTGAGCTGTCTCCCCAGCTCCAGCCCGAGGTTTTGAATAGGAGATTGCAGAGAGTAATAGAGGGTGTGGGATTCCTTGGTGGCCTCCATTCTGCAATTGCCCAGCATCCATGGGCAGTAAAGCCTCAGTCTGGCCTCAGATCAGGTAGAGCACAGTGTCACGCTTGACCCCTGTCCCACACCACTTTTCACTTCTGTTTTCCAGCGTACTGACAACTCTCCATCCCTTGGTCTTTACTTCTAAAAGCTCGCCACTGAGGCAGCCTTTCTGAGCAGTATCCCTGGGGGTACCTTGTTGGTCTGAACACTCTGCTGAAGCTGGCCAGACCTGACATGTCAGTGTTGGAGTTTGGGGGAGAACACAGAGAATGTCCTTAGCACCATTTTCTTGCTTTCAGGAGAACTGCATGTTTCTGATGATTCATGGAAGGTTGGCACATCAGCTGAGGAGACAGATACATTAGGCCATACAACTCCAAACAAATGACACTGGGGTTGAAGCTCAGTCCAGAGCTGAGCATGGGAAAGGACCTCTTCTAACATCACCCTGCTCATGTGTGACACACAAGACTGGTCCTAATGCAGCCTTGAATGCTTTCAGGAACATGGATGAAGAGCAGCAGTCAGTCTCCATGCCAAGTCACATCCTCAAACAGCAGTTTCAAAGATGCCATTAAGAAATACATCAAGCTTCGTTTTCATGGAGTGTGCACCCTCAAATCCAGCATTTCTAACTACTGGTCTACAGGTGGCTCCTTAATCAAAACACTTCAAAACCAATTTCCATGCTGGTAGTGGTCTGGAGACTGTAGGTTAAATAAAGTTAAAAGTGTTTCTAAGCAGCAGGACTTCTCAGAGCTTTTAATAAGGTAATGAGTGCTCAGATGTTAAAAACATCCAAATCAGTCCTGAGTCCACTGTCTGATTGGACCACAAAACCCACAGTAAGGAATCCTATGCATCTTTTGTCATCTCTGATAGCTGGAGTAAAACACCTCTGTCTGTGAGGTCTAACACAGACACTTTTTAAAAAGATTTCTTTTGTTTTAAATTATGTATGTGTCTGTGAAGGTACATTTCATATGCTCAAGCATCAAATGTGAGTTCATGGAATAGAAAGAATTTGGGTCCTTGACAGAAAGCAATGGGCAGCCGCTGCATTGTTGAATATAGTTTACAAAACCTACCTCATTCTCAGTGTGTGTTTTTCCAGGAGAGTCACAGTGCAGCTAGGTGGTAGAGCTTGTGCTTACCATGCACAGAACCCTGGGTATGAGCCCCGGCAGTTCCCATCAGTAAGAAATACTTCGAACAAATTTCTAAAGCCAGCCTCGAGAATCTCCCCTGGGTTAGCAGATAGTGTTTGCCAGCTAAATAAATAATTCTCTTAAAGCATGCTGACAATTGTGAATGTTAATATCACTCACCTGACAGGAAATAGAACCTCCTAGGGGACAAAAGTATGCCCATACCTTTGAGAGAATTTCTAGACTGGATTAATCGAAGTTGAAGACCTTTCTTTGTTGGGTGTCAGCATTCCATGAGCTAGGGTACTGAACTGTATAAGGAGAAAGTGAGCTAGCACTGGGCTAATCTCTTTGCTCAAGTTTCTGCCCTCATCACTTCCTCACCATGATGGTCTGTACTCTAACCTTGTGAGCCAGTAAAAGCCTTTCCTTCCCCAAATTGCTACTATCGTGTGTTTTATCCTAACCAGAAAAGTGACTAAGACAGCAATGGACCAAAAAGACACCTTCATACAGCTGATCTATGTCTCCAAGGAGTTCACAAACTGTTCTGAAAGTACATATATGAAAAAGAACTCAAAGCTCAGGCAGCTGGGTGCCGGCAGGTACTGGAAACCCTGGTTTCTTATATTCTGGGCCATGACTCCACACGGGGTCCCATAACGAATGTCAGGGTCATGAAACATCTGGCCACGGAGAAAGGCTTCTGCATGTGTGCCAATGAAAAACAAATTCAAAATCCAACAGGTAACGCATCCACAGTGTCTCCAGCGCCGCTAGCCCATGTTACACTACACGACCTTACTACTGCCTGAAACACTTGGGCTAAGAGTCAAGACAACTGTAAGTTACGACTGCAGTGTTTTTATTGTACATGGAAAACTTTTTGCTCTTATAGAAACATCATGTTTTATTACTGAAAACAGAGACTCAATATTTTTTTCACCATTCCTCAGCATATGAGTATTAAATTAGTAAGTCTTCAGATCATACGGCGTTAGAATGTTTCATTTTTAAAATTTCTGCTTGAGTTGATGACTAGAGTTGCATTAAAATATAGTCACTCAATGAATTTCAGCTTGGGAGTCGGGCAGAATGTTTAACAATTTCTGAAATAGCCTGAAACATTCTTTTTCCATTTTGCACTCCATCTTCATGTGAGGAGTGACACATTGATGATTATAAACCAAAATACACAATAACTCTGATAGACACTGAAGATGTTGCATATCCTGCCGTATCAAACATGCAGCCAAGACTCAATGCTTTAGGTAAAAATAGAGAAGAACATCCATCTCATTCCTATGCAAATTTATGCAAATGTAATGTGCTTTACTTTTAAATAAATGGTAAAATTGTATGTATAGCCAATCATTCTTTTCTAGTTTTGTCTTGTGACAGGGCCTTACATAGCCCAGGCTGGCCTCAAACTTGCTATGCAGCTAAGGATAACCTGGAACATCTGATCCTCCTGCCTCCACCTCCAGAGTGCCAAACCACAGACTCGTACCACCACCTCCAGTTTTCACTCAATGCTGGGGATGGAATCCAGGGCTTTATACATGTTAGGCTATCACTGTCCCAACTGAGCCACATGAGTAGCACCCTGCCCCCCAAGAATTATTTTATAATAGAGTTCTTTACAATTTATCATCAGTAGATGTTCGATTTGCATATCTATTTTATATGGTATCCAGGGCCAACTACAAAATGTCATGGTTGTATGTAAATGGGTTGTGAGTGAAGAAGTTTAAGGAGGTCTGCTTTAAGCAATAAGAGGAAGAAACAGGCTTAGTAGAAAGAACATAAAGGTCAGGATGAGCAACACGTGTGTGGGATTAGACCCAGGGAGCTGGGATCAGCCTTAGCTGGTATGATTTTGTTGTTGTTGTTGTTTTTTCGAGACAGGGTTTCTCTGTGTATCCCTGGCTGTCCTGGAACTCACTCTGTAGACCAGGCTGGCCTCGAACTCAGAAATCCGCCTGCCTCTGCCTCCCAAGTGCTGGGATTAAAGGCGTGTGCCACCAACCCCCTGTAGCTGCTATGATTTTTGCGATGAGGACATCAAGGTTGACTTTGCAATGGAGCGCTTAAGGGTTAGGTACTATCCCACTTGCTTCATATGAACGAAGAATCCCTATAGATTCTCACTACAATGACATATTGCCACTATCATCCCAGGCTGTGGGTGATGAAACCAAGGCTTGAGTTGATTAAGTTATCAAAATAAAGCACGAACTGAGTAAAGTCATGAACAGGAGACTACCCGTGGATTTTGCTTCATTGACTTAAGCATGTCTCCAGAAGTGGCAGGTGGCTAGCGACAATCATTACATAGGTGTCAATAAAAGTTTCACCCTCTAATTTTGGACACTCGATTCATGCTTTTGATCTGTGATGATTAAAAGGGGTTCAACTTGACTGGATTCTTAAGCAACTGACACATTCTTCAGGGAGCTACGTGGGATTTTTTTTTCATCTTTTGATTGAAGTGGGAAGACCCACGTGGGCAGCCCCTTCTGATGGCACTCCAGATAAAATGAGGGGGAAAAAGGTTGTTTTTATTTGCCTGCTTGCCTTCAGGTTGTGCTGGCAGCCTTGTCTACCCTGGTGGCATCTTGTTGCTGCTGCTGCTGTTGCCGCTGCCATCATTCTTTGCTGACATTAGAACTCAGTTTCTTGGCCATTCAACATACATGGAAGACCAATGGCTCTCCAAGAACTCTCCAGGTTTCAGGGCCAGATTATAGTGGAGGCAGGGGCATCTGGCTTTTGGTCTGAGCAGCTACTGAGTTTTCAGTCTCTGGTGTGAAGACAGCCACTGTTGACTACCAAGACCTTGTTGTCTACATCAGTCTGGTAAATTCCCTTGAAAAGCATATTTCTTGTAGCAGTTCTGTTCTTCCTGAGAACCCTGACTGACATGCTGACTAACCACTCAGCAAAATAGCACAGCACCCAGATGGCATTGAGGCTGGACCACTCACAGGAATACTCTTCTGAATTGGGAATGGCAGGATGCCCAAGGGGTCGGAGGAACATGGTTCCTTTGTAAATACAAAGTTGTCTTATCATTACAAATGGCAAAGGATGCACGAAGAATTTTACAATATGTCACATATATTGAGGGGATGGGAATTGTGGTCTGGGAGGTGCTTACCCCCTTGGGAATATACTGATTCCAATGTAAAAGGTTGATCTACTCAGCAGTGGCCAGGGCAGGAAGGATGTTGGCAGGCAAGTGGTTTGCTGTCATAAATACAACTGTGTCACTTCTCCGAGACAATCACAAGATGATCTCTGCTAATGCAATCTTCCTCTTGACCATTTTGGCCTAGGTCATCCCCAGGATTCTTTCAGGCACATGATCAAAGCATCCCGTGGTAGTTACGAGTGTGGCTTTAAGAGACTAATACACCAAGGCAGCTATGCCACCTAGTGATGCCTGGTTGTACTGTCCTCCAGATGACAGTGATGAAGGCTTCAGGGTGGCTTAGTCTTTGCTGTGCTGGGGCAGCCTTTCTATGGGGGCAGGTCTGAAATCTTGGACTTGGCTTTGAAACATTCTTAGAGGCTGCACTGACCATTCCTTCAAGCTGTAGAGGACAAGAATGACTTCATACCAAGAGGGAAGAGGCTAAATCTCTAAACCTAATTGCTAAAACAATATGAAGTCCATAGTTCTCTACCAGCCTCCTGGCCAAGACCAGATGGCATTTTGTACCTTTGCTCTTATCCTGTGGTGACGTGAATTCACTGTTTCCTTCCTCCCGTTGCCTTTACTTTATTTCCGTCCTTTCTACTTCCTCTTTTCCCTTATTCTGCACCCTCCCCCTTTTCGGTATGTGGAATATGTGCATCTCTGTGTAGAGGCCTCTCACTAGTGTCAGGCTTTTCACCCTGTTTTTTGAGTCAGGGTCTTTCATTGGCCTGGGACTCATCGAGCCTCAGGGACCTTCCTACCTCCACCTCCCCAGCACTAGGATGACAAGGACATGCACCACCACACTAAGCTTTGAAAAACCTGGGTTTGGGGCTCAAGCTCCAGTCCCCATGCTTGTAAGGCAAGCATGTTAGTAGCTTTACAGCCCTGTTTATCATGTAACCTGAAGTCCTGGGCCTTCCGCATCTGCTGTCTCCTTCACCAAATAGAAGTGCTTGCTCACTGGCACTCAGCAAGCATCGGTCACAGGGTGCCTAGGAAGCATCTGTCCTCTAGCCCTATCGCAGACATTAACAAGTATAGCTCTTGAGCCCAGACCCTAATCTACTCCTCATTGACTAGAACATAGAGAGAAGCAGAGGGGTATTATAAGCTTCAAGAAGTATTGAAATGTCAAGAAAATGTAGGAAGCGCTTTTTGTTCATTTTGTTAGTGCATTCTTTCCCTCCCTCCACCCTCCCTCCAGCCCTCCCTTCCTCTTCCCTCCCTCCATCCTTAGGAGAAGGTGAGCTGAGTGGCTAAAATTCCAAAAGCTGGGACTGCAATGCCTTGAAGCTGCTGTTTTTCATCTGAGCATCATGGAGACTCCTAGGGGTATCACTAACATGTGTGTGTGTGTGTGTGTGTGTGTGTGTGTGGTGCACAGAAGTAAGAGGAGGGCATCCGGTGTCCTACTCTGTCACTCTCTGCCACACAGGGCTCTCATTCAATCTGTATCTAAGCTGATGTCCTGCAAGTCCCAGCAATCTGCACCCATTCCTAGTTTCTTTGGGTGCTGGCAACTTGATCTCAGGCTTCCTCATGCATGTATAGCAAATTCTTTAACTCACTGAACCAGCTCCTCCACCCTCTATCCCTGCTTTAT
This sequence comes from Mastomys coucha, assembly GCF_008632895.1. Lineage (NCBI taxonomy): Eukaryota > Metazoa > Chordata > Mammalia > Rodentia > Muridae > Mastomys > Mastomys coucha. The sequence goes on along the minus strand of NW_022196906.1, from coordinate 63,408,376 downwards.
CCAAGCTCCTGAAGTGAGTGGTGACTTGGGGCTTCTCTTAGGACTGAAAGCCTTGGGCCAGGGGGAAAATGTTGGAGGAGCTGCATGTATCAGACCATAGTTTTAGAAACTGGATTTGTTTGACCGGATCAAAGATGGCTTATTTGGACATGTCAGCACTTGCTCTGTGGGAAGCATTCCAGATTGCAGAGCACACTTTCTTGTTTTGTTTAATATTTTTTGTATGCATGGGGTGGGGTGGGGGGCAGATTTCGAGTTTCTTTCTTAGTTGTCTCTGAGAATGTTGTATTTCCATGCCTGTGTGGTCATGAGTGTGTGCAGGTCCACAATATATCCAGTGTCTTCCTCTATTCCTCTCCACTTCTTAAGTTAATTATTAATTAGTTAGAGACAGGACATCACTGCCCTAAAATTGATTATATAGATCAAGGTGGCCTCAAACTCATAAAGACCAGTCTGCCTCTGCCTCCTGTGTGGTCAAACAGTGTCTCACACTGAATCTGGAGTTCACTGACCAGCTAGGTTGGCCGGCCAAGGAGCTATGGGAATCCACCTGTTTCTGACTCCCTAGCTATGGAATTGCATGTACAAGCAGGAGGGCATGGCTTTTGGCATGAATCCTAGGGGCGTGAACTCAGGACCCCATGCTTGTTAAACAAATTCTTTCCTGGGTCTGCCACCTCCCCAGCCCTGCCATAATTTTTTGACTGACTTTCTACAGTGTATCCATAGAACAAGAGCAAATCAAGGTGGTGCTGTTTGTTAAAGCCTCCAGCCTTTACCCCACCCACGTAGCTGGTGACCGACTTGAGGACTGCGGAAGCAGCATTCCACATTCTTCTTCCCTGTAGAGATGGAAGGGACATCATCACTCTAATACCCTACAAGTGCCTCTGGGCCTAAGCTGTAGGGGACTGTATAAACAGTCCCCTAAGTGGGGAAAGACTCCTCATTTCACAATCCTTAATTTCTTTCTATGTTCAAAGTTTCAGCCAAATCCACCCCTCCCACTTTTGCCCTTGTAACAACCAATTCTCTAGTTCTAAACCACTTGGTTTTCACCCAAAACCAATAATCTTGATTCCCATATTTTAAGATGTTCGCTGCAAAGAACTCTGACTGTTCACATACAGCTGTCAGCTGCAAAAACATTTTTTTTTTTTAAATACAAAAATCTGGCTTTGGTCCTCCTCCCCGTGAGGCTGGATAGTGACCTAGTGATTCATGCTGACTACAGGCTCTAGATTCTCTTCTCTCACCCCGGTCCATTCAGATATAATCAGGCCTCCCCCAGGTAACCCCTCCAGTGCATAAGAAGCTCGGGGGAAAGCCATGTCCAGCTCTGTATAACCACCATGCAGCTCTGATAGCTCACTGATGCTCATGTGATTCAGTGCTGACTCTCAGGATGCTTTGGTCACCTCTGACTGTAGATCTGGTGTCCAAAGAAAAGCAGAGACCCAAGAAAAAGGCAGAGCATCAGCCTCAAAGCCAGGGACGCACAGTCTTCCAGAATGTCTCCTGAAAACCAAATTCTTTCTTTGCAAGGAGCCACAGACAACAACACAGCTGACAGTTATTTTTGTTGCCAGTAGAATGAAGGCGACTTAGACTTCATTTGTCCCCTTAGCAATTGTTCCTTTAGCGGAATATATGTGTTGTGGCATTTCTTAGGGATGGTTTCCTTTAGAAAAATTCAGTCCTTGTGAAAAGCAGAATCGGAGACATTTTATTTCGGTCATTTTCAGCAAAGCCGAATCTGTCCTTTTCTTTAAATGGAAACTTTTCAAAATCAAGTAGACCCCGTTTCGTTTTTATCCCAAAGCCGCTGGTTGGCGGGAAGGATTGGAAAACTGTACTTTGTCTCAAGGGTTTGGATTGAGGATGAAGATGGGAGGGAGACCTGCAGAGGCGGGTGGTTAGAGGTCATCAGCATCCCCGTCCTGAGTGGCTGCTCTTACATGTTCTTACCCAGGCTATGTTTGAAGAGAGAAACGGGCAGGAAGGGAAGATTTTTGCTAAGAGCTTCTGTTTCCCACACAAGGGTTCTCACAGATGCACAGCAGCATGCATTAGCACAGACAGGCATCACATCCCAAGAAGCAAACAGATCTGATGTCTTCTCTTAGAGAGTAGGAGACCAGAGAACAAAACCAATGGGAAGGGTAAGGGTCAGGGTTGGACTCACAACCCAGCAGGGCATGTCCCAAGCAGGTCATATCATCCCACCTTCTCCAGAGGCTGAGGTGGATGGATTTTAAATTCAAGGGCAGCCTGTACAACTTAGTATCAAAGACAGAACACAAACAACTAGAGGGCTAGGGTGTAGGCTTCAGTGGTATAGTGATTGTCTGCCATGTAAGGTGGCTAACCATGTTGCCTGACCATCTCCCTCAGCTGCTTCTTTCTGAACTAGAAGTTTGAGTCCACCATGTCTCTAGGGAAGTTTGACATCAGTATGATTTAAGGGTCAGTTTTCACGAGCTCCTTCCCTCTCAGTAGGTTGTGAGGTAAATGTGCATGGCTTTACTAAGTACCAGGGCCAGTGTGAGGACTGGTATTCCTTCCGTGGCTAATATTTACAGAACACCTTTGGCTGTGTAGCAGAAAATCACTCCTTCCAAAGAAAACATACCAGCTATGCTTGCCTGGTAAGCTCACTGGCTATACCTTGTAGATGTTGGCTAGTAAAGGTATTCCAGGTGTTGAGCACCTCTCCTGGGTCAAGTTTAGGTCCACTATAAAAACTCAACCTGAGAAAGAACAAGGTGTTTCAAAAAGTTCATCTGGCAGCCACAGAGATGACTGAATTGGTTGATTACATTTTTTTTTTTCTTTTTTTACTACAAAACTATCAGGACCTGAGTTTGGACTGGCAGCAACCAAATAAAACTGTCAAGTATGGTGACATGGGTTGATAACCATACTGCTGGTGGGCTGGGGGAGGGGGAGCAAACAGATCTCTGGAGCTCATTGACTGCCCAGTCTAGCTAAATCTATAAGCTTCAAGTTCTGTGAGAGACCCTCTCCCAAAACACAAGGTGGAAATCAATTGAGAAAAATAGCTCACTTTGACTTCTGCCCTTCACAAATGCATGCCAAGGGAGCACATACCCTTCTATCCATGTATATCCATGTCTACACACACACACACACACACACACACACACACACACACAAACACACACCACACAAACCCTGAACTTTCCAAGCAACTATTTCCCACAGAACATACAGGCAGAAAATGACAATGCCCCTGAACTTTGATCACATACCCACATTCCTCTCCTGTATTTTTAGAACAACCTCAGCAAAAGCACAAACTGTCACTGCCAATGTCCATAAGCAACAAAAGGAGCCAGCATGGTCTGAGAAATGTTTTCAGAAAAAAAAAATAGTTTTAAATAATTAAGCACAGCGCCTAGCCTCCACTCCTCACAGGCAGATTAATGTCTCTTGACAGGTGAGATTCCTTCACAGGAGGCTACAGCGCCTGTTTGTTCAAGGTAACTGCTGCTATTGAAAAGCAGATTTTCATTAAACACACCACCTTGGAAACCCCTGCTCTTTGTAAGAAACAAACCCACCACATGTAGTCCTTAGTTTTCAGTTCATTTAAATGAAGAAAAAAAAAGTTAGTTTTAAAATAAAACTAATCGAAAAAGTAAGAAGCTAGGAAATGAATGCATTAAGTATGGACATCAGCGCTTGGCTGGAGCCATCACTTAGCTTATGTGGCAGGCATGTGGGGGGAGAGGGACAAAACTCGACCTCTGGTGGCATTCCTCGGGAAGCCTGCACTTTTACTCTTAGACAGGGTCTCTCTTTAGCCTGGAACTCACCAGGCAGACTGGTTGGTCAGTGAGCTTCAGGAATCCACCTGTCTATACCTCCTCTTGGATTACATGCATGCATCACCATGCGGGGCTTTCAAGTGGATTTTTAAGGACTGAACTCGGGTTATTGTGCTTGCATAGGAAGCACCTTGCCAGCTGGGGTATCTGCCTAGCTCTAGGTGTTCATATTCTTTAAATTATTTTTGCTTGATTTTATTTTCTGTGGGGATATATATATATATATATATATATATATATATATATATATATTTACATATATAAATAAATAAATACATACATATATGTTCCTGTGTGTATGCCTGTAGAATGGATGGGCTCTCCTGTGTGCAGGTGCATGTGGAGGTCAGGGGACAATGCCAATTGTCACCCTCAATTCTTTCCACCTCACTTTTTGAGCCAAGTTATCCCACTGAACCTAGAGCTTATTGCTTCAGCTAGGATGGCTGACCATGAGCTCTAGGAATCTACCAATTGTACAGTAGTGGTTTGAATAAAAATGGTCCCCATAGGCTCATAGGGAATGGGACTATTAGGAGGTGTGGCCTTGTTGGAAGAAGAGGGGGCAGGTTTGAGATCTCAGATACTCAAGCTATGCCCAGTGTGGCATTCTCTTCCTGCTGCCTGAGAGATGTAGAACTCTACAGTTCCTTCTCCAGCACCTTGTCTGCCTGCATGCCACCATGCTCCCTGCAATGATGTTAGTGGACTAAACCTCTGAAACTTTAAGCCAGCCTCAGTTAGATGTTTTTCTTTATAAGAATTGTGCTGGTCATGATGTCTCTTCTCAGCAATGAAACCCTCACTAAGACAGTCACCCTGCTAGATATTGGGTTTACAGATGTAAACCTTGTAGGACTTTTTTACATGGGTGGGTGCTGGGGATCTAAACTTAAGTTCTCACAATGCATAGCAGACACTTTACCAATGAATCACCTCCCCAGCCAGGAAAATTCTAGTAACACAGGAAGAAATGGAGATGTGGAGAGGATAAATATCATGTTCAAAGGGAAACTTCAACAGCAACGACAACAAAACCCCCTGAGCAGAAATATCAAAATTCCTATCTGAGATGCTCTGGAACACAGCTTCCCTCCACTGTCAGCATCTCAAGCTGAAGGAAGTAAAGTTGGCAATGACTGATCATGCCTGACTCCCAAGGAGACAAAACCCAGGACTCATCTGAGGCATGGAATTCACCAGACTTTGGGTAAACATGTGTTTTTCAGCCATCAGCTCCACCACGATGTGATGAAACTGGCTGTTCTCAAAGCCAAAAGACACCAGATGGACCATCTTTCAATCTGGTGTATTTCTCATCTAAATACAGTTCCAGGAATCAAAACAAACAGAAACACAAAAGCCAATGTGTGTGTGTGTGTGTGTGTGTGTATGCATGTGTGTTTCTGTTACTGTGCCTGTGTACGTGTATATATATAATCGATCTCTAGCCTAGAATAAGCAGCAAAGAATGGAAGAGATACCAAAACCTGTCTCCAAGGAAGATGATAAAAAAAAGACAGATGCCCTTCCCTTCTGCAAATAGTCACTACTGCTGAGTAGAGATGTAACACCCAGATTGGACCACTGAAAGAGCTTCGTTCTGACAGGGCCTGGCCCACACAGCCTCTGCATTTGTGGTCCCTCTTGGCTCCTGATAGCTTTGAAGGTGTGCACCTTTAATGATCTATGTTTGACAAGACTTGAAATTAACCTTTGAGTGTGTCTCTCACCGTCACTGTGAGACAACAGAGCAGCGATGATGTGACATTTTGGGTGGGTGAGCTCATCGAAGAAGCCTGGCTTCTGCGCTCTGGCTCCTGCGCTCTCCCGCATAACACCCAAGGGTATCTCAGCCTGCCAGGTCTCCTTAGACACGACAGACAGAGGAAGAGAGAGCAGGGAGCCTCAACAAACTCGAAGATGGCCTGCGCAAAATGAAGGTATTCTAGTATACTTCACACTCAATCTTGTACACCCCATGATGCAGGCAACAAAGGGGAAACATGAGATAAAAAGCAGGAATGGGGGCTTGTTATTTCTGACTATCAAGCCTTCAGATGCACACTCGAAAATCTGACTTCTAGCCCTACCCCAATGTGATCTTCTGCCAGCATTTCTCACAGGAATCACATTGGAGATATTCTGTTGGGAAGGCAAGTGACTTGAACATCTCTTTAGATGCCATGGAGCATCTTTATGCTGAAAAATAAGGGAAATTCAGAGTCTGTAGGTAATTCTGCTATATAATAACAATGGAAAGCAATGCAGGATGCTTATTCTTTCTTCTCATATTCCATACCCCCCACAGGATGTATATGATGGATACATTTGAAGTCCAGGGTGTGTATATGTATGTATGTATGTATGTATGTATACATGTGTGTATGTATATATACATATGCATATATACATATGAACATATATCCACTTTATCACTTTATTTATTAGAATAAATACTTAGGGGTGGAGGAACCTAATTAAAACATCAGCTTTCTGAGTATCTCATCCAGGTTGACTGAAGAGCAGTAATGCCATGAGAGAGGAGGGAGGGAGGGAGGGTAAGAGAGAGAGAGAACAAACTCTGGAGCTCTGAAATGAGCCTGTTTCTTCAAAAATCCATCCTTCCCAAGCATAAATAAATACAATTCCTGCAACAGAACACTATGAGTAAAAAAGCTTGATGAGAGGCATCAGGTTTGAAGGACTTGAGAGTCAAACCTGGACAGGATGTCATACCTCCAGCCTAGAATCCCCATACTCCAGCACTTGGGAGGGGGGCAGGAATGGGAGGATCATGAGTTCAAGGTCATCCTCAGATATCCACATAGCGGTCAGAGGATAGCTTGAAGGAGTCAGCTCTCCTCTTCCACTACATGGGACCCAGACATTGAACTACAGTTATCAGGCTTGGCAACAAGCATCTTAACTCTCTGAGCCATTTTACTGGTCTTTTCTATGACAAGCCACCACCATGGTCTGATAATGCACAGTTATTATCACAGTGTCTCCCTTCTAATATATCTTACAGTGCTTGACTCCTGTCTAATGAACAGAACACTAAAGCTCTGAGGAAAATGGCATCCCCAGAGAAAGAGAAAACATAAAAATGCCCATTGGTGAACCTAAGGAGGCTGCTTCAATCAGGGTAGTAGGAGGGGAAGGAGGAGGAGGAGGTAAGGATAAAGGGGGGTAGAGGGGGAGGGAGAGGGAGTGAAGGGGAGAAAGAGAAGTAGAAAAGGGGGAGGAGACGTGAGTGGATGAGGGAGAGTGGTCTATTTCCTAGTCATTTAGATAGACCCCTGGCACACTCAAAACTTCTGCCTCCAGAATGAAAACTAAGAAGCAGTCCAGCTGGGCCATCTGCAGCACACTCTCCCTACAAGATGTTCCCTGAGCAGCTTCCAGTGAGTCTCATCCAGCCAAGATCTTATTATTGAATTGTGATCCTCCATTTTCTTTTCCCTGCCTACCAAAAAGTCCTTCAGCTGCACTTATTTATTCCAAAACCATTATCTAAGTAGCTACATGTGTTTCTGGAAGAATATGGGTTCAAAGGCATCGGCATCATCTTCTCTTCATACAAGATCAGCTTTGGATTATGAAGTACACTAGTATGATTTCTATCTACACGAACCGTTCCTCCTACTGGGGAATCTAAGCTTATGGTGTCCTGCTACTTATGTGCTATATAGTAGAAGAGACTTCCTCTTGATTTTCTTTACCTACCCTGTCCCCTGACAAGGGGATCATCCTGAACATCAGAATAACATGTACAGCATCCAACAGATCAAAAATAAATAAATGAAACTCAAAGCCACTGTTCAGACAGTCAATAGCTCTACTCAAGAAAAAGAGATAGATACTCTGGACAATAAAATAATTCCCCCAAATGGATCAAAACATGACAGTATTTTGTTTAAAAATAAGTAGTACTTCAGGATAAAGTGCCTCTGAAGTCTTGGTTCGAAGAGGTATAGAGGCAACTTTGTTGTTTGACATCCTTGTTCCCTAGTTCAAGAGGCAGTCCTGGGTCTCAGGAAACACTTGGTGAGTGAAACAGCAAGCTGAGCCTTCAGAGGGAGTGACAGATTCACCAGGTTTCCCTGGCACCCGGCATCATGCCATGCAAGAGTGAGCACCTGATAACACCCCCAGCACCCTGGCATCTAGGCTCCCGTTTCACATGTTCCTCTTGGCTCACCTCTCTTCCCCTCTTCATTTGGTTCCAGCTTAAGTCAGTACACCACAGGAGCTTGCTTCTCCCTGGCCTGGTCCCCAGTGGTTGCCATGACAACACCCCTCGGATTAGGACCTGGATGCAGGCCTTCTCTAGCACACCTCCAGAAAGGAGGGCGTATGGGTGACCCTGAGGCCCACAGCGGGGGAGATGGAGAAGATCCCAGCCACCCTTGAGGACACCTTTCCTGTCAATTTATTGGGGATGCTGTGGACTCCCCACTGGGTTTTCTGTTTCCTTATGCCAAAGAGCACATGGGGAAAGTAGCTTGGGATGCTACTTTCATCAGTGGCCAGACCACCAATGTTCTTTTTATTGATGGAAGCTAGAATCCAGCATCCAAGGAAAATGTCATGCCTGGATCTGAAAGCAGCTATCCTTAAGGACTTGAGGAGGAAGGGCTGTGTTCCTTCCCCATAGAACCTGGCTGGCACCATAGAGTGGGTGGGCATGCTTACCTGCAGGAGAAACTCATGTCTACCATGTGCTGGCATGAACCAGGAATGACTTGAGTGGGCAGCAGAATGAGAGGACACAACAGCTTCTGGCTTTCCCATCTACCTAAAGTCTAAATCCAAAGCATGAAGTATTCTTAGACACTGGCCTGAAAACATTTTATGGTTGACTCTTCCCTAGGTAAATTAAAATGAATTCAGGCTAACATAGTCTTGTTCCAATTGCAAGAGATAAGAGGAAACTTAAAGTAGTATGTTGGCTGCTGAGCACAGAGCTGCAAAGGAGTGGAGCACTTGCATCTTTTCTCATCACCTGGTATATAGTAGGTACTGGATAAATGTTACCAAGCTAAAAAGAACCAATATTGATGAAGCCAGTGGCTGACTCAAGGGCCACTGGTCTGTGTGTGTGTGTGTGTGTGTGTGTGTGTGTTCATGTATGAGTGTGTGGGCATATCGGAGCCATGGCATGTGCATGGATTTAAGAAGACAGTCTTTGGCATCCACCTTAATTGAGTGTCATTGTACATCACACTGTATGCCAGGCTAGCTGGCTGGTCAGCATCTAAGAATTCTGCTGTCCTTGCCTCTCATGCTGTCTTATGTGTGCTGTGACTCTGAATACACACTACCACATGTGATTTTACATGGATTCAAAGGATCTAAATTTCTCTGGTCTGCAGGCTTGCATGGCAAGTGCTATATACCCTCAGAGCCTTCTCCCCTACTCTACTGCCAATGTCGTCAAGCATTCTTTCATTTGAAGACAAGCCAGCAACCAAAGCTTATGACCAAGCCCGGGGTTTTGTACACTGGGTCTAGCTGAACTCATAGGACTAAGAAATCCCAGAGGAGGACCCTTAGGGAAGTGTTCAAAGATGCAGGCTAGGAAGCCATCAAGGGAGAACAAGGGAGAGTGTGTCATTCAAGAAAAGGAGACAGACTAGATAACTGTTCCGGTAATTCTCCAACCCAAATATGCCCCGGCAATGAAAACACAACTTAATTAATATGAATACAAGCTGTGTGCCTAGATCGAGCAGATCTACCACTACACTACCATCTTCCCTGTCTATGAGACCCCTTATAACTTGTGGTTTCTCCAGGCCACACGCTTCTGCTCTGCTTTCCTTCCACTGCCTCCTCCTTCATAGTCCTCTCTCCCTCCCACTCCATTTGAAGAAGGTTTACAGGAAATCACCTTAATGCTGACTCACTCCTTGTTCGAAGCCCCTCCCAGGAGAACGGAATTAGCATCAAATTACAAATAGCCCCAGGGCTATCTGCAACAGATAACTTCTTGAAGAGTTTGTGTCCACTGCTTCAGGAAGTCCCATGAACCCTCGGCTCCTGTGTACTTAAAACAAACAAATAAAAAAAAATCCACATGCTTTCTCTGGTATCTATCAATCTGCAGGACACAGCCACAAGTACTAGGCTGGCTTTGCAATACCCACCACCAAAGCAAGTATCTTTATGGTATCCCCAGCCACATAACCTCCTTAACTTAAAGACTGAAGAGGAACTCATGTCTTCTCTCTGTGGAGCCTTGAGTGCCTAAGAGGCCAACCCCCACCGAAAACAGACTCTTCTTCAATGGGGGTTAGCTTACTTTCTATAAAGCAACCCTATGCAAAGCTGTTGGACCCATTTACAGGGACACTTCGATGTGACCCTTTGAGAACGTGCTAGAAGATTAAAAGGTAACCCAAAGCACAAAGTTCTCCTAAACTTGGTGAGACTGTTCTCTCCTACTAAGTGGAGAGTGGCTCATGGTTATCTGACCTTGTAGCTATACAAAAGGTTTTTGCACATCAGCATGATCAACCGTGCAATGAAGGATGAAATAACATCCTGGAAAGATCTGGGAGGGATCTTGGGTCTCCTGTTCACTTGTTGTATATCCTTACAAACATCCTTGAAGGTTTCTAAAGCCTCTGCCTTTTCCACTTTCAGATAGAGAGATGATGGGGGACTGTGGGGACCAATGGGCTACTAAAATGTACAAAGTGCTGAGGGAACTGGCCCTGCACACAGTAGGTACTCAATCAAGAATCACCACTGCTATCAGAACCAAATATAAATACTAAATGATAGTCTTTCAATTTGATTTTTCTTTTGAGACAAATTCTCACACAGCCCGGGCCTGTCTTTGTGGCTGAGAATGATAAGGAATACAGGTGTGTTTACTTCCCAAGTGCTGGGGCTACCCTATAGGAGGGACAGAGCCCAGGGCTTCTTGAATACACTGGGAAATCAACTCCATCAACTGGGCTACATCCTCAGTTCCTAGCTTTTCAACCCGACAAACCCAAATCTGGTTTTCTGGGAAAATGAACTGGTATTAAATGCATGAAATCTGAGCAAGCACAACCCCATAATTGTAAATGTTGGGAAGCCCAACCCCCAATCTCAGCTACCTCTCTGTGTTCTATGCCGTCTGCTGCCTGGAAGGCCTCTCTTTGACTTCAGAAGGCAGCATAAACATATGTCCCAGTTGACATTTCATGACACTCTGGAGTCATTGCCAAGGGCAGCAATGGTGGCAAAAGTCAACACAGCACATTTTATAAACCAAAGACAGGCTGTGTTTACCTCATTATGTAATTAGCCCTGAGCCTCTGGGGAGTGAGTGTCAGTGGGTACCAAACACAATCTCATCTCATTTTGAAGGGGAAGATTCCAACTCCTATCACATCACCGTGAAGAATAGTTACAATTCATTTAGTCAGACCCCACCCAAGATATATGTAAGGTGATTTTGGCGTGTACCTCCTCAGAGCCAAATATTTTAGCACTTCTTCATTGTTGGAGTGCCCTGCAACGCAAAGACATCTTTATGAGGCCCATTCTCATTAACCTTACCAGAGCCCGCCGGGAGGCCACATTTCAAAGCTGGGTTGTAAGTAACTCAGGTTCAATATGAACACACTTGGAGGGCTTGTTAAATACATAGGCTAAGCCCCTCCATATTGATTCTGTGAGTCTCTCTGAAGGACAAAGGCATGCTGTTTTTGACAACCTCTCCAATTTTCTCTAACATCAGTGGTCCACAGTGTAAAAGATAATCTTTGATAATCAACCCAGAGAGTGTGCAGGTGGCTGTGAGACCCTCATGCCATGAATTGAGATACTTCTGCTTCCCCTCCGGGATATCAGGCAGCAAAAGAAGCACTGACCAAGATTCCCAGTTCCTTTAGTGGCCTGGAACAGAATTCTACGATGTCTAGGATAGGAGAGAGCCAAGCGAGAAGTGACATTCTCCAAGGTCCCCCAGCCCAGCCCATCTCACCGAATCCAATGCCATCTCACTGCTTGCCTGAGTTCTCAGTCTTGCCCAGCTCCTCCCCTAACAGCATCTAGCACAAATCACTCAGTGTACACCAAACACAACCCAAATGACTAGAGTTTAAATAAAAACGTATGTCAGTTCTCAGTATAGTTTACCAAGAATCTGTAATGTTGTAATTCAAGAGTTGACTCAATTGACATGCCAGGCAAGATGTGTCTACTAGTGCAAGAGTGGCATGGCTATTAGGGGAGTAACCAACCTCTTTCTGATTGGATTGGAAGGCTGCTGCACATGAGAGAGAGAGAGAGAGTCTATGCCTGATAGTGTAAGTATTGTTAAAAGCTTATGGCTGGATAGGGCATGAGCCCTAGGCCCGGGCTATATGAGACACTGCCTCAACAATATATACATGTGTAAATGCTGAGTGGGTTTAGACTTATCATCAATGCTGATTTTGGTAGCCATATTTAAGCAAGCATTATGGGGAGGGGTGGCACTGCTCTGATTTCTGTGTCTATGGCTAAAGATTGATGCCCTGCATCTCCAGTTATAAGTATCATTGCATTAGCCTATACTTATAAACTTTTAATTTTAACCTGTATGGTTTGATTCAAAGTGCTCTAGTCCACACTGCATCATTATAGTCATAAAATGAAAGGCTGATGATACTGGTGATGGTGACAATCGCCATTCATGAAGTACTATTATACACTCAGAAGTGTGGTGTCTCATGTTGGCATCTCACTTGATGTTTTCTGAAGCCACTGTCAGATTTTCAGGTAATAAAATCAAGAACTATGATGACTAGCCGAATGTCTACAGTCAGAAAAACTCAGAGCTGCAGGCACTTGGATACAGGCATTCTTACTCAGCTCATTATGGAACCTGCCTCAGAACCTATAAGGAGATGCTGCTGCCCTACTTGGGGGACAAACCTAGCTCATTCCATGACTCTCTATAATCTTATAGATGCCTAATCCACCTGGTCTCAACTTTTAAAATAGGAGGCACAAATACATTTCTTTGCCCCAGTCTGGCAATATCTCAAACCTGCTGGGTAATTTAATTACCCATCAGATACTTCTTTGGTTTTCAGGCTGTGTGTATGTGCTGGTCTGTGTGGAGTCTACATGACAGATGGGCAGACAGGTGCTTTTGGTTGTAATTCCAATACCATCCACTTACACTCAGCATTTGGTCTTCCTTTTTGACCAAATCAATGTCTTAGTCAAAGCTGTGTGCAAAATGCCTGAGATGACTTATAGGAACATTTACTGGGTTGTCATCTGTAAGTCTGGCTGCTCATCTCCCAAGGGAATTTGAATTATTTTATCCATAGGCATGTTTTCTCTCTGTCTCTGTCTTTCTCTCTCCCTCCCTCCCTTTTTTTGGTGTGTGTGTGTGTGTGTGTGTGTGTGTGTGTGTGTATGTGGGTATGTGTGTAGTGTGTTTAGCATACTATACCCACTTTTAGAAAGACCCCAAATTTTCACTACCCAAATCATTATATAAATGTATTACTTTGGACCAGCCCTAATGAAGCTTAAAGGTCTACACTGTTTATAGAACACTGCTTATCTGACCACTGTTTCCTGCCTCTAAGACAGTCTCCACCCAGTGGAGACTGACAGCATTTACCATTTCTCTGACAGCATTCTCCAGCACTTGTACTTGGAGGAAGAATCTGAAAAGTTTCACTATGACGATTGCATTAATTTTTCAAATTCTCTTGATGCATCTCAGATTGTTTTATGCTCTTTGACATCTTAGGTTTGACTTGAAAACCCATCCATACTTTGCACATCTAAGTCTACACAGTGAGGCAGACAGGGTGACTGTGCTGTTAGTCTATAAACATGGGCCATTCGTTTAGCGAACATAGATCAGTTGTGGGCGATTTGGACTCTGCCCACAATGAGAGTCTCTGCTCTGGGGGTTGACTGCATTCACCTGAGTAAGCAGAACCCTATTGTTGACCTTTAACCCAACACCTGCAAGTCACCCAGTAAGACAGCAAATATTGTATTCGGTGCATGGATAGTTCAAGACGTCCCTCCACAGGTAAGAGGCAGAAGCAAGAACTCTTTAAAACAAGGTGAAATTTGCCTGACAGTGATGAAAGGATTGTAAGCAACCTGTGACCCACTCCCTTGTTTATTCAGTGGTATGCAGTCAGTAATTAAAAGCTAGGGAGGGAGGGGAGAGAGAGAGAGAGAGA
>NW_022196906.1:63393770-63394307 GCF_008632895.1 Mastomys coucha | reverse complement strand
GATTAATCAGCCAGTTGTGAACCCAAACATTCACAGAATCCCAGCACTATCCAAAGGCTCAGTTTGTAGCTGTGCACTCTTAAAAAACAACCTAGAGGATTGCACAAGGAAGTCAAATGGCAAAAGTGTCAGCTCTTCTCCAAACTGCAGTAGCCAAGAAAAGGGTTTCATAAAGTAAAACTGGGTGGAGGATCGAGACACGGCAGAAGTGGCATTCCAGACCAGAGAAAAGCAAGAAGGGATGTCAGGAAGAGTAACACTTTAGCAAAGTCACAATGAGAGAGGGCAGAGGCAAATAAAGGCAAAGGATGCAGGGTCCAGGGAAAGAGGAAGGGGTGGGTGGAAACAGCTGGAATTGTTCAGCTGTGTCAACATTCGGCTTCTTGGCAGATTGACTAGCAAAGTGTCATCTGAAACCAATTACATTCCCAAAACCCCACGGACCCAGTTCATAACATTGATTAATCCACATTGTGAAAAAGTCCCCAAGCAAAACTAGACCAGCTGTCAGCCCTTGGAGCTCACGGGGGGGGGGGG
>NW_022196906.1:63364284-63393541 GCF_008632895.1 Mastomys coucha | reverse complement strand
GAGAGAGAGAGAGAGAAAGAGAGAAAGAGAGAAAGAGAGAAAGAGAGAAAGAGAGAATAAAATAAAATAAGCATTACTTAAGGGGGGAAGGGAAGAAAAGGAGGGCAAAAACGAAGAGAAGCACCTCTGGAAATATTGGGGCTTTCAGAAGGTGTGCCTTCCAAGATAAGATGGATTTACACAGACTCCACCCTGAGTCTTTTTTTCCAGGACTATAATTAGAAAAGCCAGGGTCACGTTAAAATAAACTCCAAGTCCATTCCCAAAGTCAGAACACAATGGATCCAAGTCTCTGCTGCTCTGTGTCCTTCCATTTCCTTCCAGGAGTGATGCGAAGATCTTAATTCTCATGTATGGTTTTGCTCACTATTGTTTTAAAGGCATGCATCTATTCACACTGGACCAATAAAATGTAATCATATTTCATATATTTCCTTTCTTGTATATGTTCATATGTGCACGTTCATGTACATGTAGAGGCCAGAGGTTAATATTGGTGTATTCCTTAATCACTCGCAAGATTTTTCTGAGACTGGACCTCTCCCAGACTTACCTAGGCTGGCTGGCCCGCAGGCTCCAGGAATCGGCCAGTGTCTTGTCTTCCAGATCTGGGGTTATAGGTGTATGTCTCCATGCCTGGCTGTAGGTGCTGGTGACTTACCCCAGGTCCCCAGGCTTGCATGGCAAGCACTCTAGCCAGGGACCTAACTCCTAAGCCCTCACATGTTCCTTTCAAATTTTTCTTATACCTTTTTTTTTTTTAATTGCACAGGGGTGGAAGTGTTTACCATGTCCTGGATTTGCAAGACTGTGACTTGTACCTGAGTCAAACAAATGCTTATCACATTCGTTGGATGTGAAGGAGGGCTTGTGCGGGGCCCAGAATGCACTCACATACACCATTGTGCCTCCATGATGCCCCATGCAGCTCCCCTGGCCTCTAGAAAAGCCTCTAATCAGAAGGTGGCAGGATGTGTGGAAAGCCCTTGGTCCTGCCCCTGAAGCAGAAGCAACAAGGACTCAAACTACTGGGTTTTGTAAAGGAGGACTGGTGTTATCTATGCAGCCATAGAATCCTCTCTGAGAAGGCTATAGGTAAACTTTGTCCTCAAGTCTCCACTATGAGGCCGCAGGTACTATAGGGATCTTTGGTTGGCTGGATGGCTTGTCTCACAGAAATACACTTGTCCGTTTGTCCTTCACTCAGCAAACACTCAGCAAATGCAGATTCATTATCAACCACTGTCTCACACCCAAGAAAAACAAGGAATGTATAGTGGATTTATATTGCTTGTTATGATGTTAGAACCTAGAACACTCAGAACAACAGAGGTAGTATTGCTTGCTTTTTCCTTACTCACATAGGATTTCAAAGGTTATGGTTCTAAGTCCCAAGTAGAACCCGCTGTGCCCACAGTAGCCTATGTCTATAACTTTCTCCCCAAGGGAGAGTTTGAGACATGGTTTTGCTTGAGTATCTCTGCCCAGCCTCACACTTCCCATCCTCCTGCATCAGCCTCATTAGCATTTGGATTATAGGTGTGTGCTACCATGCCTGCCATATAATATATTTTACTCTGCCTCTTGTAGGCAAGTCACTGATGCTCACAGAAGCTCAGTGAGCCATCTAAACAGAAAATAGTAAAGTCAATTTCTGACTTTGTGTCCCTTAAACAACAAACAGCAACAACAAAAATTCAGGGGGCGAGAGAGATGGCTCAGTGGTTATGGACACTTGCTGCTCTTACAGAGGATCCAGTTCAGTCCAGCACCCACCCCCCAACACACACCAAGAAATAAATAAAAATAAATTTTTAAAATGCACAGATATATTATGCTTGACAGGGGCTTTCCTGAGCCTGCTGGTGAGTTTCAAAGCATGCAAAATATATTTCCTACTGGGAAATGCATTCAGAGTTAGCAAGAAACTGGATGAAATTGGACTCTAAGAATATAAGTGGTTTATGTATTTGGACTGCATTCTCGGTTTGCTTCTTCTACTGTAAATGCCCCATAACTAATCTAGTGGCCTCCTCTGTTAAAATGTCGCCCTGTTGCTGCAAATTTTATGAACTGAAGTATGCCTTTGACAAATTGATCTTTTTCCTTCTACACACTTTTATGTCCATGTCTCATGGTACAGACCAATTTGACCTGTTTGAGTCTATTACAAACTCACATCGCCCAAACCTTGCTTACCATTGGTAGGATCAGCCCTAGATTTGGAAAGGGAAAGAGACAGAACACAGCCCACAGTTCACTGTGTATGCCAAGACATACAGGCTGATTTCTTTTTTTCAGAGTCAGGATTCGGAATTGGATGATTAAAGCCGATAATAAAAGGTTATTTTATAGGTAATAAAGACTTCTCCAAATAGCAATGACATCTTCAGTTCTTTAGTGTAAACTCTGTGCTGAGTACTGAAAGATATGGTGGGAGAGGGCAAGGGAGAGGAGCCATGAAAGGATGTAGACATGGAGATATGGGAGGAGGAGATTGGAGTAACCATGAGAAGAACAGTTGGGGGGGGGTGCTGGGAGGATGGCTCAATGGTTAGAGCACTTGGTACCCAAGTGTGATGACTGGAATTCAGATTCCCAGAAACCCCTTCTCAACACTAGGTCTGTGTGGTGGCCTGCCTGTAATTCTACCCTTAGAAGAATAAGGCAGGGGATTCCCAGGGGGCGGGGGGGAACTGGCTGGCAAGACTAGCTAGAGTAGCTCTGGGTTTGATGGAGTGCCCTTGTCTCAGTGAAGAAGGTGGACGGGTGATGGAGGAGGATATTTGATATTAACCCTGGGTCTCCACATGCATGCACACGCACATGCATGCACACACGTTTGTGCTTACAAACATGTGCGTGCACGCACACACAACACACACACACACACACACACTGGCAAAAGAAAAAAAATCTAAAGTCTACAGATGAACTCAGTAATTCTTTCTTCTAGTTCTTCTCACCCTGGAGGATATTTATAATTATTGTTTTTTAAACGCTCGTGATGTCACAGATAAAGAACACCAATTGCTCCCAACAGAACTCTTAACTACAGTATGTGTTAAGAAGAGCAAATTACTGTTTATATACATGGACAGGATTGTAAACGAAGGCAAGAGCGTTACAAATTAGAAAGGGCTGAAAGCAAGCCAAGGCATCACCATTTCTTTCTTTCCACCCAAAGATGCATCACCGTCTCCCTCCTGCCAGTCCCTCCACAGACATGGGTAGGTCTGTAAGGACAATAGTGAGTTGATGGGCATTCATATGATTTTAGGATGTGATATAATTAGATCAATGTGGGCAAAGTTGCCTACATTCTTCTTATCCAAGCTACTCTGCGTCACCAGGGTGCAGAGGTTACAAATGTGAGCTCTGAATAGAGACAACATTTGTGCCAACAACTCTGCATGCATACGACTTTAATAATCTAACTTGAGCTCTCCATTCTACAGAGAAAAGCAAAACATAACAGAAACGAAGTTCTGTGTAAATTGGAATCGCTCTCTGTTCACTTCTTTTAACAAAATGAGTATGCATTGAATTTCTTTTTAAATGGTAAACATTTCTTTTTATTTTGTAAAGTCTAACTTATTCACAGAAATAAATATTGGGAGCTGAGACTCACCCATAGACCCTGTGAGGAACCAGGGACACAGTGTGAGATTTACTTCTTCAGTTGTGGTAATGTTTGAGGATTGGCTCCAAACCCAGAACAATCTGTAAGTCTTAATGTTATTCTGAGTGTTTAGTTTCTCCAATCCAGCAGCATTTTAGAAGAAGGGAATTCCAGGGATTGAGGTCTTATCAAACCCAACACAGTTTGGTAGCAAAAGAGGACTTTGGATGGAACGCCTCTCTCTCCTATTTGCTTCTGGCCACCACCAAACGCACACATTCTCAAAAGGACTTGGTAAAGAACAGGAAGTACGCGGGTGTTCTGACATGAAAATGGCCAAGATGGCTCTCTTGTTCAGATGCTACAAACTGCTCATGCATTTTCTTGAGCTTCCCAAACCAAAAGTAGTGGTTTGGTTGTGAGGCAAGATGGGAAAGCAGACTGCAGATGTGCTCCTGGTGAAACCAAATGTCCTCCCTGTTCCATTTCTATTACAAGCCGAAGTGTTCAATGAGGTATGGGGTCATGAAGGAGAGGGATCTTGAAAGCATGGTTTTCTCTGGTGCAGGTGACATTGAAGGGTGTATAGTCCCACTTCCCCACAGCACCATCTGTCACTGTTCAGTGGCTCCCAATTATCAAATGGCATAAACTGCCTGAGAAGAGCATGGTTGCTTATGCTGTGATTCTGTGACCTATTTTAACCCAAGGGGGTGTGTCCAATGATTTGGGCCCAGAAGAGAAAGGAAAATGGATTCATGCAGTTAAGGAGACACCATCCTGGCTCTTGGGGTATCTCACTCAAAGGCATTCAATATGGCGTACATATTGGCTTCCCAAGTGAACTCCCTCATTAGTGTGGTGTGAGACGGTAATGTCACTGAAATTCTGTAAAGAAAGAGATAGAAAGACAGACAGCCTTCGGTAGCTATTGTTTTGCACACTGGGGTGAGACAGCACTGCTTTGGGTCCACCTGGTGATGAGATCAGGGATTCGAACATGCAATAAGATCTTGCTGTGTAGCCCAGGATGGCCTTGAATTTATATTCTTCTGCAGTTAGTCTCTCAAGACAACTGGTGTGCAGCACCACACTTGGCCTATTCTTGGCAGTTTAAACTCAGCAAACCCACCTGTTCAATGACCTCCAGAGGACTCAAAAGTGAGTCAAAACACCAGGCATCTTTGGTCAATCATCCACTGACCCTGAGCTCACCTCCTTTGGATGCAGGCCCCTTTCTGTATGAAGACTCATTTGCATTCAGCCTTGATGTGAGACTTTTCAGCACTCCTTCTCTTCTGTCCTCTCCCTTTCCGATAGCCTTGGCCCAGGCAGAGCAGACACTGAGCTAACCAGCTGCCCAGATCTGCTACTACTAAGTCCCATCTCTGCCCAGAGATAAGGCAGAATCCATGTCTACTGGCATCAATACTTGGCAGGCAGCCTTCAAGTTCTTGCCTCTATATAGTCCTCACACTCTGGACATTACCAAGTATTAGCAAAGTCAGGGTTCTAGTTGTTCAAGGAAAGGCTGCCTGAGTAACTGAATGTGGAGTCTCAGGTTGAAGGAAAGAAGTCTTATTGATCGGACTCAGCCAAAGTCCTGTTGCTCCTTACTGGAGAAGCCCCAGAGAGTGTTTGCATGTGTGTGTTCTCATGTACAGGCATGCAAATGTGTCATAAATAAATGTCCTTTGCTTGCACACTGAGCTGTCATCCTTAATGGCAGAATACCTTCAGCCATTCCAGAGGCAAAGTGAGGTCTTAACTTTGGGCCAAGTTCCAAAAAGTACCCCTATCTCAACAGAGCAGAACGTCCTATGAATCAGACAGGACAGATAAAATTATCTCCATTCGTGAAATGGGAAAACTCAGGTCCAGTTGAGTTTAATGAGGTTAATGTGTTTTCCCAAAGTCTCCAAGCTACTGGAGCAGAGAGCTACACATTGACCTGAGTCTTCCTGGTCTAACCTCATCACCTCACAGCTGCTCAGATGTTGAACAAGAATTAGTGTCCTTCCCTGCTGAGGCATGCATACTCAGTGGAGAAGCAAGGAGACATTCGGGTCAAGGTAAGTACCACCCCATTTCACACCTGCCCCATGTGGTCTTGATGAATTACATGCTTCCTGGAACTGCTAAATCCAGTATGGACTTACACTAGTTATTCTGACACATGAGCATAGCCAGCAACACTTGGATGGTCTAGACCCCACAGCAGTTGAGGACAGGCCAACAAATGTACTTATTTATTTGCTCATTTGTGTACATATGTGCATATGTGCATATTTGCTGTGCGTGTGTGTGTGTGTGTGTGTGTGTGTGTGTGTGTGGGTGTGTGTGTGGGTGCATGCACACATAGGTGAACTCTGTGTGAAGATCTGTGGTCAAGCTCTGCTGTCATTCTTCAGGCGCCATCTACCTTGTTGTTTGAGATAGGTTCTCTCAGTGAACCTGGAGCTTCTGAAACAAGCTAGTCTTGTGGGCCAGTGAGCCCAGGGATCTGTCTCTAACCCACCCTGTCCTGAAGTTAAAAGCAAGCATCACCATGTCAGGCACTTCACATGGGCACTGGGAACTGACCACAGGTCATCAAGCTTGGGTGGCAAGCACTTTATCCATTGGCTATCTTACCAGCTCCGTAATGTACATTTTAAACACATTCCCAGTTGCTGCTGCTGCTGCTGCTGCTGGGGCCAGAGTGGGCATTTGTGCACATTGGTGAAGCGCTGACATTTGGTGGCTTTCTTTTCCCAGAGTGTCATCTATTACTCCACATGTGGCAGATGTACTTATGGAGCAAACAGTAAGTAAGAAGGCCATCCCTTGATCATCGCAACAAAAATATTTAAGCAGCTTCAGTTGCCAGCTCTGTTAGAGACCCGGCGGGATCCAAGAGATAAAAGCCCCTGCCCTCTAGGAATAGAGAAACTAAAGATAGACACCATTCATGTGGCCTCGCTCAGAGAGATAAGGCTGCCATTTTCAGATTAGAGTAAATCCCACAGAATAAAACAAAAGGCTTACAGCAGAGACTGCGAGCTTCCTTGGGAGGGCTCTGAAGTTTGCACATTTTAATTTGCAGCGATAGCATCACCAGGCTGTGGATCATGGTGCAGACATTACAATTGTATTTAAACACAATTCTAAAGTCAGCTTGTGTCCCTCAACCTACTGGTGGATGAGTCCCTCCACTGCCTTCTAGTAGCTCTGACAGGCAGGCAGGCGTGGTTGCGAAAGGCAGCACCCTCTCCCCAGCCCCCCTGCCCTGTTCTGTTTCAAGGCCCATGACTCTCGACATCAAGGCTCTGTGAACTGTTTGGCGAAAGCAGAGGAATAGTAGGGTAATGATCATCTTTCATTCTACCCCCCTCCCTTGCTTGTTCAAAGCAAAAAGCCCATAATTGCTTCTTGAATTACACACAAGTGGGCCGTTGACTGGGGCTGTAATTCAGCACAGGGAAGCAAGGAAAACACTAGAGCGGCCTCTGCTGAGGCAGTGTCTGTCTTAGATGGAGGGAACACTGTGAGGGGATCGGTGGGCCAAGGGGCACCTTGGAGTGGAGAGCACACTTCTCAAAGCACGGCCGGAGGCTTTGGCAGCCCAGGAAGCCATCTTTAACTGTAGATGATGCTAGGTGTCATCCAGGGGTCTCTACTGGAGAATGGGAGAATGAGATGGAGGAAGGGTTAGACGCCACTGTAGAGAAATGCCATAGATAGATGGCTCAGCTGCCAAAACACTTGATGCTCTTCCCGAGGACCCAAGCTAGGTTCCCAGTACCCAGTTCTGGAGCTCACGACTCCCTGTAACTCTAGCCCCAAGGGACCCGAGGGTCTCTTACTGGCTTCTACAGATACCTGCACCTGTGTGGCACTCACTCACGCACAGACACACTCACATACATAAATAAAACAGAACACTTTTCTGAGGGGGGGGGAGGGAGGGAAGGAGGGAGGGAGAGAGAGAGAGACAGACACAGAGAGAGAATAGAATGGGTATGCTGACAAACTCCTGTTCCTAATGCAAAACACTGAAGGAAACCCCGGGAGTCTGGAATCGGTGCTAGACCTTTCCCCATCTTCTTCCATCCATATCTTACCTTGTTTGTTTGTGTTTTGAGATGCTGGGAGAACAAGCTCAGGAGCCTTATACACGCTAGCCAAGCATTCTGTCCCTGAACTTTATCCCCAGCCCCTCAGAAAATAATGAAGAAGATAAAGTGACTGCAAGACCCAAGTGATGCTACTAAGTCATCTTTGAAGCCTCTTCAGGTTGCTGAGCTCAGTAACAAACTGCAGCAGGTGCTCTGTGGTCACTTGTTTGGAAGAGGAGCGGATGTGTATAAGTGGATAGCATGAGTGAACCTGCACAAATCTGCCATTGGCAAAGATAGGCATGGCTCAAAGCGGCATCAAATTCTGCTGGCCTATCTTAGGCTCTGGCATCATACAATCTCTGGATACCATGCGGGCATGGAGACTGTGTCATACTGGGCCCTTTCTACCACATCAGCTGCCTGCTGCTTGTCTGCTCATGATGGGTACAGAGGACGCAATGTGGCCTGGCTTGCTCTCTCTGTGTAAAAGCACTGTTGCTGGATATGGGTGTGGATGTGGAAGACCTTCAGATGTGTATATCAACACCGGGCATAAATAAATGGCTAGAATTCAGGTCAGGGTAACCATTAGTAACAGTATCTTCCTTCTTTCCTGGGAGCTGATTCGGACTAGGGTTTCTTCCCTACCCTGACATGAAGAGATGGGGACAGGATTTCGGCTCCTAAAATTACAACCACTTTGTGAACTTTCCCTTCCACTCTTCACAGTCTGGCCAGCATCTCTCCCTCTGTGTCTGCAGACATTTCACACAGGAAGAAAGTAATAAAGTGAACAGTCATGGGGCTGATAAAATCTCCACTCTTCAAAACCCCCTGTGCTGTCCCAAAGTCTATGCCCATTTCTGGGAAGCACCTTAGAGAGTCTCATACGCATTGGCTCTGGCACAGCAGGGGAGTCAAGGTGCTGAACCCCAAGAGGTGTTTTCTAAAGGTCTGAAGGCACTGAGCCATTTCATCCTCTCTCCTGGGGAGAGCTTCCCTGAGGGCACACAGAATCCAGAAAAGGATAACTTTGTTGCTCCTTACTGCTTCAAATATAGGAGTGCTCATAACCTTTAGGGGTTTATATTTGGAAGAGGGAGATGGACTAGATACAGTTTATAGAAAGCCAGGAGGGTGAGTCATTTTATAAATTATTTACAAGCTTAGGAATATATATATATGTATATATATAGGGATATATATATATATATATATATATATATATATATATACACACACACACATACACACATATTTAGTCAGATTCTTGAATATAGTTGATTTTAGGGAGATCATATCTTAATATGTTTTACCTTCCTTGATTGTCTATGCCTTTTCATCGGAAAGTATAGCAGGTGCTGAAACCTCCCAGAAGACTAGGATTAATGAGACTTACAGGCATTTATCAGTAGTAATTAGCCCTGCCCATAGTTACAAGAATACTCTAGAAAACTGCCACATAGGAGATCTACCTCTAGGTTTCAGCTGTACTAATCATTTTCAAATCTTGGGCATAAGACATACTCACTTCCTAGGTCAGCTGGGACTTCTGTGTGTGACATACTTGGGGACAAGCTATCTACCCCCCTGAGTGGTAACTGAGCTCTTACCAGGTCCTCATGGAGACTGAGTTGATGCCAGTGATGTTGGTCCTTCAGGGAAGAGTTATGTCAACCTCTTTTAATGCAACATTCTACTTATAAACAAATTCCCATTGATAATTTCTTTATAATTCTTGTAGCTAGGGAATTCTAGGATTCTAAGAGAAGAGATAAAATAAAAATATAGTATTTTTTCAATTGAATAATGAGCCAAAGAATCCTAAAGTGTTGTCACAGAAAGAGTTAGTTGACCTAGCATCTGATCCATCTGATCTGTTCTGTTGTAGTCCAGTCCACCCCTTTGAGGAGGGAAAAGGTGGTGGAGAGAGAGCACAGATAAACTCCCCAGACAACATAAGAGAGTCAGATTTGGATGGTGTTAATCCTATGAGTACCGCCCCCAAATAACTCCACCATTTTGTGCCAAATTTAAAGCAAGCATTTATTAAATATTAAATGCTGTCCATGAGATGGACTTTAGTCAGGACCATTCTCTAGAATTTCCCAGCTGAAAATGGCTTCAACACTTGCTGCAGAGGCTTATAAGGGCAGCCAACCAATGACTGCCCCAAGTTGAGACCCATCCCATGTGAGAGAGTCAACCTCGGACACTATTAATGATATTCTGCTATGCTTGCACTCAGGAACCTAGCTTAATTGTCTCCTGAGAGGCTTCATGCAGCAGCAGATAAAAACATATACAGAGCCATGGCCAAACATCAGACAGAGCTCAGGGAGCCTTGTGGAAGAGTAGGGGATTGAGTTTAGCGAACCTGAGGGGTCAAGGACACCACAAGAAGACCTACAGACTCAACTAACCTGGGCTCATGGGGGCTCACAGAGACTGAACCATGAACCAAAGAGCAGGCAAGGGCTGCACCTAGGCCCTCTACACATTTGCATCAGATATTCAACTTGGTCTTCATGTGGTTCCCCTAACAATTGGAGCAGGGACTGTCTCTGACTCTGTTGCCTGACACTGGATCCCCTTCCCCTACCTGGACTGCCTTTGGGCCTCAGCAGGAGAGGATATGCCTAGTCCTTCTGGGACTAGATGTCCCAGGGTGGGTGGTTCTCAAGAGGGGCTTCCCCTTAGGGGGTTATGAGGGGAGAGATTTATAAGGGTGGGACTGGGAGAAGAAGAAGAAGGGGGCTATGATCAGGATGTAAAGTGAATACAAAAATAAATTATTGAAGTAAAAAGGACAAACATATAGATCACTATACTTTCCCATGAGACTTTATTTACCAACAACTACAACTCCCAGCATTCCAGGAAGTTACCTGGTTCCTGCCCATAGTTACAGGTTAATTTTGGGCATTTCATTGAAGGGCTCTTGATCCCTCATTTGTAGTTCTGTTCTGAACAAAACCTTCCTTTCTGGCTTGCTGGTGATACCACACCCGAGACATAAAAGTATCTCCCTCAAAAAGTGAGCAACTGCTGTGAGCGTTGTGTCTGGCCAATGGGTAGCATCACCTGGCTGATCTTCAGGGCTCCTCTCTCAACCTCTACCACAGGCAGGCAGAAAGCAATGGACCATCCCTAAGGGAGACATGGCATCCCTTTTCCACCCTGAAAGATATCTCGGTGGAACCTACCAGCTACCATCATAATGATCATGCTATTAAGATTCCCAGGTAGAATCCAAAGCAGGGGATGAGTGACCTTAAACAGCAAATCCCTGGTTCCAGTAGGTATGGGACAAAAGGGTGGATTGACGTCTTCTTTCCGGTTGTTGGGGTACCAAGCAGTACTCCCTTCCAAAGGTGTCCAGGCTCACTGGCTTACTGGAAGGGTGGATTCATTCCAAATCTGAGGCTGAAAAATCTATGGTCAAAAGCCCACCACATTTTATAAACTCCTTTCGTTCAGGAAAAGCCCAGTTTAAACAGAGTCAAATAACCTCAGCATCCACTGAGACCAGCAGCAGCTGTTCTGGTGTTTGATCATCTGAAGAGGATTCTATCACTCTCTGGTGCTGGTGTAGGGGGATTAGGAAGGAAGAAATACCCCCCTTACATCACACCTCCTCTCAGCCCTCCATACACTCCTCTCACCTCTCCATACACCTCCCTAGGCGGGAGTTACTTTTTCTCAAGAAAACAAAATCCCTTGGTGTGAGACAAGCAGAAGAAGTCAGTGCTGTGATTGTGTATGACTCCCCATCCTTGGTTCAGGTTTTGAGTACTTAGTCCCCAGACAGTGGTTCTATGTTGGGAAATGTAATCTACCTACAGAAGTAAGTCCCTACGGGTTAGACCTTAGGTGTGTGCATTATCCCTGGCTATTTTCTGCCTTGCTTTCGGCTTCCCTCCCCCAGTCATGGAACCATGAAGTAAGCAATGTTTCAACCCATGTCTGCTAGCATGATGTTCTGCCCAAGCCGAGGGGGCCAAGGGAATGTGAGCTAAGCCCCTGAAGGCATGCCCACAAATAAGTGATTCCTCCTACACTTAGTCACAGGGAAGATGAAAATTACTAACGCTCCACCCCCAACACACACACAGGAGAAAACAGAGGCCTCTCTGCTTGATGGGTACAACCAGATAAGGGGAAATGGAAGGCACTAGAAAGAAGTCTAAAGCGAGGCATTTCAGGCACAGACCTTTGGGGAACCTTGCTTTGTTTTGCCCTCTCTTTCATTAAGTGAACGTGAGAGGCAACTCCCTCCTACAGGAGCCGTTCCCTCACAGGCAAGAGGATGGAAAGGGCCAGCAGGAGGCAAGGACAAAACATCGTTATGGCACACTGGCCACATAAGCCACTCTCCTCACTTGGGTTCTCTGCCAAGACTCACAGTGAAGGCCGACATCATTTCCTCTCTTGATTCTGGAGATTTCTGGTCTATTTAGCTTTTGTTTGGTCCTTTGGAAGAGCATAAGCCTCCTGTGGACTCCGCTAACCACACTTGGACAGTCACTCAGCACATCATGGAAGAACCTAGGTGCAGACTACATACAATGCAGATACAATTTCATCACGTCTCTTGGAAAAGCCAGCGACTGTCTTGCTGAGTGTCTCTGGAGCCCGAGGATATTCAAAAGAGCTGGAGTTGGACTTGGGAGAGGGCTCAGTGGTAAAGGTACTTTGATGCCAAGACTGTGGATCTGAATTTGATCCTTGGGAGCCACGTGGTGGAAGGAGAGAAATGACTACAGCAAGCTGGCCTCTGACTGCCACATGATTGCATGGGCATCCACCACCCACAGTAATTCATGATTAAAAACAGAATACAAGTTGAGGGGATAGCTCAATGGTTAAGGGTACTCTTACAGAGGACTGGTGTCCAGTTCCCAACACATCCAGTGTCTGGCAACAGATGACTCCAGTTGTGTAACTCATAACTCCAGATGTAGGGGACCCAATACCTTCTTACAGGCTCCATGGGCATCTAAACATATACATGTGTGTACATACATACTAACACAGGTACACATCCATACATAGAAATAAAATAAAAATTAAAGGGATAGAGCTGAGTTATGTGACCTTTAAGAGAGGTATATAAATATGGGGACATCTCCACATCTCTCCCCAGGACACCCTCAGTCTTCTCAGGAGGTAAGGAGCATCTATCTGTGTGAGGATGTGCCTGCACATGCGCCTCCCCCGTTTTCTAAATTCCAAGCCTTCCATTGCCAGTTTGAGATCTCTTGGCAGAACCTTCGAGTGTTCTCAGTAACAGATGCCTGGAGGAGAGGGAGCTAGGAGTTCTGAAACAGAGCAATTCACCAAGTCAGCGAGGCAGCTGTTCGGCTCTGTCACTGTGTACACCACTTCACCAAGAGTGTTTAGGAAACAGATCATTCTGGAATCCATACCACCTATTCAAAATGCAGGCCCTTTCTGTTCCACCCATCTTCTTTGATTTTCTCCGTGTTGTTTGTTTTCTGCCATGAGTCTCCGCAATCTGTTTATGTTGTGTATGCACGTGCCTATGCATGTGTACATGTGTGTGTGTGTTCTGTGTATTTTTCCCTCTCCAGATAGGCTGCATTATCCCCAAGTGACCCAAAATCTTAACCTTTAATTCCCATGACCACATAATGTGGGGTTCACTCTCCCCCCTCTCCTTCTTCCTCCGTTTCCTTCCCCTCCTCCTCCCTCTGCTGTCTTACTGATGAGCTCTTAGGCTTCTGCAGGGAAGGGGCCTTTCATTTAAAAGAATTTCCTTGAGAAGTTGGTGGGGCCTGTGGAAAGGCTGATCAGGGAAAGAGGAAAGACCACCATCATGACTCCTCAGACTACAGCCTATGCAAACCTTGGTCCACTTTCAACCTTCTTTCCAAGTACTCAGAGAGGTACTGTGGCTAGCAGAGAACTGGTCTGCTTATGAAAGAGCTACTCCCTACCCTCTAGCCAGCTCTTTGATGGTGGGCAAATCCTCCCATCCTAATTCGTACTCAATATCCATCATCATTTAAAGAACATAATGGTTCAGGTGAGTCGAACCTTTTTATATAAGGACATAATGTTGTCATCTGCATGGACTATGTTCACAACTGAATTATTAAAACTGAATTGGTAAAAGGAAACAAAACTCTTAGTATTGTAAATAAGTTAAGAATCTTGTATTGGGCTGTATACATAGCCATAATGGGGTATATGTGTCACAAAGGTCATTGGCTAGACACCCCTGGAAAAGGGATCTGGTTCGGTGACAAGACTAGTGGTAGTGGACACAAACTGATTATTTGTAAGCAAATGGAGGTGTGGTTAGGACAGATCCCTAGCTCAAATGGGGATTCGGGACCTTCAGTCTGCAGTTTGACTTCAGATCCTAGAAGTACCCATTTCTCTCTTTTAACATTTGTAAGAGCTTTATTTACTTGTATTTTATGTTTATTAGTATTTTGTTCCCATGCATGTTTGTACACCATGTGTATATAGTGTGTCCACAGGCTAGAAAAAGGCATCAGCTCCCTGGAACTGGAGTTACAGATAGTTGTGAGCGGACATGAATGCTGGGAATCAACCATGGGTTCTCTGGAAGGTCAGGCAGTGTTCTGAGCCATCTCTCCAGCCACAGCATCCCCATTTCTGAGATGCTTCTTGGTGATGCTCATGCTTGCAAGGCTGAGTACCACACCAAGAACAACTGACCCAAGGAAGTTTTCACCCCTAATGCTCTATCCCAGTGAGGCAATGAGCCATCAAAACCATTTGATTCTGACCATAGGAAAAAGTTCTACAAAGAGCTACGGGGGGTGGGGATGGGGTGGGGTGGAGCTTTGATCTTCCCTCCCAGGTTTTCTCTTGTCCTATCTTCCAAGTCACTTATCTGCTAAGCTTTTGCCCTCTGATACCTGAAGATTTGAACCCAGTCTGAAATTCTACTTATCAGAAAGCAAAAGCTCATGCCAACCCATAGTATTAAGGGAGACTTAATAAAGACAGGGGGAAGGCTCACTGCAGGTCATACCTGCCACACAAGCATGGAGACAAGCAGTACCAGGTGGAGAGACAGGTCAGTGGTTAAGGGCACTTGCTGATCTTCCAAAGGGCCTGAGGTCAGTTTCCAGAACCCACTCTAGGTCCAAGGGATCCAATGCCTTTTGCTCTCTTCTGGTATCCACAGACATTGCACTCATGCGAACATACACAGTTAAGATAATCAAATTTAAATTAACAACAGTAATAGTAATAATAATAAATCTTTTAAAAATAATGTGAAGACTAAAGTTGACCTTTGGCCTCCACATGCACATCCACACACACCGAAAAGCACAAACACATGTGCACACCCCTATACAAGCATGCACAAACACAAGCTGTATGAAAGGAATTCAAAGAAACAGGACCAGACTGATGTCTTTCAGCCCCGTTCCTTCTGAACACTTACACTCTGTCAAACCCCCATGCACTGGATGAACTAAAAGCAAGCAAACATTAAACAGGCTTATGCTAGACTAAAGACTACAATTTAAATTAACTTAAAATTGGTTTTGGGCCGGGCAGTGGTGGCGCCTGCCTTTAATCCCAGCACTTGGGAAGCAGAAGCAGGTGGATTTCTGAGTTCGAGGCCAGCCTGGTCTACAGAGTAAGTTCCAGGACAGCCAGAACTACACAGAGAAACCCTGACTCGAAAAACGAAAAAAAAAAATTGGTTTTGGCCACTTTGGATATTGTCAACTGGAATGAGTCTCAGATATGGGTTCATTCCTAAAAGTTCTAAAGTCTTCCTACATTTCCCAATAACTGGACATATCTGTGTATGTCTGAGTCAAGTTTCAACAAATAATATCATGCTGCCTATTTTCATAAATAAAATTTTATTTCAATGAAGCCATGAAATTTGCTTCATTTGCTTATAGATTGCCTACACTGTTTTCTCTCTACAATGATGGTAGTCAGTAATTACTATGGAAATTACATAAGTTGCAAAGCCTAAAGAACTGACTCTCCAGCTAAGAAAAACTTCATAAACCCAACTTCAATAATTGAAAAGAAATATCAGAGATTTAAGCCTTGACATGCGACATATTAATCACAAAATCCAAACAACTAACATAAAAATTAATTCACAAATTTGCTGGCCCCAAGCCCTGCCCAACAGTGTCAAAATATATTCCTTTTCCTAGGCTCTCAGTGGGGTCTTCAGACATAAAATAATGATGCTTTGCCATTCGCTCAGCTGCTTCACAAACTTTTGAGGGGCCTATTTCATCTAAAAGCCACAATCAATTTAAGTACTGGAAATTTATACACAGTCTGTATCCACTAAGAAGTAAGAGGGAAGCCCATAGTAATCATGAACTCCTGCATACAATTTGAGTCACATAAAAACAACATATGAGGAAAGGGGTGAATGGGATCTTTAGGAGCCATAAGTCTGCAGCTGGCAGATAAAATGGCATCACTGATAATCACATTCAATTGTCACTAATGTTAATATATGTCGGCAACAGTGGAGTGCCGCGCGCCAGAGGTTAGCTTTACGGCCCATGTGCAGATGTTTGCAGTTCTGCATCTCTGCCATAACCCCATGGGGTGGCATTTTCATGTGCTCTGCATGAATTTATGGCCAGAGAGCCATAAATGTTACAGTCCCTCAAACCTTTTGGCTTGTGGAGATTGTCACAGTGCTTGTAAAGTAGAGAGGCACAGATGTCTTCTGTTTGCAAGCCATTTCTAGGCCAGCTTGGGGGTTACAGACTATACCAGCCTCCGAAGCACTGGTTATCCATCTCATCAAAGCCACTCTGGTCTACAGTCCCACCACTGACTTCCTTACTTTCAAATCTGCAGCATTGCCAAAGCTCCAATGAACCAGGCTCCAGGCCAGGCTCCAGGGCTTCGGGAGTGGGGCAGACCCAGGCTGTGTGTACACTTGGACAGGGTTAGTTTCAGAACAGAGCTAGTGACCAGACACATGAGCGGAAGGCAAAGACAAGAGCTTGTTGGGAGTTTTCTTGTAGAGCTCATGTCTAAACAATGTTTTAAAAGCTCAGAACAAGACACCTAAACAATGAAAGGGGTACCTATCTATACCTGTATGTACCTGTAACTTGTATGTACATGGATGTGCATGTATGCTGATATGTGTGTTTTCTTGTAGGTGTGGTCATATGTGTATATGGTTGTATTTGCATATATATGTCCATGGGCACCTATTTCATATGTGTGTATATGTGTGAGACCATATTTGTGGGTGGTTGTATGTGCATAAGTATCTTTATCTGTATTTATGTTTTCCCTCTGTATATACATACATGTATATGTGTGTTTGTGTATGTGTGTCTGTCCATGGATACCTATATGTGTCTGTGGGTACATGTGCATATATGTGTATGTTTGCATGTGTAAGTCCATGGGTAGTTATCTATGTTTGTATCTCTGTGTATACATATGCTGATCATGCTAGTTGGTTATGCAAGAAAGAAGAATGCCACATTATTGAGAAAACAAACTACTTGTTCCAGAAGGTGCCTGAAGTTTAGTGTTGGGGAAGCACAAAGTGGCAGGGCCAGGGGAACAGACTGTGCAGTATGGAAAGAACACAGGCTTGGGAGAAAGGCAGATCTTGGTTAAAGTCTGGCTCTATCATCTACCAGAAGTGGGGCCTTAGAAATCTGCCAAGTCCCCACAAAGTTCCTGGTCCTCATTAGTAAAGTGTGCCTTGGAAGGTCAACATGACTACAGAGTGGGGGCATGGCAGGATCCTGATAGCACCAGGGGTGGGAACTGGTAGATCAGCAATAACACTGGCAAAGACTGTACTAGAGAAAAGTGGTTTCTTGCTATTGTTTGAGAATTCTCTCTATGGCTCCTTCCACGAGTACTGAATGGCTCATTTATGTCATTATGAGATTTCAAGGCACAGCACAACCTTTCCCACCTCACTTCTGTGTCACCATCGGGCAGGTGAACCGGGGACAAGCACAGCTGACTCTGCTCCACTGAGAGAGCCACCAGGATAGCTCCTTCCTAGGCTCTCCACCACACAGAAACCACACATGCTGTTCACATCACCTGCCCTCAGCAGGTGAGGCAGGGGCACACTGTCCCTGGGAGGGAAGCGAAACCCACTTGTGTCACACTGAGAAGCACACAACAGATGCCAAACCTCCTTCAAGAAATGTGATTCAGTGTTGCAAACAGCAGAAGGAAGACTTCGAGAATGTTCGGCTATCAGGAGTGCCCCTGCTTTCTCTAGGATGGAATGAATGCCCCTAAGGACTGTGCATAAACTGATCCCCAAGTCTGGGAAATGATCTCCAGATCTGTCCTCTTTTCAGATGAGAGAAAAATCACACACACACACACACACACACACACATACACACAACACACACATACACACTGCACACTTGCATGCACATACATGTGTGTATGTAAATACACATACACACAGAGGAAAAGGAAATGTCACATCTATAAGTGGACAATCTGGCACAAAGTGAAAGTCACCTTTCTGCTGCATGAATTCACAGGTCATCTTTGGGGCTCTCTGCTGAACAGTTTCCACACAATAGCCTGTGGAACCCCCAAAATATGTAATGAAGATCCCAAATGAAAGGTTGTCATTGGTCAAGAAATTCTCCTTGAAATGTTTCAAAGACCCTTCTTTGTGGTAGAGGGCAGATCCATCCAGTGGCAGCCAAACACATCCCTGCAAGCTCGAGAGTATGGATTGCATCGCTGGGGATCTCTGCAGTCCACCCACCAAAGATAGGCAGGGTGCTGCGGAATGTCAGTTACATGTTGGTGGAGAACATGGCTTTCCAAAGGAGGGTGGCAAACTGTTCCCTTTCACCATACCAACAGCCGTTCAGGTACAAATACAATCATGCATGTGCCATGCAGTGGCAACCTTTAGTCTCACAGCTTGGTGGCTGGGGTTTATTCCACTCCAAGGCCCCATGTCTAAGTATCAGGGGATCAGGGAGGCTGATCCCAGCCTCTTCTCCAGTGGACTTCTCCCCATTGAAAAGCTGATCCCTCCTTGACCTTCAGAAAGAGACAGAAGGCTATTAAGGGTTTTGCTCTGAAATGAGGGAAGAGGGAGAGAGCTGAACTAGGAGGCCTACCTTGGTTAGTGGCTAACTCTTTCACATTGATGAGGTACGCCAAGCAAATATCCTTAAGAACTTTATATTTTTCTTTAGGGGAACAGGTAAGCTGGTGCATGTGTGCGGTACACATATACATATACATGCACACACACACATACCTATACACAGGTGCTTGTATGCGTGCAGAAGCCAGAGGTCAGTTTGCTTGTCTTTCTTAGTCACGATCCACTGGATATCTTTGAAACAGTCTTTCGCTGAACCTGGAACTCACTGATTAGGCAAGACTGCCTGGCCAGCTCCAGGGATCCTCCTATTTCTGCCTCCCCGGTGCTGGGATTACAAGTGAGTGCCTGGCTTGCCCAGCTTTACTGATGTGTCTGCTCAGGAAACAATTCACACATGTATGGTAAGTACTTGATTGCCTGAGTCTTCTCCCCAGCCCTGGGGCTTCGTATTTTCCAACTTCTTCTTGAAGGTGTTGGGATAGACTAAAGGGTCCCAGGCCTTCATGTTCTCTTCAGGTTTATTCAGTAGAGCTAAACAAAAGTGACCCAGTTGCTAATCTGGTGTCCTTTGAGGAACCTTAAAATACATCCCAGACTGCAGGGTAGAATCCTGGAAATCCTACTAGTTGGTGATTTTTGGATCAAGGGTTGAAAACTGTAAAAATAAATAAAAATGGACTCACTGTGCGACCTGGAAACGTGTGGCCACTGGCTTATTATCATCTGCTTAAACCAAGCTGTTCTACAAGTCGGCAGTAGGTTAGGTAATTCTGGGCTGGGTCTGAACAGGTCACCATGGGTCTCAATCTCTTACCCCAGAAGGTTATAGCAGCTGTAACCCTGTATGCTGAAGAGATGTCTGAGCTCTGGATAAAGCAGGGGAGAACGCAGTTAGTTGATGAGAGTCCCAGGTCAGGAATCCACAGCTACCTTGCATGTCATCTCACCCTTGCTTGATACCTTTTCTATCTAAACCCCACTCCGAGAGATAACCACCTCCATCCACAGTCATCTGTGAGTTCAAGAACAAGAAGGCTCCGTGGTTATCTCCCTGTCCCTGCCATTACTCAAAACCACCAGTTTACATTTATGCTGCTTTTCCTCCTGTAAACTCCCAAGGTAACATCTGCTTCAGAGACAGATGTTTGCCCCAGAACGTTCACCCATTCGCTCTTCTGCTCACTGATGCTTTTCTGGTTAACATCTAACTATCCTACTCATTAGTTCTTAATAATACTTTTTTGCATCCAAGCCATGCCAAAGATGCGCTCTTCAGAGCTCTGCCATTATTGTCGCTTCTGGTGCTGTTGAATTAGCGCTGCTGAATAAAGGGAAAGTAAAAATAAGCCCCTCGAAAGAAGGCCGCTGCGTGTCAGAGCTCTGTCTTTGCAAACTGAAACAAGCTGAAATCAATTAAAAGTGTGTGTTGAGAGAATGCTTCTCAGCTGCCTAATTGTGCCACCTCTGCTTCGGGGCCAAAGTTT
This sequence comes from Mastomys coucha, assembly GCF_008632895.1. Lineage (NCBI taxonomy): Eukaryota > Metazoa > Chordata > Mammalia > Rodentia > Muridae > Mastomys > Mastomys coucha. The sequence goes on along the minus strand of NW_022196906.1, from coordinate 63,373,207 downwards.
GACTCTCTGCCAAATTGCCATCAAAAATGGGCAGCCATCAGCCACTGCTGCACTGCAACTGTGGGAGTCTGAATAATGAAGGAAGCCCAGTGCATTCTGGGGCCTGGTACACAGACTCCACTTCCCAGAAGCACTCCTCAACTGTCTGGCTCTACCAAGACACTCGAGGGTCTTCAGTGATAAGGGCATTGTGACTCTGGGACTTTTTTATCCCACCTGGGGTGACTTCAGTCCGACCACTTTAACAGATTACCTACAGGAAACATCTGCCCTAGGCTCTCTAGTCACCCACCAGCAACTTCTCACACCAAGAATTAAGTCAAGAAATGCAGAATCTACTTTCCAGTGGTACACAGAATAGCTAACTATTTTATGTCCACTCATCATTGGTGACTTAAGTACTGTTTCAAAAGCCACCATAAATAGGAAAGATTATGTTTTATCTCCTCTGACTAGTTCTACAGCTCCCCAGGTTATGTGTCGGGAACACTCTCAAAAACTGCTTTTTAAGATTTATTTTTGTTTATGTGTTGGTGTGGCCATGTGAGTTCAGATGCCTATGGAGGCTGGAAGAGGGCTTTAGAGCTCCTGGAGCTGGAGGTTCAGGTGGTTGTGAGCCACCCAACTTGGGCGCTGGGGAGGGAACTCAGGTCATCTGGAAGAGCCGCAAACACTTTTAACCACTGACTTGTCTCTTCAGCCTCTGAACACTTGTTTAGAAAATAACTCTAACTGATGTTTTAAGAGGCCAATGCCACTGTCAAAACAGTTGAAGAAACCAAAATATAAACAAAACTAAAGTTGATTTATCTGTTAAGAAATACATATACATATATATATATATTTTTTTTTTTTCTTCAAGGAACATGGGCCAGCACAACATACTGTTTGGAGATTAGGAGAAAGGATGCTTAATAAATCATCACCGATGGGTTCCATGGTTACAACAAAGATATAGTCACCATATTATTTACCTTTGTGTAACCATCCCCTACAGGAAAAAAAAATAATTATAAGAATCATGGTCATTAGCAAGTATAAAACTCACATATGAGGCTTATGACATTGTCAAATATGAAAAAAAATGGAATTTATGTCAAATCCAGAAAGTGTTGAGAGTGTGGAATCCTCTGCACCCTGCCTTTCTCAGGCCCCATGAACTCCCATGCCAGTCTAGAGCATGTTCTTGTTTTTTTTTATAGCAGGGTCTCCCTTTCTGCCTAAGCAGCTGCCTCTTGGCGAACACGGCTTTATCAAGTATAAATCAGATATGCTACTCTGAAATCTAAGCCCACAAAGAATGTGCCCCATAACACTCCATAAAAATGAAACATAGAAACACTGCATTACTGCTGCCAAAAGCAATAGAAAAAAATGTGAATGAAAACGATTGCTGGGCGTGTCTTCTATGAGATTTCATGTAAATAGACCTCCTCTAGTATTTGACTCTCTACCATGGGACAGGGCTTACATGTTGCAAATTGAAATAAGAGGATCACTTGTGAGGAAATTAAAATGTGATGAACCGCCCTGGGTGTTGTTGGCACTGTGGAAAAAAAAAATGGTGAGGACTAACCACAGTCAAAACCTCATTGTCCTTCAGTCAATAGATTCCCTCTGATGCTTAGAAGCAGTGTGCCAAGAGAACCCTGAGGAGAATGGAGGCTCTCATGCCCCCCTCTTTAAATGAACCTTGGGGAGTCTAGGGTAGTGCATGGGTAAATCACACAAGTACAGACCAAGCACGACACTCTCTCTCCCAGCCTTTTATTTCACACCCTGACCTCTGACACCCTTTATGGTCATCCCTGACTGTGTCTGCCCTCAGCAATCCCCTATCATGCTCCTGCTACTCTCCTCTGCTCCTGAGTTACTCTAGTCGGACTGAATGACCCCCTCGTATTTCATATGACTAAAGCCACAATACTCAAGTTTCCCCCAAAGGGTAAAGAGAACACAGACAAACAACACTATCTTCCATCTTTGGTGCTTTTCTTAAAACAGAAAGAAGGAGACACAGTACCTTTCCTGTGACTGTGTTCCCTTCCACATGATGGGTCAGGGGCCACAGACATCATCTTGAATTCAGAGCACCAGCACTTTTCAAGGTCATCAGCAAGAAAAGTGAGAAATAGCTGGTTCAAGACCCTAGAATTTTATCTCCTAGGCCTGAAGAAGCAGGTAACAGAACTTCTGGGAACCTTTGTTTGTTTTTTTGGGTTTTTTTTGAGACAGCGTTTCTCTGTATAGCCCTGGCTGTCCTGGGACTCACTCTGTAGACCAGGCTGGCCTCGAATTCAGAAATCCGTCTGCCTCTGCCTCCCAAGTGCTGGGATTAAAGGCATATGCCACCACACCCGGCCCTTCTGGGAACTTTTTTGAGAGGTTACTAGGAATGGCAGGTAGATGCTGAAGCAATTTAGCAATTGTGATAGCAATGTGTTTACCAAAAATAAGTTTGATAAGCAATTTATTAAGACAATGTAAACATCTTTTAAAAGCCTCATATCATGGACCAGAAGAGCCTTCAGTAATATGCCCTAATAATTCTGAAAGACTTATTTTTATGCGTGTGTATGTTTGCCACATGTATATGGGTTTGCACAGGGGCCAAAAGAGAGTGTCAGATGTCCTGGACTTGGACTTATGAAGGGTCATTAGCCACACAAGGTAGGCTCTAGTCACTAAACTCAGGTTATCTAGAAGAGCAGCAAATGCTCTTATGCACTGAGCCATCAACTCCCAGTACTAATTATTTTAAGTGAAGCTGTATATAAGCCCAGTGATACAAATTCTGCATTATAAAAGAGATCACATTAAATATGGCCAATGGCCACCTATATAAAGTTACTTTGTAAATATCAACCCAGACTGAGGGATTGGCTGGGCAACAAACTCAAGTCCCAATTTCACAAAGAAGGGTATAAAATGGAACAAATGCTACGCAAGTATACAGAGATTTAAATCATCAACTAGATTTTAAATACTTTTCTTTTAAATGGCAAATTCCTTTCTATAAGCAAATCTTGTAAGGGATCCTGAAGGCAAATCAGATAACACAGAAACATGCATGTCTGAGATGGAGAAGCAAGGGTGAGCTACAACTCCCCCGCCTCACTTCTGGATGAAGCTCATAGGTGTCCTCAATAAGGTCCCAGTAGCCTTGGGGATACATACTATTTCCAAAAGTCAGGAAAACCACCAGTCTGGCCCATTCTTCCCATAGAATACTTGGGCCCCAGAATCATAAACTACATCCTGAAGGACCAGGATCATTGCTTGTGCTAGCTTGTGTGTGCGTGTGCGTGTGTCTAGAGCTTGATGTAAGGTGTTTTCCCCAGTTGTTCTCTATTTTTAAACCTGAGTTACCCACTGAACTTAAACCTCATGAATTCAGCAGGACAGACTGGCCAATGATCTCTGCATTCCTAGGGTTGGGATCAGAGACAGAGGCCACAGCACAGCACAGGCTTTTGGTGGTAGTTGAGAATTCTGAACTCAGGCGCCCATGCTTGTGCAGCAAGCACTTAACTGACCTGAACCATCTCCTAAGCAGCCTTCCTATGTCTGTTAGAACTACCAAGAGAGGGAGAAAGAATGATGATAGCTTAGGGACCACAGGGGGAAAGTCCACAGTTGTTCACAAGTCAGAGGAGGAAGACCAGTAAGAGCTTGGCTCTTCTTGGCAATGATGAGGCTGAGGGTTTTCACATCAGGCAAATGAGGTCCCGTGGGGTTAGCAGCCTTACAGGGCCCATTCTCCTGTGGGACAGGCTACAGCCGTGCAATGACGGATGGCTTTCAGGAGGCTTTCTGTGGCTTTCAGGAATGGCTATGTATACCAGCGTCCCTTATGGAGATCCATACCCACTTGGGAGACTTGCCATTGGGTATATTCCATACGGGGTACTATAGAATAAGTATACATAGCCAAAGTGGTACAGGGTAAATCCAAGGACATTTTGTTCTTTACCAGAGACTGACAAGCAACAACTCACAGTCTACAAGAAATTGCTGAGTCTCACTTACAGGCATAGTGAAATTTTGGCAAAGAGAGCCAAACAGTGCTGGCAGCTATTTTAGACCTGCATATTTTAATACTGTGCGTCTATGTTTTTTCTTAACAAAATAGATGAAATTTTCTCATCCAACAACGTCCTTGTGAGAAAGGCTATGACCCCCACAGTCCAGAGATAGGGAAACTCAATCTTGCGGGTAGAGGGTAGGCCATCTGTCTTGCACCCAACCAAAGAGCTTCTATAGTCATAAAAACGCAGCCTCTGCTATTTAGGCCAAGTAGTTCAGAGTCATTACAGTCAGGTCTTGGCCCATCCCAGTAGAACACCTGGATAAGTGTGCACTGGGGACATATGACACGCAGGCTTACCTGAGGAACTTAGTCCATGACGGACTTAGATTCTCAGAACTTATTTACATCTTGGTCTGCGGTTTCCTCCCTAAGGGGATAGTAATTCAACAAGCATTTTACAGGAGAACTCACCCAACACATGTTCTTGCAAAGCCCTCTCCACAAAATAAAACTTAAAGCCACCCCATCTAAACAATCTTCCCCATTTATTCCTGTTTCCCCTTTCCTTTATTTTCTTTTCCCTTTGGAATGGAGTTTGAGCTGTGAGGCGGACACCCTTGGGGAAAAGTCCTATCTGCTTATGTCCAGAGTCTACAAAAGATACCCAGCCATGAAGAGGTAGCCCAGGGCAGGGCTTGGGTGATGGAAAGGACAAGGTTAGCCTGTGTACCTGGTTCCTAGAACTGTGGGTCTGTGCTAAGCCCTTGCCAACTCCCTGATGAGACTGGCCTATGAGTGAGGCCTCTTTGAAATAGCAGGGAGCTATTTTCTAAATCAGCTCATTAGGACTTGGATTTGAATATGCAGCAGATTCCCACAGTCACACTAAATGGCAATGGAATATGAAGTTCCTGAAGTACCCTCAGCACTTTCTCACAATCTCAAACAGTACAGAGACTGGTCTTCCATGACCGGTCCTACACTACTGCTTGATCTTGTCTTCTACCAACATCCTATATCCAAGTCACACTATATATGATTCTTTTCTTTGTTCCAGAATGTCTGTCTCTAGATGCCCCCTCAAATTTGAAAGTCTGTCCCTACCTTGGCAGAGGTCTGCCCAATACTCTCTTTGTAGGTTCTTCCAGGCCAGCCCTCACCCAGTGCAGGTTATTACTTGTGTCAAGCCAGGCCCTCCCCTCCTGGGCAGCAGGGTTGTTACCTAATTGATCTCTGGATCACCAAGCAAGTGAAGTGCTAGGCATGAGTCAAAAGCTCGGGTTGAAAAGGAGAGACTGATCTATTATTTTGTTCCTGGAAAGCAGATCGAGAAGAGTGGTAGGTGATCAGGCAAAGATGACAAGCCTATACTGGCGAAGTAGCTAGAAGCTGGAAGTGATCACAACCACTCTCTGTAGAGGAATGAAGAATTAGCAAGCTTATGTCAGCGACAACTATTCACTCATTAGTAGAATGAAGATTTACTTCAGACAAATGAGTCACCAGGATTTCTGAAAAACAACAAGGAGGGGGTGGTAGTGGTAACTATTATCTCTAAGTAGAAGGTGACATTGAGAATACAATTTGTCATTTCAAGGTTTTTTTTCTCTTATTCATTTTGTGAAGTGCTCAAGTTTTTGAAATTCAGAATGGACTAATAGACCCTCTCTTCTGCTGGAATGTGTCAGGTTGCTTAACCACCCCCAGTTAGGATCCACCAACTTAACTCAGCGATCTATAGTGGACCCAGACAGTCCTCTGAAAAGCAAGGACAAACACTGAAAGCACTCTGTGAATGCACAAGACACACTTCCCTTGTGCTCTCAGATTGGCTTCTTTGGTCCGACATTCTCTGTTGTAATATTCTTTTATTTAATAAATCCCGGCAGCGGGTTCTCTACCCGCCTCAATGTTTTAGGTTCTTGAATGAAGAACACACAGGCACAGCCTTTATATGTTGGTATGCCTTAAACAGCTCAATAGCTGGGCCAAGGACTGGAACTCAGCTCTTCAGCCTCATAGACTGGACCCAGGCAAGGATTTCTTTTCCCCCTTGACACCAAACAGAAGCATGAGGAGGTGATCCGAGCTAACCTTTACCCTACAAATGGGATACCCTAAGCATGTTTTAATAAACACTATTTGTTTTGCTAGCTTGAAGCAAGTTTAACCGCTCTTGATCACTATTATTGGAATGCCTGAGCCTTTCAAATACTAAGTACTATTTGAGAGCAATTGTTACTTTAACCATGAATTAAGATCATAAGTCTTTTGTTTAAAATGCGATTGTGTGTTCGGCTGAGCACTTCCAAAGGTTCAGGCCTTTAATTCCCTTGCAGGCAACTTATGCTTCGCTGAGATTTTTCATTTGCAAATTAGGTTCATTTATGGCAGAAAATGAAAAGTCATGATCAGACAGACCCAGAAATGGGGCCATCCTTTACCTAGAAGGAGCAATTAGCTGAAGTATCTGTGGGGAGATTTTATCATTCACGTATTGTCAATATTACCGAGTATCAGAGAATCCCTCTGAAAACCACAAGAACACAGCCATTAAAGTGCATCCTGGTGAACTCCTCCCTGCAGAGGTAGTGTCGTGGGTGTGGCCAGAGAGAGGCAAGTGGCCTGGTAGCCATCAGGCCAGGATAATGGTGATGGGTTTCCTTGGGTGTTCCTTCTGCTGGAAGGAGAATGGTCTCAAGTCCTGGCAGTTGGCATGCACTGCTCTGGCAGCAGATCCTGGTTTCCAGAACAAACATGGGCCTACGACATGGGCCACAAAGAGGTGACCGATAGCCCTCAGCTCCTGTCTTGTAGACTGTGACAAAGGGCACAGGGGCATCCAGAGCTGAGTGGCATATTCCCTGATGTTGCTCCTGAGGCCTTATGGCACTAAACCAAACCACCATCATTGCCAGGGCTGTGAGAAACAGCCAACCCCCTGGAGAGTGGAGAGACCATAGGTTTACGTCGGATCTCAGCAGTGTGTGGACTCTGCTCCAGGGATGCCTGCTTCTTTCTTGCTGCTTTGCTGTGGCCACAGTTGTCTGAGAAGTTGTTCTCATCCTTTTTAAAACGACAGCACAACTGACTGTGAAGGGCTGGACCAAGCTGCAAGGATGAGGGCCCTTCCAAAACACTTGTTGACAAAGCCAATGAGGACAAAGAGAAGATTGAGGAGATGTCCCTGATTCCTGTGTTGTCAGGTGGCTCGAGAACTTGACAAAGTGCCCTTGCGGAAGCAGCGTTGGTGGTAAAAATTCACGGTTGACCCGGGTCTCTGCGTCACCACACAGCGAAGCAAGCAGCTGCAGGCTAGGTATCTTCCATCCTCTCTTGACTCTAATTCTATCATTAATAATCACCACCTCACCCTCCAGCTGTTGGGGAACTTGCCATCTAAGGGCACCAGATTTACTATCCACATAGGAGCCAGGCCTGCTAATTCCCAACTGGGAAAATATGACAGGGTACAACTCCCTAGGCAGTATGCTGGCGGTGTGGTAATTAACCAGACTGAAAGTTGCACTCAGGTGTGGCCTTTTCTGCAGTCCCCAGATACCTGGAAGGCATCTATCAAATAACAGGCACTCGTTAAACATTTGCTGAATTCTTTAAAAGAGAAATGAACTTGGAGTGACAGGCATCCTGTTGACAATACCATACCCACATGGATTCCATGCAAGGCTCCTATTCACAATTTCCCAGGGAAAGGTTTGAGTTATTTTTCTGTATCATTGACCTATAGATGTAGTTGCCCCTGGAGATGTCTTCCAACTTCTCACCTAAAGGGCAATCTATATTTGTTCCCACTAAAGAACCTGGTGAGACACTAAAGGAGACACCAGTTTTCCTGAACTATTTAGTTATTTCATTCACCGTGTTTATTTTATTCTCTAAACAAATCAGGAAAGGCACGGGGAGAACAGAAAAGGAGGTTCATGTAAGTCTAACACTGCTGATCAAATCAATGTATAAAACATTTATCACCTACTTACTTTAAAAGTAACATGCAGGGGCCAAAACTTGGCTTGGTGTGTAAGATAGCATTCTTCACAAGGAGATCGAGTTCAAATCCCCAGCACCCAGGTAAAAAGCTGAGCATGAACCCTGTAACTCCAGGGTTTTGCGGGGGGTGGGGGCAGTGATGGAGGGGTAGCTGGGATTAGCTAACTTCTGTTGTAGCTCCAGGTTCAGTGAGAGACTGTCTTTAAAAGGCAAAGTGTGGTAAAGCAGACACCCAACATCCTCCTCTGACCTCAAAATGCACACACAGGCACGTGTACCCACACACAGGCACTTGTGCAAATGACATATAGACAGACAGAAACACACACACACACACACACACACACACACACACATAACCATACAACAATACAAAAAAAAAAGATTTTCTTCAACATCTGTATCATCTTCAGCTTTGAATGTTTTTAGTGAATTGAATCCAATTTTTGGTGGTAACTCCCCCAGGAAACACTCCTTTTAAACCTGTGTTTTGAGAAATGAAGTTAATGGACCAGAATGAGCTTATTGTGAAATACTCATCAACTCAGAAGATCAAGTTGAAGCCCTTCTACCCTTAGGTGAGTGAAACTTGATTGCTGGACACTGTCAGAGTAGCTAGCCAAAGGTCATCTTTCTAGTATTGAAGGAAGTTCTTAAAATAGTCCACTTGGCTTCCAACCGTTATCCATCACCATCCATAATTTAAAAAGAAGGAAACACCTCAGATACTAACTCAATAAAATCACCAGAAAAATTATAGGAACAGAATTCAAAAGAAATTCAGAAAGAATCTACTGTGCTCTCTGCCCACCAACACCTATTTAAGAAGTGGACAACCTTTAAATTATTCTATCCACTTGCCACAGCATTTGCTTATTGATGTTT
>NW_022196906.1:63325402-63364274 GCF_008632895.1 Mastomys coucha | reverse complement strand
CCCCCTAGTGTGTGTATGTGTGTGTGTGTGTGTGTGTGTGTGTGTATTTGAAGACAGTGTCTCATGTAGCCCAGGCTGACCTTGAACTTGAGCTCATCCTGCATTTGTCCCCTCCAATGCTGGGATTTCGGCAATGTACCATCATGACTGGGTTATGCCATGTTGGAGATCAAATACAGAGCTTCGTGTATGGTAGGCAAGCACTCTACCAACTGAGCTACATCCCTAGTCCTAACAAAGTACTTTGGAAAAGCTTCGTGAAAGATTTCCCTTCTCTACCCCATTACCCCCACCCTGTGCTACCTGTAGCTCAAGGAGGGCCTTTGAGCAAGCCTCTACTGCCTAAATGAGACAATGACACATTCCTGTACTCCATGGCTCTGGTTCTTGATATTTCTTATCAACTGCAGCATTGTCTACAAAGCCCTACTTCATTAGACTGGTCCTTATCTTACCCTCCTTACCATGCAGGCTAATGTCTTTTTTGGGAGTGTTGGCAATGGTCAATTACATGCTTTTCCTATGGATTCTCATTAGCTTTAATATGTGGAAAGAACACCCAAGGATCTTCCTGGGAATTATTGCAATAACCTGTGATCTTAGCCACCTAGGTGTCTCCATAATAACACTTAAGTGTTTCTCAGTCAGTATGGTGACTTGGACCTGCAATCCCAGAGCTCGGAAAGCTGAGGCAGGAGGACTCTTGTGAGTCTGAGGTCACTGACACCACAGAGTGAGGGGGGGAGGCAGCCTGGACTGCAATGCGAGATTCAGAAGATGCAGGCTGGCATGGAAGAGAGAGAGAGAGAGAGAGAGAGAGAGAGAGAGAGAGAGAGAGAGAGAGAGAGAGAGAGAGAGAGAGAGAGAGAGAGAGAGAGAGAGAGAGAGAGAGTTTTTAGAGTTGGAGCTGTTTGTCAGTTGCCCAGGCTCCTGTGACTAACGCCTCACCCATGCTCTGTAAATAACTCTAAACTTGCCAGTTCAACAAGCTAGACTTGGCTGGAATCTACTATTCCGTCTGTAGTTGGGGTCCCACCTAGGGTGAATCAATGTTCAGTTGTCCCCCTAGGAAAAGTTCACTACATTGACAGACTCCCTTCCCAATTCCATACACTCAGATCCACCCAGAACGAGACCAGCAACTCCCATATAGATGTACTCTGCCTCCCCCTACCCCCACCCCTTCTCCCGGAAGCACCTTACCTTCACAATATCACCATAAAAGCCTGCTTAGCTTTGTGCATTCTGGTGTTGGTGGCCTGATTTTAGAAGCCACAGCCAGGGCTGGAGGGCTGGCTCAGCAGTTAAGAGCACCGACTGCTCTTCCAGAGGTCCTGAGTTCAATTCCCAGCAACCACATGGTGGCTCACAGCCATTTGTAATGGGATCTGATGCACTCTTTTGGTGTGTCTGAAGACAGCTACAGTGTACTCACAGACAAAATAAATAAATCTTTAAAAAAAAAAAAAAAAACGAAGAAGCCACAGCCAAAGACACAGGGCCTCCCAGGTTTTATTTCTGGTTCCCTCTGTTCTCATCCCTGGACTCCAGAGCACTTCGGAGAATGTCCTCTGATATCCAATTTCCTCTTTCTGTGTCCCCTGCTATTGAAATCACAGCTTTGTGTTTTTGGCAGATGGATCCACATTCTTCTTTGGTGTGCCCCCAGCTTCCTGCTTCTGCTGGAGTCACAATCAGCTCTCAACCTGTGCTTCTCCAGATGAGCCTCACACACTAGGAGCTGCACTCAGTTGCTCTGGCATCGAACAACATTCCTCTGGATCTTTGCTGGCTTGGCCCTGCTTCACTCTAGAGAACAGTATTTTATAAAATCAGATTCCTTTCAGAAAATGAACTACTCTCTCCTTCCCCCTTCTCTCTCCTGTTGTGTGTGTATCGTACATGTATGTGAGTGTGCAGTTACATGTCGTGCCATGTAGGCACATGTGTGGGTACATGTCCACAAGGGGACTGCTCAGGGTCTTCCTCTGTTTCTTTCTGTCTTCAGTCAGGGGCTCCCAATGAACCTCCAACTCAGAGTTCAGGTAGTCTGGCTAGCCAGTGAGTTACCAGGATCCATCTATATCTGACCCACAAGGATAGGGTTACAGGCACAAGCAGGTACTCAGCTTTGAGGTACCTGGAGTGCTGGGGATTTGATCTCAGGTCCTTATGCTTGGAGAGCAGTCAACCTAATCCCTTGAGCCACCTTCCCAGCTCCAAGTGCATGCTTTTCTCAGAGCCACCACTAGACTTCCAAAGCCCCAGTGAAAGACCCCCTTCCTGTATTTAAGGGCCATTATGTGTGTGTAATATGGACATTTCTTAATTTTGAATGCTTGGTGTGCCAAAGCTAGATTAAGAATACTGTGTGCTTCCTGTATGCTTGGAGGGAGATATCTATAAAAGTTGTGTTTATGTAATTACCAAAATCCTTCCTTTTAAGGTGGTAGGTGGGTAACTCCACCCCATGGGCTCTGAATAGGGGTCAAGCCCACTGTGGACAGTTATAGAATTCCGGGCCATCTTGGCCTAGACTGTGGAATTTTCCAGTGGAAGGCAAGAAGAAAGCTCAGCAGGATGCATGGGGGAGGAGGTATGTTTGGCAAAGATGTGTAACCAGGACTCTGTGGATGAATGTTCCATGGGAGTTAAAGAGTTAACCAGACAGGACACGGATGATCCAGACTCTCTTGGCTCCTCCATTTCCCACTCCCCTGTCCAGATAAATTGAGGGCCAAGGGTGGAATGACTTCCACTTTCCAGTGGCAAACCTCAAACTGAGGCTTTCTCCGGGGTGACCCTTAATCAGAGTCCACTCCACCCCAAACGCTACATCACCATGCCACCAACCATGCTTTCCCATTGTTGACCACGTGAATACTGGAGAGGGCAGGAGGCTATGGAGTGGTTGGTAGTTGCTGGTTGGTGGTAGGGCTCTGAAAGTAGTCATGTACAAGCTGCTAGACTCCATCCTAATTCCCAAGGCATCAACAGTGTCCTGGCAGCCATGGAAGAGTTCACCAATGAGCAGCACCAGACTCATTTACATGCAAGGGGAAGCTCTTCCCCATTGCCCCTTCCACACAACAGTATGTGTGCTGTAGTGTGGACTCCAAAAACCCTCTGTAGGCACCTTAAAGTTTATGGCCACCAAAAGGGAAACATAACAAATGCATGAAGCCCCAGGGAAGCTGTCCTATAAGGCAGCATAGCACAGTAAGTCTAATTTAGAACCAGAGCCCTACCCTTACATTTAGCTTCCACACTCACTCTTCCCTTGTCCTTGGCCATGACACTTAAATGCTCTGAGTTTCTCTCTTAAAATGAAAAAAAGGCATATCTACAAGGCCATTAAGAAATTCAAGCACAATAACTGAACACAACAGGGAAATATCTTCCCTTCTTTGATATTCATACTATGCCAACCACAGAACGATTCACCAACATTTATAATTTCCTGGGGACAGATGTGTACCCAGAGCTCATAGTCCATTCCCTGACAGGACAAAAGATGTGCCTGAGATAAGCAGGCTGCATTTGGGGAGGTAGGAAACCACCCTCTGTCTGTTCTCATCTCTCCTCCATGACTTACCTGTCAGCTTCCTGGGCTTCCTCATTGAAAAACCAGCATTCTTCTCACGGTTGGCTATGCACAAAATATCCTTCTGTTCTCCAGTCACATCGAAGCACCTTCACGCTATGCAGACAGGTCATTCTTATTACAATCAGCCCTTTTACTTGTATGTTCTCCCAGTTTGGAGAGGGCACAGATTCGAACATCTGTCTTAAGCTCTTGACCTTTCTAGGTAGTGTCCCAGGCCTGCAACCGGAAGATGGCACCCCTGGATTCTTCCTTTCATTGTAAAGAAGTGGAAAGAGTGGGGTTGGGCCCTAATAGCTTTCAAATTTCTCATGTCCTTCATCATTATTTAGTGCCATCTAAGAACTATCCCATCAGACTCTTGGATAAAGACCATCGTCTTCCAATGATCTGCAAGATCTTCCTTTAACTCTCCCTACCTTCTCCTCACTGATCTTTCCCCTCACTCCACTTCATCCAACTTAGGCCCACTGGAGGCTACCCATCCTGGAATTTTCCCGACAGATCCAGTTCCTCCTACCACAGGGCCTTCGCATGTCCAGTTCTTCCCATGGGGCTCTTATTTGCACCTAACTTCACTTTATTCATTTCTTTGGATCTTGACTCAAAAGCTATTTCCTTAAACTAGGAAGATCTTGCCTTCTTGGCCAGAATAAAAGATTCATGAGAGCAGAAGTAATGTATAATTTCCTCTGAGGCACATAATATTTGCTCAATAAGTGTGTTTATTTATTGACATCATAATTTGTATGTCAATGTTTCCCGTTGACATTGTGTAATATCATAAGTCTTCTAGAACTCACTGTAATCCCACCCAACCTTCCAACCATAGGAATTTAAATAAATTTCTTCTGGATCACTTCCTGTACTCTAGGTACTCTTTTGTCCCTAAGGTCACTGTCTTTGGCCTATGCCTAAAATGGCTTCTTTTTTCTCCTCTGCACATGAAGTTCTAGTAACTTGGGTCGGTTTTGTGGATGGTGAGGAGGCATAACACAATAAGAAGTGTGTAAGTTAGAACAAATCGAGCCTCCATAGCAAAGCCTACCTGGCAAGTTCCATGCCATTGAAACAACAATAATGACAAAACAGCAAGATGTTCCCAGGAATGATGCCCATGGTTGTCCTCTGTCCTCTGTCCTCTATATATATATGAGCACAAGGATCTGCATACATGCAGATGAAGGGGAACAGGGATTCAGACAGGAAGCTGCATCAAGACTATATAACATACCTAAGAAGCACATAGACACAAAGGACTGGAAACTTTCCTAGCTGGGCCCCCTGAAATACACAGAGCAGGCACGGAGAAAGCTTAGACACACATGAGTGCTCCGTGAATGTCCTATTAAGGATCCTGAGCCTCTCATAGCCTCGTGCTTTCTGAGCAAATGACTTTTCTTAGTTCACTACTATACCCCATACTTAGCAGGTATCTTTTCAATAATAATGATAATAATAATGATAATAATAATAATAATCTATTTCTATTACTATGTGTCCTTAGTGCAACAATCCTTTGTCTTGGAATGTGAGAACCTAGAAACACAGACACTAACACACATACACACACATACAAACACACACTTTTATTTGAATTAAAGTAGATTTTCCCTATGAGCAGCATAGAATAGATTTTAAGCAGAGAAAAGACTGAAAGTAACCTTATGGAATAAATATTTTTCTGTTGGATCCTCTCTCAGACCCCTTTAAATCTTACTAACTCCCAAAGAAGGGGCTAAGCCTTCCTGAAACCTGTCTGCCCACCACTGTCACCAATCACCCAATCACCACCACCACCCTCCCCTGGCAACTGTCTCTTTGGCGCTTGCTTGCTACACTCATTGCCTTGAGTGGGTGGATATTTCACCTTTTTTCCCTGAAATCAGGGGCGTATTTACTAGCTGTGTCCAATGGACTGGAACCAGCCCTGCTCTTCTGGTTCCACACACACCCATCAAGCAAAACCCAAACACACAGGAAACCACTGATAGAAAACACAGCCTCTTTTTGCATGACTGCCTATTCGCCACAAATTCACAAAGACATCCGGTTGCAAGTGAGCTCCAGTTTAAAGGAGATGAAGGCAGTCTCACCACTAGATACAAAACCAGTCTACCTCTTTAAAAGGAGGTCCACTCTTTTGCTTCCATTTCTCCAACAGCCTTTTATTCTTTTGCTCCAGCAAAGTAAATTATTCCTCACCTTGGGCAAGTTGGAGGAAACGTGAGAAAATTATATTAAATCAGACATCCTTGAGATCAAAATAGATTGGAACAGGGGTCTCTTTGCTGAAAATAGTTCTTCAAAGAGAAAGCAAAAGAGCTTAAGGGAAGAAAAAGTTGTCAAACACCCTCCAGCACTTTCCGGGCACCAAGATCTACCAACTATTGATATGTTAATTAACGTTTGCTTTTATCTGGGCTAGGTGTTTGCTGGTCAGGAGCTGCTGCCCTGTGGCACTTGAAGCCTCTGGAAGACCATTCCTTTATAAGACATTAGAAAATATGCTCTTTCCTGTGTTTCAGATTGGTTCCTTCCTGTGGCTAGCAGCGATGCCTTAGTAGTAACACCGAAGTCGATTGCCAAATCCCAGAGAGTATAGACCCATTAGATCCCCCAACAGCTGACTTCTAGCCATTCAGGAAGTAGCCACTTCAGACAAAGAGAAAGTCAGAGTTTTAATCAATGACCAGCTCCAGAGGAGAACCCTTCGGAATCTGACCTTTCTAGGGAAGGATTCTTTGCAGTAACCTCAGCCTTCCTGATCCACTCAAACACTTGCTTGTAAAGCCCTCCATATTGAAATATCTTCCTCTAAGCTTACACACTTTCCCAAGGGTCAGTTGATTGCCTATGATTCTGTTCCAGGAAAAAAGTCTTTTCCAGGGTCTGGAAACTACTCCAACCAATTAGGAAACATCATGCAGAACAGACTACCTAAAAGCTCAAGAATCGAATCGAAACTATTGAGATGTGCCCAAGGAGTCTGTTGTGTGTTTGAACTGAGGCAATGGCGTTTTGTACTAAGAATTCACGCTTTCTTTTCTCAAAAAGGACATTTCAAGGACAACATTATAACTCACAGAATGTGTTTCCCTCTTGCTGGAACAGACGTCTCCCTCTCCCAACTCTGGATGCTTGGTTTTATAAATAAAGCTTTATTAGCACAACAGCACGCCCTTTTTCTTACATATTGCCTAGGGTTGCTTTCTTTTTATAGCAGCAGGCAGGTTGAGCAGCTGAGTTCTAGCCAAGACTGAAACGCTTGCAAATCCAAAAATATTTGCTATTTGACCAGTGACATAACAAAAAATGTATAGGAAAAGCTAATGGGCCTTTTGTTACCACTAAAACATCACTACACATTGTCAGCAATGCTCAGCTAAGGCCCAAAGGGAACACTTTGGCTCTCTTATACACTGAAGCTGACTCTCACATGAATAATTCCACAGTGGCCATTAGGAAGACCCTCAAAGAGCCTTAATCACTCCGTTGTAGGATCTAATTTGACAATGCCTTTTACCTACTAATCTTGTTGGGCTACAGCATGTGACATACTCCACCTAAACACTACGAATGTGTTCTTCCTGCCTGCAAAAAAAGCACAACACAACAGCACCATAATATAATGAAGTCAGCAGAGCCTACAGGCACTGCTCTAAGCGTGTTTCCTATATGATTATGGGAGGAAGATGTATGATGCATGAGGGAGGGGGCTCGTTCAATTTTGAATCTCTCGAGTTTAGAATGGAGGATAGCACACTGTAACTACTTAGTAAATATTTGATGAATGAGTGGAAGTTGGATCGCACAAAGACAACGCGGGGGAAGGAAGGATGACAGGACATAGCTCAGTGATAGAGCACAAGCTTAGGATTCTCCAGGCCTGGAATTCCAACCCCAGGTCAAATGCAAGTGAGCAAAGAAACCCAGAGCTTGTCCTGGTGTTAGACAAAGTAGCAAGTGGGTTATCTAAAACTGGGTGGTTTCGATCGCTTGGCACCATACTGCCTCTGTTAACACAGACTTCGGCCAGCAAACCCTCTTCCAAGCCCATCTTATTTTCAATTAAAAGAGGACCTGTTGGCAAGGACATAACTAACTCTAACCTGATTAAACAGGAGGCCTTTACTGGGGAGTGATTTACTTAGCTCTGTGCTAGAAACTGAAGGCTTCAAAAGAAAAGTAAGCTGCGATTTGCCTGAAGTGCATGTAGAGCAGTCTGCATGGTCAGAGCATAACTCTGAAAGTGGGCATTTAGTTCATATCCTGCTCCATCATGTCCTTTCTGCTACCCTTGGGGGAGATTTTTAATCTTCAAAGACCTCAGTTTCCCAGGTGCTAAGGGAAGGCAATTCTATATAAATAAGCTATTACCCAGTAACAGTGTCTGATACATAGGAAGGGTATATGTGTACACTAAGCAATTATTATTGAAATCAACTAATAGATTCATTTTGTTCTGTGATTGATAGATAGTCTGCGCTCCTAAGGGGCAATGGTTGGAGATCTGCAAGATCTATGGTTTCTAAAACATCCCTCCCCCAGCTCTTCCTTTGGTTGATTTTTACCCATCCTTCATGTCCAAGCTTCAGTGTCATGGTCCCTGACGTCCCCACCCTCCAGTGAGGTTTATCATTTCATACGTAACTCTGGGCATGCAAACACTGCTTTTCAAACCTGTCTCTCTCTTCACTAGAGCAGACCAACCTCTATATAGTCCTTTGTTTCTCAGTCTTGTCCCCTTCTGTATCCCTGTTTCACCTATGGCAGACCTCCCCAAAGACCTGGGGACTGGCTAGCTGAGTGTGGAGGCCCAGAGGAAACAAGGGTGTCCCGAAGGTGGGTGAACAGTCTGCAAGCCGATAAGATCAGGGGTAGCCGGAGGCTAGTGGGAGCTGGTCATGACTGTGCTTTCTTTTAAGGCTGACAAAAACTACAGCCTGTGAGTTCTGGGGAGCAAAGAACGGAGTTTGTCCTCAAATCTCACAGCCTTGCCTTGGGTATTAGAGAGGAGGCTGAGCCATGTCTTCTGCTGAGAGAAAAGTAGAGTCTCAGGCAAGCATCCAAGGTTCTCCTCCTAGTTGATTGACAGCAGTCAAAGCAAGGTCCATGGGGTGTGGCTAAATTGGTAGAGTGCTTTCTCAGCAAGCATAAACCCTGAATCTGACCCCCTGAACTATATAAACTGCTATCATAGTGCATGCCTGCAAAGCCAATGCCCTGGAGGTAGAGGCAGGAGAGTCAGAATTCAAGGTTATGGTTGGCTAACATAGTGAGTTTGAGGCTAGCATTGGCTTCATGAAAACACATCTAAGCAAACAAACAACAAACAAAAATGATTTGGCATACATACAATCTTACCACTTATTAAAGATGACAATAAATTTGCAAGCTACTGAGATAATAAATATGTTTATTTAATTATTTTTACCTAAGGACCCTGTCTCAATGACCAAAGATCAGCTATCACATGTCCATCCAGGGGAGAGAAGACCTTGGTGAAAAAAATGTCTTTCCTGTCTAACATTGATCCGAGGATGGCAGGTGTAGTGCAGGATACATTCCCACCTCTGCTTACTCAAACACACTTGTTGAGATGGAACTATTCTTGCTAAGTTCCTGACTGCACTCGGAAGTAGGTGATCTCTCCCTTCTGCCCTCTGAAGAGTGTTATCCATGGGAAACTCCATTCTTACTGAAGCAGAAGGGAGGTCTTCTCTCGTCCCCTCAGGAAATTATCAAGTATGGCCACAGTCTGCAGAAAGCACGAACTCCATCTCCATCTGCCTCTCAGAGATGGAAAATCTTTTAAAAATGAGGGAAAAGTTGCTCTTCATATTCAGTGTCCACGAGTAAGCTTTATAAAAGGCAAAGATAAAACAAACAAACAAACACAAAATGAAACCAAAACCCCAAACAAACAAACAAACAAACAAAACATAACATACCAAGCCCTACTCCTTCATCAACAAACCTACCATTAAGAAAATCCACGGAGAGGATGATGAGTCTCAAATATGCTTTGTGTCCAACCACTGACTCTGTCGTCCAATGCAACTAATATTTAGTGTGCATTAGGTCCATCCCTTAGCTCATTCCATTCAGCTAGCTGCTAAAACACATCCAGTGTGAGGCTCCTGTCAGCCATGGGAGGTTGACCTGAGTGCATCAGAGAAACTGTGGATGCAGAAGGAGCGCTGGGAGTTCGTCAGTTTCTGAACAGCTTTTGTCACAAACCAATTGTGCCTCCTTTGAGGGCCAGGATTTGCAGCAAACCTGCCAAGCTTTTCTCAGACTTTTGGCCATATACTCTGCTAAAACAGGTAGCTTGTGTTTTAAAATAGCTATTTATTCCTCATTCTTCCATCGTACTTCACAGAAGTGTTGTTTTATGGTGGTCTAGGGGTTTGGGAACTGGATGTGCTGATCCTTAGCGGGCTCCATCCAGAGGAAGATACAAGTAGTGTCCTGCTAATCAAGCTAACAGGAGAACCCAGTATTTCTACCCAGTAACCAGGAGAGTAAGAGGTAATGTGAACAGGGTTTGGGGAGGGACATCTTGAGCATCACTTCACAGGTTAGGGAAAGAATCTGAGGCAAAGACTGGAGAGTAAGGAGGGGGAGAAAGGAAAAGGAATAAGTAGAGAAGGAGAAGGGGAAAGAGAAGGAGAGGGAGAGGGAGGGGAGGGGATTCTGTGAGGCAGTTGAAGGCAGGAAGAACAGGGTTCATACAGAGTACCATGTATGTACTTAAATCTCAGTAACACAAGGGGCAGTGGTTAATAAGGCAGTAACAGTAGCTAACATTTATTGAATACTTATGATGAGCTAAGCTCTGCACTCTGCACATGGGGAAATTACCACATTTGTTCCTTCATATTGCCTTTAGAGAAATGGTTTCCAGGCAGACAAGGGATATTAAATCTGAGGTGAGGGGACACTAGGCAAGAGCTTCAGATATACTGAAGTATATCACTGTATAGTGAGAGGAAAGACAGATGCCCATCAGGGGCTGCTGGCCACCACTTCCACTGTATGTCTCCTGGTGATGATGTGGGCTTGCAGGGCTTGTATCAGGTTTGTAAATATTTCCTTAAAGAACAAGGATAATATCGCCTTGCAAACTCTTCCCAAAATGAGAAGATAAGCCCAGGGATGAGTGGGGAGGCGAACAGGAAAGCATCAACTTTCTCTGTTGAGTAAGACCTTAGGAGCTACGGCTCACTTTGAGTCGTCCTGGGGAGAGCTCAGTTGAGCCATATTGCCTCTGGCTTCTGCTATGAGCAGCTCCCTGGAACAGACTAATGAAATTGAGACTTTAATCTAACCCTACAAGATGTGTGTTCTGCTCCTACCAATCAGTATGGAAAGGCTGCAATTGCTTTTAAGCAAGTGTGATGAGATTTGTATAGCTAAGTCAGACCTGGCTGCTTCCAGAGATGCAGGAACTGAGGCCAGTACAGGAAGCAGGGGCTAGAAGAGCTATGGAGGCCTTGGTCCTCATCTTGGGGGTGTAGATAGGATCCTGAAGAGAGTGCAGAGCTAAAACAGATGGAAGGGACATAAAAAAAAAATCACCCGGGAGATTCTTTGCCTCTATAATGAACGTTCTGTGTCTCAGCAGGATAATATTGTAGGAAATGACAAACTTACTCATGTGGCCTGAGGTCACAATCATAAGAAAGTTAAAAAAAAAAAAAAGGAGGAGGAGGAAGAAGAGGAGGAGGGCAGGGGAGGGGAGAGGAGGCAGAAGAAGAGAAAGAGGAAGAGGAAAAAGGAGAGGAAGCAGAAGATGATGAAAACATAGAAAGGCATCTGAAACAAAGGAATCAGCTCTTCCTCATCCAGGTGTCCCAGAGCCTGAGTCATTCCCAGCTATTGCAGACACAACCTTTAAAGTTTTGACCAGTGAGTTCCCAAACTTGCTTCTTCAAAAGTTACACAGGTAGAGGAGAAGCTGCTTCAGTGTTTAAAATCAATTGCTGTTCTTGCAGACCTGAATTCAGTTCCCAGCAAAACCAGCTGTGACTCCTGCTCCAGAGTATCTGATACCCCTTGTGGCCTCTGCACTCACCCACACACAAGCTGTTCATACACACAAATATACATACATGCATGAACAAAAGAAACAAAGAGACTTTAAAACTATACGGGGGAGGGGAGATGGGAGAAATGACTCGGGGTTAAGAGCACTGCTAGGAGGAGTAGGGTTCTGCTTCCAGTACCCCATGACTGCTC
Organism: Mastomys coucha; assembly: GCF_008632895.1. Taxonomy (NCBI): domain Eukaryota; kingdom Metazoa; phylum Chordata; class Mammalia; order Rodentia; family Muridae; genus Mastomys; species Mastomys coucha. The sequence continues at coordinate 63,352,426 of NW_022196906.1, read as the reverse complement.
ACAGCATAGGTAACCAACTTCCAAGGGACCTGAAGCCCCCTTTCGGTCTCTGTAGACACCAGGCATGCATGTGGTGCACATACATACACCCAGGCAAATACTCATATACAGAAAAGAAATACATCTAAAAATAAGTTTATAAAATTATAAAAATATACACAAAGGCACACACATGCATACAGGTCCCACATGCACACACATGCACACTGTCATCTTTCCTTGAGATATATAAGAAGACACATTTGGGCCAGCCCACCCACCAGTCTCAATCACTTTCACAATTTCTAGGGCCATAAAAATCAGCTTACCCAAAGTTATTGTGGTACATTGGCCTTCATTGCCAAAGCAAAAACTAGAGACGGCATTCGATGTGGCAGCCACGAATAGCTGCTCTTTGAAGGCCAAAATCATGATCTTCAATGTTTTTCCATCTGAAATCGGGAACATTATTCACTAGAGCCCGAAACTGTTTGCTGCTCGACGAAGCTGAATCCCTATGCCAGCAATATGGTCTCCACACAAGCCCTTAAAACAGAAATGTCACTCTGAAAAGTCCTCGCTTCAGCCAACAAAGCTTTACATTTAGACTTCACTGTGAAGCTGAATACTTGGCTCATCACAGAGGCGACTTGGGTGGGGGGACACTAAAACACATGCACGCACACACACACACACACACACACACACACCAGGAAACTGTGTCATCGCCTTGCCTATCCAGTGTCATCTCTTCCTTCCCTCTTTCCTAAACCCAAGTGAATCTGGAGAAAGTGACAGGGAGATGAAATTTCAGCTCTCTCCTGTGGCTGCCGTAGACTTCCCACCAAATCCAGTGTTTCAGCTCTAAGCATTTTAATGGAGGTAAAGACTCAGTAGTTAAGGCTTCTAACACACACAGCTGAGGATGACAGGGGCCACGGAAACATGACCTTCGCACCTAAATTATCCACTGCTGGGAGGGGCTGCCTCCCCATGCAAATGTCGTCTCTGTATCTTTATTTATCAATGCTTGTTGTGTTGTGATTGAAAGAAGGTGGGTATGAACAGTCACATCAAATAGTCTTACGGTCCACATTCTTAGAGTTGAGTGATACTCCTGCAAAGTGATTTAGAAAGATGCTGGGCTCTGACATCCTGGGATGAAATTGGTTCTGCGATCAGCTTGCCAGGGAGCTCATTCATTTGTTCTTGTCAATCTCCGCAAGCAAGTTGAAAGGCCAGTGTTTGACCACACAGACATCAGGGCGAATGCACCCAGGGTTTTTGCCTGGATAACGTGAAATGTTACATAAATGCCCACACCACTGAAGTCAAGGATTCACTTATTAATTAAAAGCTCTGACAAGCTTCTTAGTGGTGCTTTAAAATCAATAACCGGGGCTGTGGATATAGCTCAGTTGGCAGAGAGTTGGTCTAGCATGCGTGAAACCCTGTGTTCGATCTTTTGCAGCACATAAACCAGGTGTTGTGGCACCAGCCTATAATTCCAGCTCTTGGGAGGTGAAGGCAGGTTGGTCAGAAATTGAAGGTCATCCTCTATATTTATCAGAGAAATGATAGCAGAGCACAGATCATGTTTATTAAATTGGTGTTTGTGGTAGGAGGTGTATGGATTCCCACTTAAGGCTCCAGCTCCCAAGGGCTTGACAGGGAGGTCTTGCTTTTCTAACTCTAGAGTGCATGAGGGAGCTGGTTTTCAACTCCTCAAATCTGGCAACTTCCTCTGGGAAGTGATCCACCACCAAGGCTTTGTAATGGATAGTCCAGAAAAAAATGAAAATCAAAACCATATTCCAGGGCACCATTTACATCAAAAACCCACCAGAGATCTCTTACAAACCACTGCCTTTAAAGGAAGCCTGGCTGACTTGAGAGATGGGGACATGTGAAATCAGATAGCCAGCACCCCAGGCTTGCAGGCCTCAGCCCTGCTCATTCTGACCATGTGCTTTCCAAAACAGACTACCTCCCAGAATACACTGCGGCAGCTTCAGCGTGGAAGACCAGGAACCCTTTAGCAGAGAGAGATAGTGCGGCTAACGGGACTCCTTTCCACCTGTGGTACCAGCCCCACAGAGCACACCTTCCCATAGACACTCTAGTTAAGGTGGGGTGGGGTGTGAGAGACTCAAGCTGTCCCCCAAAGAGCTATGAGAGGAAGAAGGAAGTTTTGACATGTAGCTTTCTACAGCCAAGAAGCTCCAGGCAACATGGATCCTAGCATGAAGCAATCTAGTAATAACCATCCAAGGGAGACTCAAGAGCTGGACACCAGAAAGTTATCATCTGGGAAGTAAGGCAAGAGTTGGTGTGGGACTCTGGAGTGACAAATATTGCCATGTGAAGAAACCAAAGTATGGCCCATACAGGAGAGAGGATACAATTTGGCTGGGGGGGGGGGGCTCAGCAGCCAAGACTCTCCGTGTTATTTTTGTACTTGTTGTGACCAAGCATCTGACCAAAAGCAGTTTAAGGCTTTGTTTTGACTTATGGTTTGAGGGTACAGATTTCACCATGGCTGGGCAGACACAGTGGTAGGAGTGCTAGGCCACTGGTTCCACTGCGCCTGTGGTTGGCAAGCAGGGGGGATAGGAGGATGCTCATGCACATCTTCCTTTGCCCTCTTAATTCAGTCCTGGATCCTAGCCCATGGAATGGGTGAGACTTGATAACTCTAATGTAGATAAATTCCTCACAGACATGCCCAGGACATTGTCTCCTAATAGATGCTAGATCTTGTAGGTACTATCACATCTATAACTTTAGTCTTTGCAGGGCACACGAAATAGATGTGAGGTCGCCACTCAAGAGCCCACCATTGGCCTTTAACACTTGTTCAGAAAACAAAGCCCTTACTGGAGAATGTAGGTCTTGATTTTTTGTTTTTTTTTTTTTTACTATTCTTATTATTCTAATGAATTATCTTAAGAGTGAGAAGAAGCGAGTGTTTTGCTATATTTGCTACAGCATGCATGCGGAGGTCAGAGGACAGCTTGCCGAAGTTCTCTTCCTTCCACCATGTGTATGGGTCCCTCCTAGGGATTGAACTCAGGTCGCCAGGCTTGGCCGCAAGTATCTCTACCTTCTGAGCCATCTCCCTAGCCCAAAGATGTACATTTTAACAGTGATGACTCGGTAAGGGAAGGAGGTGAGTTACGCATGTTCTATGGCCATACAGTTGTGATGAAAATGGCATTAGCAGGAAGAGAGAGTATAGGGAAGTGTAATTAGTAGGCATGGGTGAGAGAGAAACCCAAACCCTCTAAGCAGCTCTATCACCTCACTGTGGACCCCACTTTAGGACTCAGGTGGAGACAAAACAATCTTGGAGCTGGATATGTGCTCCACTGACTTAAAATAGGACCTATTTTACCCTGGAAGAAAGTTGAGTTGAAGGACCCCATGCTCCCCTTTCTCCTAGGTACCACAACACAGACACTTCTCTATCACTGGATACTCTGGCCTAGGATGGAGCAGGCATAGCGGAGAACATGCAGCTCAGACATGGTGCTCATTCTGTGGAGGGAAAAAGCAAAGGCCTAGAAAGCTAAACCAGTTAGTTCCCTGGGCTCCAGCAGCTGGGATCTGCAGCTCTGTCTGAGGCTCCGCCCCAGCTCCTAAACACTGCATGAAGGCAAGGGGGGAACTGGGACTTCCCTAAGCATTTGTAAACAGAAAAGATATAACCAAGCTGCTCCTTGGTTCCCAGGAGCACTAAGTTCTTATGTGATCAATGCTTCTGAAATTGCAGGGTGTCCAGGCGGGGAGGTTCATTTACCCCCTGGCTGGCAGAGGCTCACTTAAGGGAGTGATTTCTTCCCTCTGAGGCTCTCATCTAGCCCATTATTCAGAGTGAGCTGCCTCCTGGTGTGCTGTCAAAATACATCAGCTTCAAAGACAAACACACACCTTTCCATCTGAGGCCAAGGTGGTTTACTGTATAATTTATGATAATGTTAAGCCCGATTCTCAGAAATGGTAATGGGGCCACTTTCTTTTTACTTTTTCATAGATGGGTAATTCTCAGAAAGGCAGTTGAATGTGAAAAGTTGCCTTTCTTTCTTTCTTTCTTTTTTTTTTTAATAAACAATACAAACTGCCTGTGCCAACAAATCCGATTAAAACAAAACAGAACTCCAGTGGATTGCAGGCACAGAGAAGTTCCATTAATGACAGGAAGCAAATCCGAAGAAGAAACCATCTAAGAAGTCTGCTCACATAACTGTTAGTGCCCTGTGATTTGGTTAGGGCCCCACTCACAGGCTTCTTTGTATTTTAGTGCGCAGACATAATAAAGAGACATTTGTCTTCCTTCACCCAGGTCCTTTTGACTCTTACCTTGTCTGAATGTACTGTCTAGTGATCTTTCTTTTTAATTTAAACTTTAAATTGTTATGTATCGTGCATGATTGTACGAGTGTACTAGCCATGGGCATCCATGGTGGAGGACAGAAGACAGATTGGACTTCCTGCAGCTGGACTGAACAGATGGATTATGAACCACACAGTGTGGATGCTAGGAACTGAACACAAGTCCTTTGGAAGAACACTTAATACTCTTAACTGCCGAGTCATCTCTCTAGGCCCTGTCTATTCATCTCCATATAATACAGTATGCCTTGGGCATTTTCTGGAAGCAAACTCTCTCCTTCTAGAAATACTTCACCAGCCAGCAGTGAACCTTTTACTCATTTAAAGACATTTCAGACTTTGATTTGAAACAGAAATGCCTTCGTTGCCTCTTTTGTCCTCTATAGAATTGTTTTGACTGCTAAACGCGTTTGAGGAACTCTTCCCAGACTTCGGAAAGTTGGGTTTTAGAATCACTTGACTCTTTCAAAGTCAATAGTTGATAAAAGGAAAACAGTCAAGAGTTGTAGTTACACTGTGGTGCCGGGGCTTCTGAAATTCCAAACACTCTATTTTGAAGCCTTGCGCTCATCAAAGAAAGTATGGGAGCATTCCAAATCTAACCTGCTGTAAAATACAATATCAGTAAATCCATTTGAATGTAAAAAGATTTCAAAAGCCTAAAATGAAGCAGCTGGAAAAGCAGACAAAGGGAACCTTCCTGTCTTCCTAGAAACACCCGGGCTCTAGTCTTCTCTTCTGCTTGATAACCATAAAGCCTCATTCATTGTTTCTTCAGGCACACATTTTCTCGCTCAATAAAGACACTATATAACTCTGAGGGCAAGGAACCAGGCTGGGCACACACTAGAATATAGCCCAGAGCTAAGGGGAGAGAAGGCAGTGCAGATCATCCTACTGTGTGTGTAGGGTTAGCATAACCCAACAGGAGATAAACGGATGCAGTGGATGGAGTGAGGAACCAGGGTGTAGGTAGAAAGGATGATGTTTCTTGTGAGCCAGGACTCCAGGCCTGTTTCCTCCCTGAGAAAGAACCCCGGAACTGAAAGCCCAGAGTCTGACAGAGATTATTTTCCATGGTGAGATCTGGGAAGCTATAGGATAATGAGTGTGTTCCTTTGTGCTTCTGGCTGTTAGGAAAAACAACCAAACAGTTTGGAGCAGACCTTTCAAAATTACTCTCAGATAAGTTTTCCGATATCATTTGTACCCTTTGAGGACTTAAAATGGAACCGCTCTGTAACTCCATTGCATGGGTGCAGGACGGGGGAGGGGCTTTGGAGGCAACCCCCTCAGGGAAGGCTTATGTAGAGGGCGGAGACCAGAGAGATGTCATTGGGAACAGCTGGAGTGCTAGGGGTGCAGGTGGAGGGAAGGCACCCCTTCCATCACCCTCTGAAGTGGCACTACCTTTGCAGGAGAAGGGAGGAGGAATGGTTTTCTCTTTCTTTTTCTTTCTTTCTTTCTTTTTCACATATAAAATCAAGTCAGAAAGAAGTCAAGTCACATTAAAAATGTTCAAAATGCACTTTGTTTTTTGTTGGTTTTGGTTTTCTGAGACAGGGTTTCTCTGTGTGGGTCTCGCTAACCTGGAACTCTCTCTCTAGACCAGGATAGCCTCAAACTCAGTGATTTTCCTGCCTCTTTCTTCTGAGTGATGGGATTAAAGGCATGCAGTACCGCTGCCTGGCTCAAAATGTATTTGGAAGTGACTAAGGTAGACAGGTCAGGTTTTAAGGATCAGCTCATCTCTTCCTTCCTGTGAAATGAGGGTAATACTTCACCAGCTTACCAATAACATGAAGTTGAGGTGCAAGAGGAAAAGAAAGAAAGGAAAAGAAAAGAAAAGAAAAGAAAAGAGAGGAAAAGAAAAGGAAAGAAAAGAAAAGAAAAGAAAGGAAAAGAAAAGGAAAGGGAAAAACTAATACATGTAGATTTGGGATCTTGGAGGATGCTTTAAAAGCAAGGTGTTGGCATAAGTCACATATCCAATTCAGGGGACCATTCAAGGGACCATTGTGGAATGGTCTACACAAACAAAGAAACAGAGACAGGGATGGCTTGCGCAAGGATAGGATGGCTTCATGAAAATATTCTCAGAGGTAACTTCATCAGAACGTGTCGCAGTGCGTGCCTATGTGCTTTCATGTGTATGTGCTTGCACGTGTGAGTATGCACATGCATGTGTGTAAGTGTATATGTATATGTGGGCTAAAGAGTGGGGTCAAGACCAATGAAATTAAAGGGTTGCTGGGATGGCTGCCTAGCAGGTAGGAGGTCCTGGCTTCACTCCCCTAGAACTTAAAAAAAAAATCAAACTAATTCTGTCTCTCTCTTTCTGTATCCATCACAGTTCATTCTCTCGGGTAACACCGATGGCAGCAGGAAGCTAGGGTTCAGGAACTGAAGTTAGTGACTCACATGCCTGGTATGTTGGCTCTGGAGATACAAAGATACAGTGACAACCAATGTGTGCACCAAGAAGCTATGGTTCTGTGGAGGAGACCAGCATCTACCCACTGAACTTCTCAATAGAAGGGGTGAAGTCAACAGAAAGAGGGGTACAAACGAAAGGGGTGCATGATGGTGAGGGTCAGGAGTTCTGTGAAACTGAGCTGATGGGTAAAGTATGAGAGAAAACATGATGAATTTAGAAGAGAAAAGTCAGTGTGGACAACCATGCTCACACAATGGAGCCCATCGGAATCACTGGGAGAAAAACCTACTGAGGCCAGGTGTATCTATTTTGAGATGGAAGTGGTTGGACCTGAGGCTATGCTGATGTTATCCTAGGTCAAAATCCTTAAGCTACAGTTTAAGATTTGAGTACCTTACTGTCTTTTTAAAAATTCATTTATTTTTATTATATGTATATTAGTGTTTGCCTACATGTATGCATATGTGCCATGCACATGTAGTAACTGCAGAGGACAGAAGAGGGCATCAGATCACCTGGGACTGGAGTTAGAGCAGTATGAGACCCCTCATGCTCAATCTTAACCACAGAGCCACCTTTCCAGCCCTGTACTACTGTCTTGAATCAAACCTACATGCAGGCTCCGACTTCTACCAGTCAAGTCAGACTTTGAAAGGTACACAGTGGGAAAGGTCATTGTCACAGGAAAAGATTGTTTTGATTGTCATCTGTTTTGTTTTGGATCTGCTCATTTAAAGGTTATATGTCGTGTGTGTGTGTGTGTGTGTGTGTGTGACTTAAATGTGGGTTCTGGGGAGAGGTTCAAACTCCTATCTGCATGCTCCTGAGGCAAGCATTGTTTCAACCGAGCCATCTCCCTAGGCCCTAAAGCATTATATTTTACAATCTAGTAAAGAGATTGAATAAAAATAACTAAAATATAATGAAGATTTTGTTAGTGCTCTTAAAAAAATATCATTGTCTCTAATCCCTCAGGATACTACGTAAAATAAACTGTCACAGCCACGTTATTCTAGAGGAGGGAACTTGGGTTTAGAGAGGGCCCTCTCTTGCCCCAGGGTAGATGCTTAGCAGGAGGCAGAGTTGAGGGCTGTATGCAGTGCAGGGATGTGCCTGTCTCCTGAGAGACAGCATCCTTTCTGAAGGGAAATTACAAAATGCCATCCCATAACTTTGGGAGCCCACTCCCCACTGTGATTCAGGCTCTAACAATGTCTAAAAGACAGAGCCTCTGCTGCCACAGGAACAATTTCTGCAACCCAGAAAGTCCGAAGTCAGCAATGATTAAATTGCCCCTTGAAACACTTAGCCACTCGCACGTCTCTTTGTCTTTGGGGTCTCATCTCGGCAATTCGTTTCGGCTTCCATGTGCACCAGAACCTCAAATCTGTCATGCCGAGGATGAGAAGAGATGCACTCCTAACAAGACCCTGGGCAGGGCTGGGGCTGCCCGCTGTCCTGACTTCCAAGGAGCCACATTCTTCATGAGCAGGTAACGAAGCTCATAGGAGCAAAAGGAAACCGTACAAAAGCAGAAAATGACAATTCAGAACATGAGACCATAGAGTGACGGCATTAAAGGAAACTCTTAAAGCCCTCAGCAATGTAGCTGACAACGGAGAAAGGATGACACCTGATAAAAAGGCCCAAGTAGACGTGATAATAAGAACCCCTATATACATACCGCAGGCTATAAAATTATGGTAGCATTAAAAGTGATAATATGATCCCATCATCCCTGTGTATATGAGATCCTGGACAATATAAGATGGGTCACTTCAGCAGACAGCTAATGCTGCCTAGAAACACCAGGGAAATAAGAACCGCATGTAAGAGGAAAAATATTTGCTTGGTATTTCTGGATCACCTCTCTTGCTGTTTGCAGGAGAGTAACCAGGGTTTCCGGCTGGCGGCTCAGCAGTTCTGGGCCCTCGGAGAACTCCGGCCTCTCTCCAGCCAGCCTCTGCTGCTGTGGCTGGAAAGTGAGTGTGATATTGTTCCCTTTTACTCTTCATTTCCCTGCTCTGTGCTGACCATCTTACAATGGGCAATGAGGGAGGGGCTCGGTTCCACTGTGGGGGAGAGCAGGAGTTAGGTGCAGCTTCTAAGAGAAGGGCAATGTGGGCAGATGCCATGGCGGTCATTATTCCAGACAGAGGACCACAGAGCTAGGATGTGCTGAAAAGTGTCTATTCCAAACTTTTACAGGTGAGGGAACTGGGATTCAGGGCACAGAGGTGACTTCTATGAAGCTCCACTGACTTTGGGGCAGATCTGGCATAGCTTTCACTCCATTTGACACAAGGCTGTATCCTATTGAAAGCCCTTTCCCAGACTCTCTCTTACAGCTCCTTTCTCCGGTGAAATAAGACTACAAGAATGGATAGGTTTTCCTCCTTCCTATGTTCACATGGCTAGGGACAGATCTTGGGCTGGGTGATTTGAATCTTCTAGTACCCAGAAAATCATCTCCCATACCAGGTGTGTGGTTAGAAGGCAAAGGTGCTTATCACTGCATCATTTGCCAAACTTGGCCACTCCTCTCTGCCCACACCCACACCCTGGACATGCCTGGCATGGTTACTGAGTGAAATATATTCGCGGAGCTCCAGGCAGACTTGTAATGAGAAAATTGAGACAAAGGGCTTAGGGTGTGTGGACCCTGGCAAGAAGCTATATTACAAAGGTAGGCCACTTTCACATTCATTTACACATTTTTCCTCATAAGAAAATTAGGCTTTAATGTAACCTCAATTTCAACCTTGTTGCTTTATTGCCTAAAGCCCATTACAGAGCGATTTCCCAGGGCCAGGAACTTATGATCGGAGGTCAGGAGGCTGGGGTTTTAATCGACTGGTGGTGGAACTTCTTTCTAGGGGGAATTCTGTCTTTTCTCCACCCTGAACTGGTCACCAGTGATGGGGGTGGGGGCATAAGGGTATGTGGGCAGTGAGGATTCTTTAACATGCCAAAACCAAGGGCTGAGTTAAGTGTCCGTGTTGGAGGGTTGGAAAAACAGAAACACACGTCCCAACGGCATAACTAAAGCCTGAGACTTGACCACAGGAAATAAAGAACAGTAGTCGCCAGCTTCCCCTCCTCTCCCTTCCCCTGAGCTCAGGGTAATGGGTCTCACTATTTAACCCTGGCTGGCCTGGAACTCACTATGGGGACCAGGCTGATCTTGAACTCACAGAGATCTGCCTGCCTCTGCCTCCCGAGTGCCAGGATGAAAGTTACCGGGCACCAAGCCCAGCACTAAACCTGGTGTTCATGTCAGGGATCCACTGATGATCCCATAGAGCATCTCCTGTGGCCCCGAACTATTCATCCTCAAACGCTCTTAGGGAAAGCTAAATAAATGTTTTAGTCAATTGGCTGCAGGCCAGTAGCTAGGTTGCCTGTAAAAGTAGAGATGCCTGGGTCCCCGTGTCCCTCCAGAGATTCTTACAGAACTAGCCTGGCATAGGATTGGGGTTTTGTGATTTAGTATAGCTTCTCATCCCTTTGGGTGATGCTGATCGTACAGTCCTCTTAGGGAAGCATGTGATAGCCTAGGCCTAAGTCAGGTTCCCCAGCACGGTCTAGGCTCTGTAATGTCCTCCCAGCCTTTGTGTTCCCACCAGTGAAAGAAGAAAAGAAGGAGGAGGTCTGGGAGAGCACTGTCCCTTCCTTTTCCAGGCACCCAGCACCTCCAGGTGACACCAGGTGACACGCTGCTGCTGTAAAGTCAGGAACTTTCCACTTTGGGCTAAGCCCACATCTTCTAGGTCTCGGCTTATTCTACTGAACAAAATTCTTATCAGGCTTCAGCCTTGGGTGATTCCAGGCAGACAGGCACCGGCAGCCAGTAGAAAGGTTCCTTTTACCTGCATATCCCACTGCTTGCTTTCAGAGCAGAGTTGCTCCGTTACTCCCCTAGGCCAGCTCCTACCCCACCCCACCCTGCACCTCTCATCCTGTTATGCAGCCACACGGTTGGCCCTCCATTTAGCTATCTGCTCCTTTTCCTGGAAGCAGTTCCCTTATCGGGGCCCAGAGATAATGCAGCATGGTGGTGGTGGGGAATACTATTTTTGTATTCAGGTGGGTACAGCTTGTAATAATTCATGCTGCTGGGTTTTGTTTCCTATATATTTGGACCCTGACTGCAGTCTCCCTCCAGGCAGGAACAAAATGGCTATCCTGGGAGGTATCAGAGGAGATGCAGGCAGACCTGTGATTCATGCCAATTCCAGCACCTTCTCTGCCAGCCTCAGCCTCAGTAAGGAGTGTGGCGTTACCCTCATAGTCCTCACCTCTCCTGAGGAAACTCAGGCAGACCCAAGGCCCAAATGCTGAACCAGAGGCTGGCTCTGCAGCAGGCGCATTCCAGAGAAGAATACGCATATTGTTTCTGCTATGAGCAATTCTCTAAAAGCCAGCTCTTACCTGGATTCAACCAGGTTTTTTGTTTTGTTTTATTTTTCTCATAACCTTTCTGTAATTCCTTTCCTCTTCACATCTTGACTGGGAACAATAGAACTCCCATTCTAACCCATCGTATGTTGCCAAGGAGACTTGAGATGGATTCTAAGCAGAACTGAGCCCGGCTCATGGCCTCAGTTTCCCCATCTGGTAAGAAGACCTACTTGCCTGGAGATTGACTACCTTCTAGCCCAATTTGATGGCTAGAACAGAAACCCTTTCCTTATGCCACTACATTCCTCAAGCTGATTTTGGAGCCTTTAGGCTATTAACACTCTCAGTATCTCCTCTCCCCCTAGACAATCTGTCCTCATTTACCCCTACAGGAGAAGGGAGGGGGAGTGGGTGTTTTTTTCATGGAGGGGACCAAAAGAATTTTGTTCTATTTTCTTTTTTTCTTCCTTTCTTCCTTCCTTCCTTCCTTCCTTTCTTTCTTTCTTTCTTTCTTTCTTTCTTTCTTTCTTTCTTTCTCTCTTTCTTTTTCTTTCTTTTTCTCTTTCTTTCTTTCTTTCTTTCTTTCTTTCTTTCCCTCTTTCTTTCTTTCTTTCTGCATTGCCAACTCTTCCTGTAACAGTAGTAGTGAAATCAAATTCGCTGCAAAACGTAAGACTGCCTCTTTTTCAAAATCCATTAAATGTTATGTTTTATGTCTATTAACATTAATATTCTTATCAAAAGCCAGTCACCTCAGGGTCAAGAGATCTCTATCATATGAGGGGCAGACACCACAAACTCAGGCACTAGTCTCCTGTACACTGACATCAGCTCAGGGAGTTTCATATTTATCATCCTTGGTATTTCAGGGAATAAGGGGGTATTGGTCCACAGACCAGGGTTGGTGTGGCTATTCACCTCATGTGAGGTCAGATTTCTTCTGGTCACAGGAGAATCACCACGGGGTTCTAATGAGTAGACACAGATGGGTGACCTAATGTTGTTAAATGCCTGCTGATTTCAGCTCAAACCAAACCCATCCAGTCACTGTGACTGTCCGCTCACACTGGACATCTTAGGGTGAGATTTCATCCTAGAGGAGAGGTCCACCTTTCCCGTTTTGAATCAGAGGGCTAAAGTGATGGTGTCAGTGAATAAATAACCTGCTTGCCACAAAAGCATGCGGACAAGGGTTAGCATCCTCAGAGGCCGTATAAGAAAGCTGAGTGCAGGAACACACATAGCCAGCCCAGGGCTCCTATAGCAAGACGGCATGAGGAGACAGGAGGATCCCCAGGATCCCGGAAAGCTGCTAGCCTGCTTGCCTGCATGCAGTGCTTAATGAGCTCCAAGACCCACGAATGTCTTCTCACGTCCATTTTCACACAGTGGCACTCATGCGTTACACCATCAGTCACACAAATAAGATTCCTGGCAGGAATAAACCTAAAACAGCTATTTTTATCAAAGGCCCTAGAGGCAATTTTTACTAAGTTATTTTTATTTATTTTATGAGTATGTTTTACCTGCCTGTGAATGTATATACCATGCGGGTGCCATTCCTGTGGACTCCAAAGGAGGGCACTAGATCTCCAGGAACTGGAGTTACACATAGTTGTGAGCCACCCTGTGGATTCAGGGAAGCAAACCCTGGTCCTTTGTAAAAGCAGCAAGTGCTCTGAATCTTGCAACAATCTCTCCAGCCCCTGGCAAGTGCTTTTTAATTGAAGTGACCTCAGTTCAATGAGTACACTTAAAGAATAGGGAAATATCTACTTTTCAAGCCACGGGATAACACCACTTGGCACCAGGATTAACGTGGCCATCTCTTGGAAAACAATTGTTACATTAAATCATGGGTATGTAGCTATGCACTCAGTGCTAGGAAGCCATCTGGTTACTTGACTTTAGTCACCAGTTCTGCTGAGGACCTAAGACACTGACCTTGGCTAACAGGAGCACCCTTCAGTCAACAGCCATACCTTGAAGCCTCTTGTCTTCTCAAATGTCTACCCCAGATTTACACAAGAATCCATAACACGTAAACAACACAGATGCTCAGTGTACAGTGTGATGTTCTGACATGTGTATACACTGTAAAGTGACTGGATGCAGTTAATTGGCATATCCATAGCTTCACACACACACACATATCCTATTTTCTTAATTTTTTTTGGGTGGTGAGTTCATTAAAATCTACTGTAGCAATGTTCATGTTCGAAGTACAATATTATCCATTCCAGTCACTGTGCCGAACGAGCAGTGGTTACCTGGAATGCCTTCATCCTAACGAATCTCGAGCCTTTCTTTCATCACCTCATTTCCTTACCCTCTCTTACCTCTTATAATTTATTCGGTGTTTTTAATGTGTGTCTTGTGTGTTTGTGTGCACCTGTATGTGAAAGACAGAGAGAGAAAGAGAAAGCAAGATACAGAAAGAGATAGAGAATGTGTGTGTGGGTGTGTGCATGTGTGTGTGAGAAACAGGGAGAAAGACAAAAACAAAGAGAATGTGTATACATGTGTGTGTGTGTGTGTGTGTGTGTGTGTGAGAGAGAGAGAGAGAGAGAGAGAGAGAGAGAGAGAGAGAGAGAGAGTATTTGAGAAAGAGGGAGAAGGGCTGTGTTTGAGAAAGGAAGAGAGCAAGAGAGAGTGCTGAGAGTGTGCATGCATGCATCCATATGTGTGAGAGTGTGTGTGACAGGTTGCCACGTAACCCAAGCCAGTTCAAACACACTTTGGAGGCAAAAGTGACCTTCTACCTCCTGCTACCTCCTGAGTGCTAGAATTACCTGCACCATTTTGCAGCCTTGGGGATCAAAACCAGCCCCTCCTGCATGCTAGTGAAGCCCCTCCCTCTTCAAACCAAGCCCCGCCCCTTATGTCATTGTTTTCAAATAACTAATAACAGGAGCCCTGTGAAGCCTGATACTTGTGAAATCATCAACAACGGAGGCATTTAAGTCCCTCGTGTCTCACATCCTACCCTCGATGTAGATTAAGTGCCATGAACTAGCCCTCAGATAAGTAAGCATGTCTGTCCCATTTTACAGATGACAGAATTAAGACTTCAGGACACAGGAACATTTCCTGGGATTCCATGGCACACTGCCCACGATCTGCCCTCAAACCTGTGCTGCAGGGGAAAAAAACAAAAACAAAAACCACCAACGACTTTGTGTGTTAAGTTAATAAACTAAGGCAAACGACATCACTGTGTGCGTTTTATTCTTCCAATATATTTTTGGTGGAAAACAAATTGCACTGGGAGAGGTACCGTATAATTTCATTTAGAGCATTGTCCTTCTGGTAGAAGCAAACTGAAATACACATACTAAAATCTGATAGCAATTAAAATCCAATTATAAATATATTACTATATTAGACACCTACCCAGGAACCATCCAGCAGGGGACATCCTTGGAAAGGCTGTGTGTCACAATCTTCAAACTGCTTCCATGTGTACTTCTGGCTGTGTGCCCCTTGACCTTGAGTGTGTGTTACACAATGCTTGGAAGCCTATCTCCAAGAGGGAAAAGAGTCGATTTATGTCACATGATGGAGTGACTTTAATAACGCTGTTATGAATTTATTTTTGAAGATGATGTGTGAGGAATATTAAAACGTCTTGGAGATTATTAAACAAATTAAACATAGCACTGAAATTGGAGGTATTCAGGGGACCAGTTGGTGTGAGGTTAGGAAACACAGGGTTACAAGGAATGTCACTGTGGCGCACTGCGCAGCCTTGACATCTTTCGGGTCTTCTGTGCAACGGATTTAAAATTTGACTGTCTTGAGATGTCTAGCAGATGCTTATCCAAGGAAACAGGCAGTCCCCTGTTGTGGGTTGGAGATGTAGGTCACAAACAGGTGGTCCACACCTCTAATCCTGGTACTCAGGAGGTAGGAGTAGGAGGAACAGAAGGTTGAGGTCATCCTCAGCCTTGGCTGCATAAGGAGTTAAAGTTTAAAGGCGACCAGCTCTATAAACAGACAGACAGAAAGGAAAGCGGGTAGGCTACTCCTTTGCTGAAAGCTCTTTCTTTTCTTACGTGCAAACCAAAGAAACAGCAGTCCTAAAAGGGCAGCAGGTTGGATGACCCAGGACCTTTTGTCCTGTTATTTCCTAGAAGGTATGCATGGCTGGGATTTAAGTTGATTTCCTTTAATTTGACAGAACATTTCCACGGCAGAGCTCGGGTTCCCAATGTTTTCCAATAGCTGTCCTTAAGCTCATTTGTCACCGTGTCAGGGTCATCCGGACAAGTCGTCACTGCAGCTCCATGCACCTGCCCAGCTCTCAAGAGAGCACTCAGGCCTTGGACTGGCTCTGGATAGTTTTAATTCCTACAGATGTCTAAGGGGCTAGCCGTGGGGCTCCCACCGTTTTGTTTTAAGCGTCTGGCATGGACTAGGAGTCCACACCATGTGAACCTACTTCTTACAACCATAGACAGGTGCTAATTAATCTACCTAATTATGAAGCCACTGGAAAGAGGCTTACCCGTAAGATTCTAAATCTGGAAGAAGAAAAAAAAGAAAAAAGAAAAACAGGAAAGAGGAAAGGGAGGGGAAACGATTTTAGTATCACACTGAAATACAATTTCAGTAGTCAGCTTATATATCTTCCCACTCAAGTTAGACAGATTCATGGTTTCCCCTACATCATAATTGTGTTTCCCTGCACACATGTATGTGTGGTGTGTGTGTGTGTGTGTGTGTGTGTGTACTTCTTCAGAGTTCTATTTGAAACACACTATGGAAAAATGCTTAAAAGACAGAATTATATTATGTTTATTTTTAAGCTACATGCATACTCTCTCTCTCTCTCTCTCTCTCCCACACATCCAAACAGTATATAAACTTAAGATCAGTCCCTTGAAATGTGCAAGACCCCAAATGATGCTGTAATTCAAGCATGTTCTTGTTTGCAGTTAAGCACTTAAGGGGCCAGTCAGTGGAATTCCCTGGGCATCCATACAAATGAATATAATTACAGATACCATGAGCACAGACCTAGTAGGCCGCTGATTATGGCTGATAACTCAGGGACACTGGGAGAGAGAATTCCTAGGGAGTGCCATCATTTTGGTCCCAGGAACTCTTTTGTCTTTCCAGCTTCGAGGAAGGGCTGAGAGACTTTCTTCAATACTTGATTGCCAGAGACAGGTGTGAAATGCACGCCTGTGTGTGTGTGTGTGTGTGTGTGTGTGTGTGTGTGTGTGTGTCGGAAGGAAAAGGACTGTCTAAGGATTTCCCTCAGGGAAAATGGTGATCTCAGGGGCTGTGTTCTCTCCAGGCATGATCCAACACTGAAAATACACCCTGAGAGAAAGAAGGTGGGGTGATAAAGGTAGTCAGGTGGAGGGATGGCTCACCCTGTTCCACACACAACTTAACAAGGCACATAAGAATCTGGCCCCTCCACAGCAGCATCAGTAGGGCCTTCTCCCCGCCCCCTCCCTTTCAGGCATGCCCTTAGCCCTTTACACAATAATAACTCGGAGTCACAAATTAAAAGAGCTAAAAAGAATTTTAGATGAATAATTTAGGAATTCACACATCTCCTTAACACTAAATGACTTTCCAGCTGGGCAGAAAATCAAAACCTGCATCTGGAGATTTTACAAGGCACAGGGAAAATGTTGTTACTCTTTATTTGACTCCTGTCTTGAAGATGCTTTCCCTACTTCCAGATACTGACCTCCTAGGTATGACATTTCAAGAAGTGAAGACATTGGGTACCACTACTGACTTGAGGGAAAAGAAAGGAGAGAAGGGAGTGTGTGTGTGTGTGTGTGTGTGTGTGTGTGTGTGTGTGTGTGTGTGTGATAACAGAAAAGGAGGAAGAAAGTGAGGAGAGAAAGCAAGAGAGAAGAAAACATTAAAGTGATGTATATAAACTATGTGCCCAAGGCCTTTGGTTGCATACCTGGGGTGGGGGAGTTAATAAAATGGACAAGGGAATAAATGGATCCAAAGCTCTAGATTCTTCTCTAAGGTCTTCAGAGGTTCAGGAGACACTAAAGGACAAAGAGAGAGAGCAAGAGACAGAGAGAGAGACAGAGAGAGAGAGAGAGAGAGAGAGAGAGAGAGAGAGAGAGAGAGAGAGAGGGAGAGGGAGAGGGAGGGAGGGAGGGAGAGGGAGAGAGAGAGAGAAGACACTGTGTCTACACCCCCTTGGCTTCCCATCTTCAGCTTCTAATCTTCAGATTTTGTCTGTAACTTAAGGACATTCAGACTGGGAGCAGAACAACTTGAGGACAGGTCCCTCTCCAGTAGGAGGAGAAATGTCCAATCCAGACGGTCAGAAGGCGCCTTACAGTAAGTTAAGGCTTCTCAGGCATTGTGTCTTCTCAGAGTTTCTGAGCACTCCCATGTGCACCCTGACACTGTACACTACAGTTTCTGTTTATAAGCCCCAAGTTGTTCTCAAGAGAACTTCCTAATCATATGTTTCTTCCCTCTTGGAAAGGGTAAAAGGAAGGCAAAGGGGATGGAAGAAAGAAGGGGTACCCATATCCTCAGAAGCCTCTTTGTCTCTTATTGCCTAGAGAATCTCTGCACCACCTGTTGATTCCACAGTTCGTCACTATCGGGACGCGTGATGATGTCAGTTATAACAGCATCGGCACCATAATGCAATGGCCAGAGTTTCATAAAATACAGGCCACTCAGGCTTGCTCTGAAAGGCATCTAACAAATTCAATTGTCATGATGACAGATTCAAATGACTGATGACATTATTTGGCTGCATATGATTTGAGAGCTCTAGGAGGCAAAAGACAAACAAATAAACAAAAACAAAACAAAAACTCAATCTATAACAAGCACATTTCACAGGTAGAAATAAAGAGAAGTCCAGTGAGGTCAGTATCCAAACAGAAACCTTTATGGTGGATTTTGGGGGATTATTCTTCATGAAACCTGGGTTTAAATTATGTTCTTACCAGTCAGTTGCTAAAAATATCCCAAGGAAGCAATTTACTCTCATTCAGCCCTGATTTCCCTCTCTGTAAAATGGAGATAAAGATATCTAAGCATAAAGTGACTAAAATGAGGACAAGACAGGTTTGGCATAGTGCTCGAACCCAAGTACTCAGGATCTGAAGTTGTTTTTTGGCAAGATCACTGCTAAAATATACTCTGGAATGGGCTCTCCCTGTAATTTCTTTAAATTTGTTTTCTTTGTGTTTAAAAGTGTGTAGTTAAATGCTGGGGAACATGGAGAAATGGGAGGAGGGAGAGGAAGTGGAGGGATAGGAAGAGAAAGAAGAAGGTGAAGAGGAGGTGGTAAAGGAGGATTAGTAATTGGAGGAGGAGGAGGAGGGGGAGGAGGAGGAGAGGGAGGAGGAGGAAGAGGAAGAAGAGGAGGAGAACAAGGAGGAGGTCACCATCATTCTTCACAATCATCTCTGTCATCACTAACACCTAGCTCTGTTTTACAAACAGTTCTTCCACAATAGTGAGGTCAGCTCTTCTGTCTCAAATATAAAAGCATTCCTAATACTACATGTATGCAAATGCTTTGAGCTGCACACAGAGTATCCACTATAGCAGTGAGGCAAAAATATAGATCCCCTTAGGTAGCACCCACTTGGAGTGTTACAATTGGCTAAAGGTTCCCTTTGGCTATCACCTGTGCCCTTGACAATCACTAACATTCCTGGCCCTTTTCTTTCATGGGGGCCTATTTCAATAACTCATCTGGTAGTCTGTTTCTGCTCAAAACCCAGCAAAAACAAACCAATATTTGATTGTATTTATCCACTAATAATCAGTCAATGCTATTTTGAGAATTTCCAAATTGTTTAAACCTCACCTCAGTGTTCAAAAAGCTTCTGAGTAATCGAAGCAGCACTTGCTAGGGAAAGATGACATCAGGGTTTCCCTAGGAAACACAACTTCAAACTCTCTGGAAGTTACTTGCTTGTATATAGGGGTTGTAGGGATGGTGGCTTGATGGGGGTACTCTCAAGGAGAACACAGGGAGTTCTGACCATTGCACTCACCAGAAATGCTGGTGGGGAGGACTCAGGAGAGCACAGGAGCTAGGACTACTGCTCACCAGAAAGCCTGCAGAGCTCGCATCTACTTCTCCCTCTTAGACAGTGTTCCAGCTCTCTGTCTAGTCCATCAATTACCAGGAAAGATGTCAAAACTTCAGCTTGACTTTGTCTAGGGGTAAAAAGCAATGAGCAAAGCCTCTACACAGCATGGTCAGGTAGAGTGGTGCCCAATGAACTATGCCCAGGAGGATGCTCGGATCTCCTGACTGGTAAAATGTCATCGTCCACAGGCAGGGGAGATTCCATTTAGAAAACCAGTCCTGAACTAAACATGGAGCTAGATGCTGTAACCCAGGGGACTCAGGACATGTGTGTGGAATGCATCCTCTGACCAGTCCCTACTGCCTCTCTCCCATCCTTCTCTTTTGAAAGTAGAAATCAGATTTGTATTCAAGCCTCTAAAAAAGAGGGAATTTACTCCATAATCTGTCTATTCTTGGTATAAAACAGGAGCACACATTCACTGAAATGCATAATTGAGAGTGATTTACAAAGACTGCCGTTCCAGAGAAATACATTCAACTCCATCTCCCTAAAGCACAACCACATTAAATGCTGGTATCTACAAATGTCAACAGGAAAAATTATTAGAATTTTAATTTCTCATTGTGGATGTTTGGGTTATCAATAAACCATGGCCCACATCATGACAAAAGAGGGCCACTCAGCAAAGCATCATCAGCTGCTAGACGGCCACTGTGCTCCTAAATTTTCCTCCCATGGCTAAGAAAATATAAATCACCCTTTCCGGATTTGAAAGCCATAGACCATCCCCATTCTGACTGTTTTCCTTCTTTCTAATTTTATTTCTAATTAGCAATCTCATGATAGATAATATCATGTTGATAGATAAATAATGTCAAAAGATGAATAATGAAAACATAAATTCCAACATGCCATAATTACAATTCAAAAAAAAAAAAAAACCCAACAAGAGCGAAATGCAGTAACTCAGTACTTGTACATTAGCTGTCATGAGCATAAACAGGATTTCCTTTCACATCCTTTCAAGGTCTGCAATAATAGGACCGCTATCCGAGGGCAGGCAGGCTTAAAGAAAACAAATACCACTTTGCCTTCTGCTTTAGAATTAAGGTCAAACTGCACTGCAGGCAAGGGAACCCAGCTCATACATTGGGTATCACCATTTACTCGGTACATTTACATGGCTGACTTATATAAAAATGAGCTGCTTTTGCCTTTGACAATTTTATAAATATAAAGCACCAACCCCTCCCACTGCAAAACAAAACAAAACAAAAACCCTCCCGCTATATACCTCTTTGTATCAAAACGAAACACTCACGCCTGTGCAATCTGGCAGTAAATAAAAATAGCCTGCTTTTTATTAGCTCCATCCAACTATGGCAACACAATCACTTAATAATAACTGAATGTGCCCCAAAAGGTAGACTCTCTACAACCAAAGCTGAAAATATCAGAGCATGTGATGGAAACCACAGCTTTGGGCTACCCCAAGAAGGTTTTCTTTTTCAAAAAATAAAAAATAAAAAGGAAATACTTATCCAAGTCAAAATATGTCCAGTAATAGTACATAAAGTTCTTTCACAGTAACTGCTAGTGTCCCCTGTAACAACTCCCGAAACTATCCTACAAACGCACCAGTATAACTTTTGTTAGATGTAAGGGGACCACTGTAGGACATTAAAGAAAAAGACTAAATGTACCCTTTCAGCTGGTTCACATAACCTTCTCACTGTAAAGAGGAAACAAACTGAAAATGACCCATAGCACAAAACATCTACACAAACAGCCCAAAGAACAGGAAGGCTGCTGACTGCTCAGTAAAATCAGGCAAGGCCAGGAGAAGGAGTGGGCCACTAGTCAGTAAGCCCGGGTAAGCAAAGGCAGAGAGATGTTTCGGGGGCTCCTGAAAGTCCTCTCAGCTGAGACCACATAGACAGATGAAGTCATTAGGTAAACTTCTCTGTTTTATAATCTAGTCATGTGATAAAATTATTGGCTCCTCTGGTGTTACATCCAAGTAGGCCCCCTGGTGTCCTAGGCAAGGCTCCTTTTTAGTTTCACCCTGGAGCACAGCTTAGGTGCCATACAATGGAGATAAATCTCTCACTGCCACACTATGCTCAGGCTCCCCAGTCTCTTTAGTATCCCACCAAAGTGTACCTGGGAGGAAAGCCCAGTGTGCTTGTTAAAGCTGCAGTCTGGCTTTTTTCATGAGTGCGAATGATTGTTGCGGGACTGGGTAGGCGGATCATTGGTTCAACTGTGAATTACTAAGAAAGTATCCCTAGGCATCTCCTTTCCAGCATGAGACTTAGCACCCACAATGAGCCAGTCTGGGTTCTAGAAGGATCTGGCCTATGGACGTTCGGTAGAATCTACACAGCTATGCAACCTGTCTTGAGCAGTTGTCTTTTGTTATGTAAGGAAGGACGTGTAAAAGTGACCAGCATGCAGTGTTGTTATCTGTGCCTGGTCCCTAGTTAGTGCATACAGTACCTCACAAGCTCTACTAGACATGAGCAAAAATCAGAGAGATCACAAGGAACAAAAAGTCTCTCAGTTCTGTTTGCCATTCAGCCATGAGTAAGCAACTAAGCAAAAATTTCTATTTTCACCCTCTTAGGTAAGAATAACCTTAGGTAGAAAACCATCTGATGCTCTTTAATAGCCTAGTGTGGCAGTGAGAGATTTATCTCCATTGTATGGCACCTAAGCTGTGCTCCAGTGTGAAACTAAAAAGGAGCCTTGCATATGACACCAGGGGATCTACTTGGATGTAAGACCAGGGGAGCCAATAATTTTATCACATGACTGGATTATAAAGCTTGAGTTAAAGAGTCCTAAAGTGACTGAACATACAGCATAATTTTTAAGTTTCAGACATGGTTTGGTTGTGCTCAGACCATCTAATGTGTTCCAAGCTAGGCTGAGATGTACATGATGGCCACATCTGGAGACATTTCAGAGATGTATGGACTTTCATGAGAGTAGGGACCTGTTTTCATAGAGACTCCCTTCTCTCACTCTCCAGTCTCTATGAGTTCTGTTCTAAGAGAAAGAGAGAGAGAGAGAGAGAGAGAGAGAGAGAGAGAGAGAGAGAGAGAGAGAGAGGAGTCCAGTCAACCACTGTCCTAAAAAAATCAATCAGCATACTATAAAAGGTGATTTGTCTTTCTAATAGTAAAGAATAATAGTACAATAATGAAAAAATTGTCTACTAAGAAATACACATTAAAGTCTCTTTTGGTTTTGAAAGTAGTTTTAAATATATATTCAATCAGATGTGGTGTGTTCTCATGTTTAGATATCTATATGCAACAGCTCAATGCTCTCCTTGGCTTTTGAGAATTCACATGAAAGCCAAGAGTCTAGTCTGGGTTAATAAGCAGCTACTTAAAAAAAAATCTCATTCAATATATTGTGACTGCAGCTCCCCTTTCCTCCACTACTGCCAGCTCCCTCCAGATCCCCTTTCCCCCAGATCTACTGACTGCCTACTCCCCAACACACCACCATCTCCTCCCAGAAAAAATATCAGGTCTCCTAGGGACATCAACCAAAATGGAACAGCAAGAAACAATAAGGCAGGCCAAAGCCTCATATCAAGGCTGAGCAAGGATACCCAGTAGGAGGAGAGGGGTCCTAAGAGAAGGCAAAATAGTCAGATACCCTTACTTCCACAGTCAAGAACCCCCTTCCCGAGCGCCAGTCACCATAGCATATGCAGAGGCCCCAGCACAGCCCTCTGCAGCCTCCATGGTTCCACCTCAATCTCTGTGAGCCCCCATGAGCCCTGCATAGTTGGTTCTGCTAACCAGCTACTTTTTAAAGATGGAGGCCTCTTAGAGTAACTGACAGTGACGCAAAGAACAACACAGCCAGTGGTTAGACTAAAAATTAATGAGGAAGCTCTCCATTTGCTTGCAAGTTCCATAAATATAGGTAGAATGCATCAAATAGTGCCATGAGCCAACATCATTTTGATCAACTTTAATACCTAGTGATTAAAAAGATGAAATTCAAACACTATCTTGAGCTGGAGAGATGATTCAGGAGTTAAAAGTACTTCTGCTCATGTAAGAATTCAGAGCTCAGTTCTTAGCACCCATATCAGGTGGGCTCCAGAGGATCTGATGCCCTCTTTTGGCTTTAGAAAGTAGACACATCTACAGACACATGGCCTACCCACACACAAATATACATACACATACACATAAATAAAAATTATGATAAAATTTTATTTTATAATTGATTTATACATTATAATTCACCTTTTAAAATTAGTATAGTCATTTCTCTTTAATCTGCAATCAAGTAGATCAAAAGCACCGTAGTTAGAGTCCCGAGTCCTCTCTATGGGCTAGAAGCACATGTGGTGGCACTTGTTGACCTTTAACCCCAGAGCTCCGTGGCACTGAACCTTTCTTGTGTGCAGGCTGTTGCTGCGAATGCAAACTGAAGTTTCCAAAAAGCACAAAATGGAAGCACCTGCCTCTTTTTTTAAAATGCTGATAGAGAGTTATTTTTCTTCTTGATATTGTTTTGTTTTTACCAAATGTTCCTGTTAAATGTTTGCTTTAACAATTTTTTTTTTTACTGTTACCTGTTTCTATCATAACTCTGTAGAAATAATACGATATTTTCCACTTACAGCAAGTGCAGACACAGCCTACTGATGAAGCCTATCTTGTTCCCCAAAGGGTGAGAATAATACCCAAGTGTGAGAGAGAGTTTTCTCATGCTTGGATGCTATCCTCAAAATTTCAGTGTCAGAGACTTGTACTGCCACTTTAAAACACACACACACACACACACACACACACCAGCAAATCCTAAAACCATGCAGCTAGACATTTAATTCTTATGCCAATGCAAAGCTTCTTTGAATGACTGGAAAGCAGAGATCAGGCTAATTGGAAGAGGAGGTGAGAGGTAAATTGAGGGACAGTAGAAAAGGCAATGGGTACCTAATGATACTGGGACTCAGACCAGACATGATCTTACGCTGAAACAGAAAGAGGACCACCCCCTAAAACAGAGCTAAACTGAACTTAGCATTTTAAAATTTGAAATGTATGCTTACACGCATGCCACGCTTGCTGAACAATCAATTTGCATTGCATTAAATTAACGTGGTAATGGATAGCTATAAAATCACACATTTCATACATTAAATTTAATGATGAAATAATAGGTAATAATAAGTTACCCATTCCAATATAAATACCAATCAGTAAATGCACTCAAAAATAACGAATAACGTTAGGCATCCCATTTCGGGGGCGGGGGTGACAATCTTCAAGGAGAACCATATGAACTGGGACATCATTGTCCACGATGACAAGTTATTAGCCTAGAAAGGGACATGCATGGGGCTGTTAACCTGCAGCAGGCCCCTCTGGGCTTTATTTACATTGAGTAATTTGGGAAATTGTATATGATATTATCTTTATTTTGGCATGTTATTTCTAAATCAAGCGCTTATGGTTGAGGGAACTGCTACCACCCGTGCTTGGAGTAGGATCAGAGCAAAGGTGGCCAGTGCTTGGTGAGCCAAGAAAGTGAGAAACATATGTATTTGGTATTTAAGATTCATTTGGGCTTTTAAATTCAACAACACGATTTATTTTTACTTGTTTTTCTCCCCCCTCTCTAATTATCTATGTGCATGAGACAGTTTTTTTTTTAAAGTACTTTAAAAAGTGACTCACATAGACGTGGGTTGGAGCTAGATGGTTCTGCATGTGCTGAATGAGCTGTGAATAACGATTTTCAGAGATTTTCAGACTTCATACATACAGAAACTCAAAGGCTGCAGGTTGGCCAGCATGAGCCCCCAGGGAAAGAGGACCACCCAGAAAAGGCTCAATGTGCCTTGCCGGCCGGTCTTAAGAGTGATCTCTGGAAATCCTTTGATGAGGTGTGTGAGTTTTTATACTTCAAGAAATCTAGGTCCCTTCGAACTGCCATTAGCAGAGCACCTCCCAAGCACAGAAAGCTATGATCGTGCAGAACATCTGGAGGAGCTTGCTCTGCATAGCCTTGGCTATATTCCACAGCACCCTGGGGTCACCAAGATGCTATACAATGCTTTGGTTGGTGGAAGAATTCTACCTGTCTCCCCCCCCACCACCACACACACACATACACATGCAGAGAATAAATGTTTAGCTAATACTGGGCTTAACAAAGTTTCGGTCTAGGCTTTGTTATTGCTGTTGTTTAAGACTTATCATTATTTTATGTGTATGAGTACACTGTCACTGTCTTCAGACACACCAGAAGAGGGCATCAGATCCTATTACAGATGGCTGTGAGCCACCATGTGGTTGCTGGGAATAGAAATCAGGAACTCTGGAAGAGCAATCAGTACTCTTGACCGATGAGCCATCTCTCCAGCCCCTAGGATTTCTTTTTAAATTGTTAGGATTTACCTTTAATATGACAACAAGCACCAAGAAACTACAAGTGTCAGATTCTATCTAAAAGAAAATACAAATAAATAAAAATAAAAATCCAGAATTCAAACCCAAAAACTAACTAAATAAATCACAAGAAAAAAAAAAAAGAAAGATGCTCTCTCCAGAAGCTTTGTTGGCTCTGAAATTCTAGCTCCATCTCTCAAGTTTTCTTTTAAAATATAACAAAAGGAGCTGGAGAGATGGCTCAGCAGCCAAGAGCGCTGGCTGCTCTCACACAGGACCTGAATTCAATCCCCAGCTCCCACAATAGGCAGCTCACACTAACTCCAGTTACTCCAGTACCAGAGGATCCAATGCCCTCTTCTGGCTTCTGATGACACCAGGTATGCATGTGGTGCACAGACATACATCCAGGCAAAACACCCGTACACATAAAACATTCAGATTTTAAAATATAGCGAAGGAAACTAGGGCCAGGAAGAATGTTAACTTATTGGAAGCTCTTTCCACACCAGAATGTTCTGCTGGGGGCTGGAGGCCACCACTTGGCACTTCTCAGACTTCTTTTGCACGTTTTCAGTTGTTTTGCTATAAATGTAACCACTGGCATGTACATATATTCACAGAACAGTGAGTATACAATGCCAGACCAAGGCAGGGCTTTTATATATATATATGTATATATTATATATATATATATATATATATATATATACACATATATATGTGTGTGTATATGAATATATATACATATATATGTTTATATATATGAGTTTATATATATACTAATATATATTAGTTTATATGTAATATATACTAATATATATGTATGTATATGTATATACATATATATAATATATGTTTTTGGAATTATAAGGTAACTATACCGCTTCTTCTATCCTCTCCTCTTCCAAACTCTCCCATGTATGCACTCCCCCCCCCAAGCTCATGCAGTTGCTTTTAACATATCATCTGAAACTCCAGCTCCAGGCCTTCCAAGAACACCAGGCACATATGTAGTATAAAGTCATACATGCAGACAAAACATGCATACACATAAAACAGTTTGGGGGAGAGAAAAAATCCCCCAAAGAGGTCAACTGTCTTATCATAGCAATGTGTTCCCTTGTGCTCCCAAATGCAGAGACCAAGGAAGGAAAGGTAGGCCTGGTTTTACTTGCTTTATGCTTAGTCAGAAAGCTAAGCCTAGAACAGAAGATCTTCAGCAACACCAGTTACCTTAATGCTTTTGGGCACACATGTTTTTTTTTTGTTTTGTTTTGTTTTGTTTTGTTTTTACTTTTTTTATATTTTATTTATTTTTTTATTTTTA
>NW_022196906.1:63324244-63324552 GCF_008632895.1 Mastomys coucha | reverse complement strand
CTCTGCTCCATAGTTAATCTATGCAACTCCTTCCTTGGGTATTTGGTTCCCCCTTTTAAGAAGGAATGCACTGTCCACTGTCCACCTTTTGGTCTTCTTTCTTCTTGAGTTCCTTGTGGTTTGTGGGTTGTTCTTCCTGTATTCCAAACTTCTGGGCTAATAACCACTTATCAGAGAGTGCATACCATGTTTCTTCTTTTGTGATTGGGTTACCTCACACAGAATGATATTCTCCAGATCCATCCATTTCCCTAAGAATTTCATGAATGTATTGTTTTTAATAGCTGAGTAGTACTCCATTGTGTAGA
>NW_022196906.1:63267269-63323525 GCF_008632895.1 Mastomys coucha | reverse complement strand
GTGCTAGAACAAAAAGAAGCAAATTCACCCAAGAGGAGTCAAAGGCAGGAAATAATCAAACTCAGGGAAGAAATCAACCAAATAGAAACAAAAAGAACTATACAAAGGGCACACATGTTTTTAAAGTAGGCTAAAGAACCATGCTGTGTGCTACTTAACACACTAATGTGCAATGTAGGTGTATATAATTAATAACTTTCCCCTGGAAAATTCAACTCATCCTTAAAGATCCAGTTTATGATACAACAGTAAGCCCAGGGAGGTAGAGAGGTAAGGAGGCAGGTAAAATGCTTGCCCTGTAAGGATGAGGGGTTCAAATCTCCAGAACCCATGTAAAGCCAGACATGGTAGCCTGCTTCTGTAATCCCAACAGATCTTCAGGGATCTGAAGTTCAAGGAGTTTAAGGCTAGCCTGAACTACATGAGATCCAATCTCAAAAAGGAGAGGAGGAGTGTAGGGTTTAGCTAGGGATGAAATACGAACTTAGGTCTTCGCAAGGACCAGCCAATATGGAAACTCAGAACAGCAAGTTCCCCACTCTAGTATCCCAGGCTCAGCCCTCTGCAAGCCTGGGCTGCAGTGCTGGTAAACTGGGGGCAGGGGAAAGAAAGAAGAGACTGCTGTATATTCATATTTCAGGGATATTTTTAGTGTTGTGTTTTTGACGTGTGAGCTGCCAGCACAAAATACACCAAACACCTTCCTAACTCCCTCAAACCAAATAAATAAATGAAAAGAGAGGCTGCCGAAACCCTTGACAAGCAGCTTGTCAAGAAAAGCTGTTTTTCACACAAGAAACCTCTTTCAGAACCCTAAATCCCACCACATTCTGTTCTATTTGCAGCATTCTTATCGGTTAGCATCATAACAGGAACGTGTAAATTGGACTCCTCCCACCCCCCAATAAAAAGAATCTATTTTATTTTTAAAGCCAAAATGTGATCAAGGAGTTTGCCTGCTTTCTAGAACACTGTGTGCACATTTGAGAGCAGTGGTTACAGACATTACAAAAGGAGAGCGCTATCAACTCTTGGCATTAATACTACCCGCAATGGGTTAGTAGAATAGGGTGACGTGGAATAAATATTTCTAGGGACTGCTTGAGTGTGGAATCGAGAACTTAGAATTTGGAAGTGAGAATGTATCAGAGTGAGCGAGGGCTGAGGCAGTTTGAAGCCCATGCACAGGTTATTCTTGAGTTGATTGTCCTGTTGTCAACCGCAAGGGAATTACTGAGAACTGGACCAGAGAGATCCAGAGAGAAGAAGAAACATCAGCAGAACAATTAAATCCATTCTCACTATCCTGCATAAGAAAGAAGCGGAGAGGAAGAAGATGCATTTTGCTGTTATTGATTTTTATTTTATGTGTATGGATGTTCTGCCTGAATGTAAGACTATGAGCTACATGCATTCAGTGACTGCAGAGTTATAGATGGTTGTGAACCAATATGGATGCTGGGAATTGAACCTGGCTCCAAAGAAAGAACAGCCAGTGGTCCTAACCACTGAGCCATTTCTCTAGCCCCCAAAAGAAAAAAAAAAGACTTTGGAAAAAAGCCAGCATCTCTAGGAATAAGATTGCCAGGGCTGAATTAAAAGGTACCATGGCTTGACTACACATAAGGATCAGATTGCCCAACCGATAGTGGCCAAAGTTAGAGATGTAGCTCTTGCAGGCACTCAAAGTTCCCACAAGGCCACCTGGTAGATCACTACGCACTGCTTCGGGTGTTAAGTATCCTCAAGGGACCCTACGTACACAAGGAGCCACAGACAGGTAGCCTCGCTTGGCCTTTCGTTGGACCAACCCTTCTTTGGCAATGAAGCGTCTCTTAAAAAGGAGGTCTGGGTAAGGAAGGAGCATCCTCACACCTTCAGGGCTGAGTGGCAAGGAAAACCAAGAGGCCAACGGCAGCAATGGCTTCCAAGCCAAGGTGAAGAGGAGCAGGAAGTGGAGTAAGATAGCATTTAACTGTTTGTATTTTGTCACAGAAGCACTGTGTGAATAATGCAAGGTGCACACATTCCACAGCCCATACTATATAGATATGTGTTTCATGATCCACACCACATAGACATGTGTTTCATGATCCACACCTTATAGACAATCTATAAAGTTTTATGGGATTTTTTTTTGTTTGTGTTTTCTGTTGTTGCCACCTTAAATATCTCCAAGTTTTTGTCTATGGCTCCCCAGAGCATTCGGGTTGAATACTACGATCCCTGCATTCTTTGAGCAGATGCTTTCACAGTTCCTTAGCAGTTCTGACATCCCTCAACTGCTCCAGAATACAATTCTTGCCCCTTCTCTTCCCTTTGCAGCCTGAATATGACAGATTCAATTTTGACAGTTATTACCTATAACTCATTAAATATTTTCCTCTACAATCACGTAGGGAGGCTTGGAATATACACCAGCAATCAGCTGCTTCATGCCAATGCACAGTCAACTACCCGAATATGCACTTAGGGAAGAATGAGTCCAAGTCTAAGGTATTTTTTTTTCCAAAACAGCCAAGTCTCCAATTTCAAACTTGATAAAAATAACTCAAGAAAGAAAATCCAGATCGATCAGTCTGACTTACAACATAATTCTGTAGAAATATTAACTTAAAAACAGTAGAGAAAATTTCTCAAGCACAACAATAAAATAACATCTCACAAACAGAGGGGGGAGAACTATAGGGATAGCTCGACCAAGGATAGGAATAGTCTTTTCATGGTTGTTAGCTCAATAAGCTAAGATAGGAGGAAGACTCTGTAATCACTTGAAATACATTTGATAAAAATAAGCAAGTTGGGGATCTGAAGAGATGGCTCAGCAGTTAGGAGCAGTGGCTACTCATCTAGAGGACCCAGGTTCAATTCGCAGTATTCACATGGCAGCTCACAACCTTCTGTGACTCCCGTTCTAGGGGCTTCAACACCCTCTTCTGGATTCTGTGGCGCTAGGCATGGCCATGGTGCACATATATGCATGCAGGCAGGCAAAACATTCACAACAAAATAAAGAATTTAGAAAGTTAGCTATGAGTAAACTCAATAAAATAAAGCTTAAAAATCTATGACTATTCTATAATATATATTCTATCATATCAAGCATGGGCTCAGTCAGGAACTATCTATCTTGCAAACATGAGGACCTGAGCTTGAAGTTGATTTCCAGAACGTTTTTATCAAGCTGGGTATGGTGGTTCACACTTGTAATCTCAGCACTGGGGAGACAGAGACAGTTATATGTCGGCGTTCTCTGGCCAGCCAGCCTGACCAACTCAGCAAGTTCCCAGCAGGTGAAACCCTGTGTGAGGAAACAAGGTGGATGTCTAATAAGGCATAATGCCTGAGGGGTGTCCTCTTGCCTCTACACAGATGTACACACATGTACACATACATCCACACACATACAATCATGTTTAACGCTGCCACATCTGACATGAGGGCTCATTACCAATACCAGTAATTTCCCACTTTCCAGTTTAAAATAACTCAGTAGCTCAGTGTGTGTGTGTGTGTGTGTGTGTGTGTGTGTGTGTGTGTGTGTGTGTGTATTTGTGTGTATGTGTTTATAACTAAAGCATCAGAGACAATCCACCAAAAAATAAGTAGAAATGTAAGAAAAGTAAGTTCTGGGTTACAAAGCTGCCATATTAAATGCAAATTAAATATTCAGAAGAAAGACACTATGAACAAGAGCAAAAGGGCATACATTCTCAAGAAACAGATTAAAGAAACACACAATTGACACACACACACAACCATCAAAATATTTCAGAGATACACAAAACATGACAAATTAATGGGAAGCCATTGCTCTTGGATTGGCAGAATCCTATGAAAATGTCATTTCCTCCCACACCGCTCGACAAATCTAACGTGATTCCAATAAAAATGCCAACATCGATGCTCTGAAATGTGCAAAACTCAATTCTAAGAGGCACATGAAAAATTAACCTGTGAGAGTAGCCAGGAAAATTTTGAAGTATGGGATTATTAGACATGCTGGGCATTAGAACATACTATAAAGCCAAGGTAATTAGAATAGTTTGTTGCTAGAAAAACAATCATGAGAAAAAAAATGAAGCTAAAAATCTCTCAGAAATAGATGTAATGCACATCGAAATGTATTATGTAATAAAGTGGACATTTCAGATGTGGTAGAAAGATAAATTATCTAATAAATATGTTGGTCCTCCCGGCCAGTTATGGAGTGTGTGTAGATAATATTGGTAAAAGTCTCATGTCTCACATCAGGATAAATCACTGCAGCTTCCAAAATGAATAGTAAGAAGTAAAGACTTTAGAAAAAAAAAAGAGAGAAGATTTAGAAAGGGGGAACCAAATAATAATATAAACACAAAGAAGGCTCTGCCGAGGTGAGAGACAAAATGCAGATGGCACCAAATCAAAAGATGAAATATGAGGTAAGTTTCAAAGTTTCAAAAAGAAAGAATACCAACAAGGAGGTAAAGAGCAGCGCCTGAGGCAGCCACAGCCACAGCCATACCTCTAAGACTAGACTGAAGGCCAAGAGACTTCCAAATCTTCCATGTTGGGCTATACTCTGTGTTGGAATGGGAGGATTGGGGCTCCCATTCCTGGGGCTCTCTGGAAAGCTCATTTTGAGCTGTAGAAGAGTGTGCCTGATGGTTAGACAGTGGTTCTCAGCCTCAGCACCCATTGGAAGAGATGGGGACTAGACCACAGCCAGGCAGGGATGAAGTCACATCCAAACATCAGCAGCCTCCCCCAGCAGTTCTGGTACTGGCATGGCCACACAAGGGTCATCCCAAAGTAGAAACAACCTTGGCCATTCTAGGCCCCACCCTGAGGGACTCAGATGATTGCATCTTAAAAAAAAAAAAGAAGGGGAGACTGAACTAGAGGGCTGTCTTCAGTGGAAGCAATCTGAAGGGAACAGAGAGCTGGCTCCTAACTCCCTCAACCCCATGGGAAAGGGAGCTTGGGCTTGAAGAAGGGCTTGGACTGGGACTCGCAAGCACAGCTTTAATGACTGCTAGAAAGAGACGGTGGACAGAAGAAAAACAAGTAGCTGAATAACACACAAATCCATGCTCCAATTCATTACCAATAAATGCCAACAGCCAGCTCCATTTGTCCCATTGGATAAACAAAGAAAAATGGCTGCCAACACATAGCTACCACCCATGCTGATAAATGTGGTGGCAAAGGGAAGTGCAAGACAGTGCAGGTCAGTTTGACACTTCCTCCCATATCCACATATCTCTTGACTGGGCATTTCCACTTCTAGGAATCATCCCTTAGTTGAAATCATACATGCATCCAAAATATGCATCATAGCCATTAATGGTGGCTACCTTGAAAGCAGAAGGCAGGCAGGGTATGCATGTTTCACTGTGTGTGTTTTTATGCCACACTGAAAATTTTGCTCACTGGTTTGCAGGGTTTGGGGAGCAGCCTGGCCATTGTTTCTTGGTACAGATTGAACTCAGCTTATGTAATGGAAACCTACATTTGTACTAAGAATTTAAATGTGGAGAAAATGAGACACAAAATGTGTTGACAAAAAAGAACAAGGGGATAAATGAAGGGACTCTGATTGTGGGGTTATGGGCTAGCTCGGACTTGGAGTGAGTTTGTAAATGTCTATCACACCTGCTACCCAATGAGAATAGTCAAAGCCTCCAAAAAATTAGACCTAGAGCAGATGGCAGAAATCTTCTAGAAGCTATCATTTTAAAAGTTTTATATGTTTAATCAAGTATATGTGTATGGATCTATATGTGGATCTGTGAATGTAACCACATGGTTACCTGGTACCTTGGAGGCCAGAGGCCACAGATCCCTGAAGCTGAAATTATAAGTGGTTGTGAGTTGCCTGACAGGTGCTAGGAACTGAAAAAAACAGTATGCACTCCTAACTTCTGAGCCATCTCTCCAGCTCCAGAAACCATCATAACAAGAAGGAAAGATTGGCTGGGTTAACTGTATGTGTGTGCCTCTGTGCCTATGTGCATTCATCTTTATGTATGCATATATGTATGTCTTTATCCGTGTGTGCATGTGCGTTCATGTAAAAGTGTATTAACATGTACATGTGGGTATGTGTGTTTCTTGTGTGTATATATGTGTCATGTGTCTGTGTACATGTATAAGTATGTCTGTATGGAAATTGTACATGCATTTGTATCTGTGTATGTATGCATGTGCTTATGAATGTGTCTCTGTGTGCATGTTTATAGACATATATGTATGTCTGTATATTTGTTCCCACATGTACTCATGCATATCTATCCATGCATGTATATACATATGTATATGGCTGTGCATGTATGTGTGCCTATGTGCAGGTGTGTCTGTGCACATATTTGTGGGTCTGTGTATGATGCTATTTGCCACTGCTATGCTGATGATGCTAATTCTTTTGCCCAGAGCCTTCAATCGAAAGTGTTGTTTCCCACGGCCGATGATCTGCTGTCCTCCTTATAAAGAATCTGCATCAATCTCTACCAGTTCACAAGTGTACCCTCCGCCCAACCCACAAATTAATTGTTGCCAACTCTAAACCTTTGAGAAGAGCAAAGTAATCTAAACACACCTCCCTCCCTCCTATGCACACACCACAGGGCAACTTTCCGGAATCTCCAGAAAACGGATGCGGCTCAGCAACAGTTAAAGATGGATTTCTTGTGCCTCTTGCACATTTACATAATTGATTCGCTGGATAATGCACTCTGCTTCCTTATTTAATAAACATGTTAATGATTTCAGACAATTACTCAAAACTGCCTACAAGTGTCTGCCTAAGAAAAGCAACAAAAAATAATTAAAATGAAAATACACACCAAAAGGCACATCCTTCATATCACATTACACCAGATATTAAGTCAATATGTCACCCTGTCACCAGTCACTTGCTACCTGCTGTTATACATTTATTCAAATTCTAATGTATTAGCTGAAGCTGAGACATCGGTGAGACACCCAAGCGGGTGAGCACACAGGGAGGGAATAAACCTGGCACTCTGTCGGGGTACAGGCAATGAAATAGCACAGCAAAGGAGGTGGAGATGAAAAAACACAGGCCAGAAACAGAAGGTTGATGCAGATGCCTTTCCAAAGCAGAGCCTCTTCAGTCAACTCCTGGTAGGGGGCTGTCATGGGGGAACTAAATAGATTCCATTTCCTCTGCCACCCCTCAGTGCTTGGAGCACCATGCAGGCCGACAGACATCTCACCAGGCCCACAGCTTGTGGATGCCTTGCCCGGTCTTATTCCTCCAGGACATCCACATGAGTTAGTCAAAAGCCATGGCTTGACTTGTACAAGAAACTATGAACATTTCCATTCCAGGAGGGCGGTGACAACAAGGTGCTGGGTGGCATGATCCCAGTCCTCTGTAGAGCCTGGCCAGGCCTACTCAAGCTTGGTTCTTCGAGCTTCTGACAGAAGCTAAGCTATTTGGAGTCAGTGGATTCAAGACATTCTCCTGGCCTCTAGGAAGAGAGGTTGCCTGCCCGGTATGACAAGATACTGCAGGATTATGGAAGTTAGCTGCCCTTGCTAGAAGTTAGCCAATTCTGGCTCATGCCACGCCAGATCTGCACCACCTAGAAGACAACCAAGGGGAAAGGAGAAAAATGGAAATCTCTGAGAAGAAAGTAGGCCTCCCATAGGAAATCTGCTGGCAAGGGCACAGGAAGATGAGTGAGAAACCAGGGCTTTCTTCTATTATTCTTTTTCATTCCAAAGTCCAAGTGTTTTGGGTTGAGGTTACCCATGATATCAGTTCACAATAATATGGGTCAGTCAGGGTGTGTTGTTCTCTCTCTCTCTCTCTCTCTCTCTCTCTCTCTCTCTCTCTCTCTCTCTCTCTCTGTCTCTCTCTCTCTCTCTCTCTGTGTGTGTGTGTTTGTGTGTGTTTGTGTGTGTATGTATGAAATCGTGGAAAGACAGAGAGACAGAGTTTAAGAGTGACACACAGAGAGGCAGAGAGCGTGAAAGCAAGCACACTTTAGGTTTTTGTGTTTTCTTTTACTAGACTAACCCAGCTTGTTCAGAGCCTTGGCGGCACATGGAGGACATTGGAAGAAACAAAGCCAGTTAATTCAAAACCACCCAAGGAAACAGAGGCTCAACCAGGAGGCTACCGAGCTGACAGGCAACTTCAAATGACAGGTGGCCAAGTCTAGCCAGAGTCTCACTCACCTCAGCTTTGCACACGGTGGGCATTGGATTTCAGGTGCCTAAGGTATCTATAAACTGTGGTGTTCAGAGGCCAGCACTGAGCTCTTGGCTTAAAGTTTTGTTTTCCCACATATCAAATGATCCTCTAGACTTCAGAAGTAGCAAAGGATCATGCTGTCACTTGGCCACCATGAGAAAGTCTCTTCCTAGTGTTCTGAAACACACCCAAGGCATGAAGCACAGCAAACCAGTGGACTCACTCATATCAAACATTAACCAAAAAAAGCTAGTGAGATGGCTCAGTGGGTGAAAGTGTTCAGTGTGCAAGCTTTAGTACCTGAGTTCAGATCCTAGGCAGCCCCATCAAAAAGCAGGAATCTTGACAAATGCCCATAACACCAGTGCTAAGCAGCACAGAAGCAGCGGGATCCCTGAGGCTTGACTGCTGGCCAGGCTAGATTCAACTCAGATACAAGGAGGAGACTAAGGAAGATGTGAAGCACAGACTTCTGAATTCCATTCACCTGGACATTTAGGGCCCTACACACATTCACACAGCTTTTTAAAAAAGATGGATAAACCAATTTAATCCACCCCTTCCTCCCCACAAGGAAGAATACTGTAAACAGGGCAGTGTGGGAATACTTGATGTTAATAGCTCTCCTGCAAGGTCATGGGCAATCCCTTCTGGTCAAGAAGAGAAGCAGATAACACTCTGACCAATTGTTCCGTATTTTTTAAGAGGCCCTTTACACAGCAGCTCGGAAGTTAATTTAAAATAATAATGGGATCTGTGACCTGACAATTCCAAGAGGGAAGGAGGCTTAAATCATCTCTTCTATGGATAAAAATCTACTTAGGTGATGTATTTCATATGACCTGTTTTGAAAGGCAGGAAGCTCACTGCCCTCACATAGAGCAACTTCATGCACAGATAGGCCCATGACAAGGGCTCCTCTTCCTCCTTCCCTTCATGCTGGGGCTCCCCAGACAACATGATCTATATACCCCTTGATGCTTCCAACAACTACAAGAAGTTGTTTCTTAGTTCCCGCACTGCAGTGTGAATTCAGGAGGAAGTGTACCTCATGGATTAGGGCTTTCATCTGGTCGCCTGACATTTCCATGCTGTCTCCTACAGAAGAGATAGCTGCATCACCAGCTTCCCTGTGAAGTTCAACAATCTCTGGCTGGCCAAGATAGTTCCTGTAACAAAGCCTGGTGGGGCCTGTGAGATGGGTTCGGATTATACAACTGTCTATGCTTCCCAAACCCACCAATGGTCCTCCATCTCCATGGCATCCATATCCTTAAGCCCAGACTCCCAAGACCTTCTCCATTCCTGGAGCTATCCTATCAGAAGAGCCCCATCACTACTACCAGATAAGAAGCTAAGCCCACTGCTAACATGCTATTCTCTCTAAATCATTTCCGTTTTATTCATCCAATGCCTTTCTTATTGGATCCCCAGAGAGAATTTGAAGGAATCTGCAAGAAAGGACAGGCATGCCATTAATCAGCATGGAAGAAAAGAGGAAGCAACGGTGCTAAGTTCATGATGATTAATAGAACGGTTGAGATTCCATGGGGATGCCAGCCAGGAGCTTCCAAGCAGCCACAACAAAAGGGAAAGCACTGGTGAAGAATGACTACCTGTTTCTCACTGCCAGAAATGACAAAGAACAAGATGCCCCCATGGAGAAAGACTTTGCAGCCGTTTGCCAAGGGCTGGCTTGAGAAGGCCACATCCATGGAGGAGAATGCCTGCTTGTCTTTCGTACTCCGTACGCCTCACACAGTGTCATGGCATCTTTATTTCCTTAATTGTCTAAAAACAGGACCTGGAGTGGGAGTCAGGCATTCTGGTGAGATGCCAAGCTCTGAGCCCCACCATAACTAGCCAGAAAAATGGCCTTATCTTCCTAGGAAAAATAAAATTAAAAAGGCTGATAAGAACCAAGGGCAATTCTTTCCGACTAAATTTTTTTTTTAAGACTTTGGAAAAGTGTCACACACATAGAGGCTAGGGAGAGGCTTGCCACATAATCATAAGGACCTGAGTTTGACCCCAGATCCCCCCGTAAGAATTCTGGTGTGATGGTGTAGACATGTAACCCAACACTGGAAAGGCAGAGAAAGAAGGGTCCCTGTGGCTCAATGGCCAGCAAGCCTAGCCCATTTTGCAAGTCCTAGGCTCCATGAAACACTGTTTCAAAAAACAAGGTGGACGGCTCCTGAGGGAGGATGCCTGAGGCAGATCTATGGCCTTTACATGCACACATGCGCATATGCATCTGAACACACAGGCACATAAAGAGACACAAATATATCCTACATAGTGAAAACCTTTATATATGAAGAGCCAGGTCTAACATTCTCCTGAGATTTGACTCTTAATTTTGTATCACATGGACTTAGCTCCTGAAAGCCTTACACAACCAACAGTACAGCTCTATACAGCAGCAATTCACACTTGATGAGGGCCAGCCTGCCATGTTTCTTAGAAGCAAAACTATGAGAAAGTCACATAGGAAGCACTGGCTGGCCCAACCTACTTGGTCCTTTCTAACCTTACAAGGCTCCACATTCATTTCCTTTCTCAAAATGAGGACATGTAATTTAAAAGGAATTATCGTTGTCGAGCCATCGTCGGCACACAGACGAACACACGCAGATAATGTGTGCATACAAACAAGACCGTCTCATCAATTCAGTTCGTGTTCCATGACCTCCTTCACCCCTCCCCACGCTAACACAATTACGTTTAACAACCTCAGTTTAAACCCAAAGCCAAGAGAAAGCATTCCTAATGAAACACAATTTCAAATTAGAGTCAAATCTGTCTCCTAGACCAAAATACACAAAAAAGGCTCTTGCTTATATTTTTAAACTTCATGTGACTTATTTAAAGATTCAAGGTTTTCACTGAAAGGAGGCAGAGATGACTAAACTTCCATTTAGGCTAAACAGTAACTCAGGCAGAATTTGGGCTCGTTTGGGTTCTTTTTAATCCTCCTCACTGCTGCTTATGGAAACTAACGTGAGCCAGAGAGCCATATCTCCCTTTGAACATCTGTGGACGGCCAATGGACTGACAAAATATTGCTTTTAGTAAAACTGTCATTTCTCTACCTGTAAGTTGACATCTGTAATTATCCCATCACTCCAGCCGACTTCTGTTGCCTTCCTTTTTATTGTATTAAGGTAAATGGAGGTATGCTTATTGGTGGAGATTGTACTTTTTGAAGATGAAAAGACTCAATTTCCTAAGCAATAGAATACAAGAGGCAGGATGGTGCTCAAGTAGAGTAAATGCTGTTGCTCCTTAGACAATCCCAGCAGGTATCATCTGGAGATACCCTCGTGCCTATTTTTAACTTTTTACTGTGTGTGTTTGCTTGTGCTCACGCGTGCCTTCTTACCATATGTGCGCCATGTGAGTGCAATGCTCACAGATGCCAGAAGAGGGCACCAGATCCTCTGGAACTGGAGTCACAAATGGTTGTGAAATGCCATGTGGGTCCTGGGAACTGAACCTAGGTCCTCTGCAAGAGCAGTCAGTGCTCTTAACCACTGAGCCATCTCTCCAGCCCCACATCCTTTTACTTTAATCCCAGATGTGGTCTATGATTTCTTTATAATACATAAAGACGGTTGATGTGATTTGACACCACATGCCAAACCCTTTTTGCATTCAGTGATGTCATATAATTCTGATAGGGTAATGCTACCAAACTCCAAGCTGGAGATGGAGCACAGTAGGCCAGGCAGAAGCAGAAGCAGGCCAACAACCCTGAATTCCCTGCTCGTTAGTGAATGCTTTACCTCTGGACACCCTGATAAGTGACCTGCATTGGGTAGGCAAGCACTCGATGGGCTCAGTGAGTAGTAATCCTTCCCTTTTGTTCTGAGTATCTTTTCTCCTTCATTGGGAAATATGTCCCTTGAACACATCTCTTAATCATCATCTGCTTATGTTATCTGATCTTAAAATGATGTTTAATAGGCAACGAGAAGCACTGAAATGCATCCCCAGATCAAAATACACTGAAGTATCCAGTTACATGACATCTCTTCACTACTGATCCAAATATCCTAAAGTATCCTCATACATACATGTACTAATTCTTGCCAGAGACTGGTGACACTTTAAATTTCAGTCTCCCTTTGGACACTATCATATCCACCCACTGAGCAAGAAGCTGCAGAAATATGAAGTCATGGAGCTGGAGAGATAGCTCAGTGCTTAAAAAACAGTAATCCTTCTTCAATCGCTAGGACCAGAGTTCAGACCCCAGCAC
Source organism: Mastomys coucha (assembly GCF_008632895.1). Classification (NCBI taxonomy): domain Eukaryota; kingdom Metazoa; phylum Chordata; class Mammalia; order Rodentia; family Muridae; genus Mastomys; species Mastomys coucha. Next base: position 63,311,055 of record NW_022196906.1, on the reverse strand, counting down.
CGATGTAACAAAGCAGGCATGCCTACATTTGGTAACTTTTGCTAGTGAGAGGGAGAGACAATATTACTGGGATTTGCTGGCTTCCAGCTTAGCAAAGATATGAGCTCTGTGTCTAGGGAGAGGGAGACTGCCTCCATAGAAAGGTGAAGAGTGATACTTGATAATACATGATGCCCTCTTTTGTTTTTCATGATGTTTGCACAGCTTCACAAACCCACACATGTGCACATACACTCACAATGATACACACATACACACAACTCATACATATATATATATATACATATATATTATATATATATAATACATACATACATACATACATACATACATACATACTCTTTCAAAAGATCCAAAGTCTAACATCCACTTTCATAATGAAATGTATCAGGCATTTATCTCAAATCCATCAGTTCCTTATTGAATGCCCACTGCATGCAGAATGCTCTTAATTAGAGACCAAAACATTGAACTAAACACGGGTTCTGGATTCTGCCCCCTAGTGGTCGGTTCACTGCCAACACGTGGCTATCACTGAGCATCAGAGCCATCCATCAACACAACTGGGGAAAACTCCTGGAGCTATGTCACTCACCACAGCTCAGCAGCTTCTCTCCTCTCTAATTATGAAAAATGAAAAGAAAATAAATTGAGGCATCTACCCTCCTCCCCTTTCCAAATGCCCTGAAGGAGAAGAATAAAGGAGGAATAAAAAGGAAGAGTATTATGTTATAAACTCATATTTAAGACAAGATTTTTTTTCCTCCTGAAATTAACCTGTAAAACTCACATTCTATTACAGCTCCCAAGCAACTAAGTCAGAGAAAGTGCTGAATCACTGGCCAGCTCTAAGTGACAGAAAATGCCCAGGAGACAGTGGCAATCAGTCTCAAAGTGGGAAAAAACAAAACAATTGTCCTATTGTGCTTCATTCATCAGTCAGTCAGTCAGTCAGTCAGTCAGTCAGTTAACAAGCATTCCTTTCAGCCTCCTCTGTGTTCTGAGCAGCACACTCTAAGTGCTGAGGTACTCAGTAGACACACAACCACCACCTTCTTTTTTATTGATCCCTCATTTATGCAGAAATGCCAACCAAGGATACAGCTTTATCCAGCATCTATCTACACATCCATTCAACCAACCACATAGGCATTTACTAAAGAATTAGTTCATACCAGGTTCTAAGTTCGGCTAGAAGACTGACTTAAGATCTAAGAACTTATAGGTACATTAGCATACCATAGCACAATGGCAGATGAGGGGTGGAGGGTTCCCTCGGGTTCTAGAAGATACATGCATATGCCAGCCAGCCAGAGGGAAGGAAGATGCCCCGACAAAGAATGATATCAGAGAAAGAGACACAAGAATACAGAAGACTGAAAACACTCCCGCCATGGGGAGGCCTGAATCTCAGGATGCGGCTCCTGATGGAGGATTCCAGAAGGGTGGGTAGGTGCTTCCAGAAGCTGGGTCTCAAAGCCATGTCCAGGAGTTTCCCATCACCCAGGCGATGTGGTAAGGAGCCCATTTCTTATTCAGACATGTTTATACTGTGATTCACCCTTCAATGATTTCTTTGAAGTATCTTTTATGTGTACATGATGGGTGTTTGTGTATGTGAACACGAGCAAACACACACCACAGTAGAACCCACAGAGAGGGTTTGTAGAGGGCAATCTCAAACATCAGTTCACTTGTCACCTGTTTTGGGGACCAATTCTTCTATTGCTCACCCCTGAGTATATGAGGGTATCTGGTTCATGAACTCCATGGATTCTCCCATCCCTGCTTTCCATCCTGCCACAGGGGCAGTGGGGTTATGGATGCATACTACCGTGTATGGCTTTACCTGTGTTCTAAGAATCTGACTCAGGTCCTCATACTTGGCAAAGCAAATGTTTTACCTCAGAGCCACATCTCAAGCCCATCCTTCAGTGTTCTGATCGCCCTCAGCCTCCAGGTGAGCAAGTTCAACTCTGTTAATTATTACAGGAAAGGAGACATACTTGCAACTGGTATAGGCTGGATAGAACCCAATACACCCAGAGAGACAGCAGTTTCTTCCTCCTGGCTCCTCATCCAGAGAGCAGCTGCTCATCCACCAGTGGGGTCAAAGAGAATCAGTGGGTCTGTCAGCTGATAATGGGCATTCTTGCTTTGCAGAGTGTCTCAGTCTCCGGTGAGTAATGATAGGGCACCAGCTCAAAGATTTGGTTTCATAATTTCCATTCATTTATTTGCACATGGAAATGGGTGTGACGTACTCTATGAAGTTTCTTCCAGCTCCTCAACTCCATGGCTTCTTTCTATAGTGACATGTGTGATTATACCTTATGTACTCTGGACTGTGGGTTCTACACACAGACTCCCTCTGCAGTTCTTACACACCCTCAGAAGCACAGTATTATGCAAAGGGAGTTAATGACAAGGAGACCCGGTCTAGAGCAGGGCACAGCCATTTTCACTTGGGCTTAATGGCACTTACTGATCTGTTCCCAGGAAACAGATTTTCTAAGACCAACCCACTTCTTAGTCACTTAGACTCCTTGCCTGAAGTGATCTCATATGGCCCAGTAGCATGAAGCAAGTGCTGCTGGTTGACTGGCAGATCTCTTTATATCAGCCAGGTGCCACATATTCCTCAGAAGCACCCTCACTTCCTAATTCCATGGTATGATTAACTTGCCCCCACCTTCCTCTTGGCCATGTCCAACTTTCAAAACATCCATAGCTCATTCCAAAGCTCTTCTCCACAAGACACCATTCTGGAGTCCTTGGTAATTTTCCTTTCAATGCATTCCATTTCTGTTATATAAAGGGAGATGATGGGAGAAAGGCTGACACAAGCAATGGCTCACCAGGCAAGCTGATTCAGTACTGATGAACCAAGCCAGCTCCAGACCTCCCAGCAGTTGCTCATCTTCCAGGCATCTCTGACTGACTCTCAGATCCATATATTTTCTGGGACCCAGGTTTCCAAGGTGGAAACCCAAGCATTAGAACATTATGAGCCATAGCACCCCAATACCAACCAAGATTTTGAACAAGAAGGCTGGGGAGAGTCTTTGTAGTAGAAAGCAATGTTTCTGAGTGATAATAGATGACCCATTATTTTCAGATGTATCAGGTCCTGTTTGTTTCTAAGAATAGAACAAAATCTACAGGCTTCAATTAATTGAACCTTAGTTCGTACATTAAAGGTAGCCATAAAATAAAGCTTCCCTCATGGTCCTGCATTCTGGTGTGTTTCTTCAAAAGGGAAAAAAGTGATGCTGGTAGAGCTGTAATGTAGTCAGTTGGTAAAGTGACTGCTTAGGATCTGAAGCTCTGAGTTTGCTTTCTAGTCCTACATAAACTAGGCCTGGTGGCAAAGACTCGTAACCTTAGGATTTAGAAGGCAGAAGCAGGAAGATCAGAAGTTTGAGATCCTCCTTGACTACATTGCAAGTTCAAGGGCAGACTAGGATCCATGAGACTCTGACATAGAAGAGAAATAACAATATTGGAGGGAAAAGAATAGAAGGAGAGAGAGAGGAAAGAGAGAGAGAGAGAGAGAGAGAGAGAGAGAGAGAGAGAGAATACCATAAGGTCATATTGGGACCAGATAATCTATTGTGCCTGTGCCTCCGTGTGGTGTGTTATCCTGGATAGAAATGGCCTTGACTATGTCTGACAGAAAATACATGTTGAGATATGGACATAATAACAGTCCTGCCTCTGGCACTGTGGGAGGGAGGTCAGTGTGGACAAGAAGTCTTTCTTTGGGTACGTTAGTGATGCATGAGATCTCACTTCTCAATGTCAGAAGAAATATGTCTTCCTCAGGCATAAGCTTAGCACCAGACAAAGCCAACTCAAGAGAAGGCATGAAAAGTTTCTAAACTGGGAAGCAAAAAAAAAAGAAAAAGAAAAAGAAAAAGAAAAAGAAAGAAAAAAGGGAAGGAGAGAAAAAGAGAGATACAGAGTCAATGAAAAAAACTGGTTAGGATCCTGGTTTTTGGGGAACTCTGACCTGGGTCATGAGAAGATCTTTGGAAGAATCTTGAGGCTATTGAGTAACAGACAGAGCTCAGATGACAAACACTGGGCAAACATCTGAAGGGGAACAAATTCACCACTTGATCCAATAATACTAATTCACCCATCACCAGCAGCAACTTGACAAGGAGAAGGATGTGTTTGGAGACATCAGCTGTAGAGAGTTACTGAGCCCAGAGACTGGATTCAGTCACCTCCCAACAGCAGTGCCTTCTCTTCTCCAGAACCCCGAGACAGCAACTCTCTGGCCTTTGAATAAAGCCAGAGCAGGAATGAATAGACCCAGGATGCATATGTACTTGTCCCATGTTCTGCATTCTGGAAAACAGAACTGATCAACAAATAATACTGTGGACTTCTCAGAACAATGCACAGGATGTGGATCCAGCTGCAACTGGTCATGCTTCTCCTTCCTGACTTTTCTGGAGGAAACTATTGCAAAAGAAAATAAAATCCCATGAGATGCTCAAAAGCCAAAGGACCTGCCTCACTTGTCACTGGGTTGTAAAGAAGGGAAAACAAGCAGGTCGGGCAGGCAGAGGAGATGTATTAAAGATGTTTAGATGTCTGCTCTTGCCATTCTGAGGATAATTCTAGAGTATTCTGTCTGTTTGCTTTATTGTCTTTTTCAAATGGTCGAACACTGAGACAGCTGCTCGGAACAGTGAGTTCTCCAAGTGGTTCCTTCTAAGCAGAAAGGCAGAAACAAAGAGAAGCTTCCTTTTCCCTCCTCAAGGCCGACACCCCCTACAGTCTATGAGTCAGAAATAGGTCCTGGAAGAACCAGCACCATGGAAGCTTGTGGCTCCTCTCTATTATCTTCCCCCAGGGAATAGAGAGATGGTGCCAAAGAACAGCCCAGCAGGAGTTTATGGGAGTGAAAAGTGAACTGGAAGCCCATGGCCCTGGGAGGTAGATGCAGTCTAGGAAGGAGGAAAATGTGTAGCTGTGGTATTAAAAAATCCATCATTTGGGCCAGGGGATGAACTAAAGCCAAGGCTTGGGCTTTGAAGGCCCATTAGATCTGCCTTCTTTTCAATATAGCCCATTTTACAGATAATGTTAAATCTCTTTGTCAAAATCATGCACCTGTGGCTTAGAGCTAATCCATGCCAAAGATTTGCTTGAGTGTGTGTATATGTACATGTTTGTGTGTGTACATGTATGGGTGTGAGGACCGAGGTCAGCATCTGGTAACCTTTCGATCACTTCTCCAACTTATCGTTTGGAGAAAGGTTTCCCTGTGAGTTAGTACTCATTGATTCTGCTGTGGTGTCTGGCCAATGAGCCCAGGTGAATCCTTCTGCCTCTGTTTCCTAGTGCTAGGATTCCAGGTATGTTGGCTAGCATTGAACACATGTTCTCCTGCTTCTGCGGCAAGCATTTTTCCTACGTAGTCATCTCCCCAGCTCCAAAAACTTGTTTTTATAAAAGAATGTTCTAGCATGTAAGATATGTACAGCGAAGACTCAGCTTAAGGTTGTTGATTTTCTATGGGGAACAGTGAGAGGGGTGAGGGTGTTCCTATGGAGAAGTCTGGGTGGTGTTGTCAGGGCCCCTAGTCCCTCTAAGTCACCCTCACTATCGTATGATTAACACATTCCAAGGCAGAGCATCATTTATCCTTTTCCAAGCTCCAGAAAACCAAAAGAAAGAAAAAAAATCCCACATTGTTACATGAGAACAATAACAGAATTATTAATTAACTTAGCGCCTGGCACGTGGAACTCAGTACATATTTGTGGACATAAATAAATGACCAAATCTGAGTACTTTGGCCAAATGGGAATAGATAAAAAACGGACTCCTCCCAAGGCAATAAAATTAGCCCCATTTGGCATGACTGTAGACAAAGTCATGGCACATGCAGGGACGCTAGCCCTGAGACAGCTGTGTGCAGGACATGACACCCACAGAGCGGTGTGACACTGGGGAGGTGTGTTAGCCCCTCTGTGCCTTATCTATAAAGGAAATACCTTTTTCTTTTAAGCGGCTATTTGTGTAAACGAAGTGATATAGTAACCTTACAATCAAATGGCAGCATTAAAATTTCTAGATACCATGTTTGTTAGAAGTGCTTACTGCACGATGTACCTGAGTCTCAGGACATCTCATCCCAGCCTTTAACAGGCCACTGTCTGTTGTTGTTGTTCAATAATCAAGATGCAAGACACAGATGACGTCAAAGGCCCTGGGGACAGACGGGAGACAAATGACAATCCCTGTGCCTTGCTAACCTTCCTCATTTATGCTTCTGTTTTAAGGGCACCTGATGATCTTTGCCTCTCGTCTACAATTGACAGGTAATACTGATTGTCAACCTGACAGACTTTAGAATAACCTGGAAGACAGACTTCTGAGGGTGTCTGCGGGGGCAGTGTCTAGATTAGGTGGCACCATCTCCTGGGCTGGGGTTCTAGACCGAAAGCAAATGATAGTGAATTAAGAAGCAGCCTTCACTACTCTCTGCTTCTGGAAGTCCAGATCCCATGTGTTCCTGCTGCCATGGCTCACCAGCCACGGAGGACTGTGAGCCAACTTGAACCCCTTCTTACTTAAGTTGACTTTGTCACCTATGTTGTCATTGCAATGAGGAAAGTAACTGGCCCCAGCTTGGCTAATGACTGCCACCCAGTGCTAATCAGTGGATGAATAATGTACGGTGGAAGGGATGGACAGGGAACCAACACAACCTTCTTCTCCTTACACTAGATCAGAAGAAGCCATTACATGTAGAGCAGCCTCCAAGCATCGGGAACTGAGATGAGAACCTGTTTCCATTCGGAGACAAGTCTCAAGCCCTAGAGAGCAAGGAAAACCAGCGCGTTAAGAACTTACCAAATTGCCTTTCCCAAGAGTTTGCCATGAGCTTCCTCCCAACTGGAGATGATCACATATGAGTCTCAGAGGCCAAAGCTTTGTCCACAGAGTGTGGAATGAGGAATTCCAGCTGCACAGATGTGATCCCCAGAGTGCCTGAAGTGACAGCCTGGAGTTTTCCGTTACTGCAGATGAAGGGAACCACCATGTCTTCCTTACTGATTCGTCCTCTCAGCTAGAGATCAGCCAGGATGTGTCTGCAAGCCACGCCCCACATTCCCTAGACTTGGAAGCAGGTTAGGCAATCTGCAGTATTCCTCCTCTGAGGTAACTAACCTTGGCAAAGACATTTACTGTTCTTTTTATATTATGCTTATTTGGGGTGCTGAGACAGAGATCCACATATGTCATAGCGTGAGTGTGGAAAAAGGCAGTTAACTTTTTTCCACCTGTGGGTCCTAGGAATCAAATTGTCAGGCTTGGTGGCAAGTGACTTTACCTCCCAAGGCATCTTGCCAGGCCCTCCCTACCACTACCACCACCAGCGGCATGTGTTGTTTTTAACCTACTTTATGTCCACATGGCTATGCAGCTCACTACTTTGTGGGTGCTAGTCTGTTTTTAGTGAGTATATAATTCTTGAGGACTTGCTATGGTCCAGTCATCTCCCAGTTCTTTACAAATATCTTCTCTCTGACCCCAGTTTGCTAATGAGGGAAGAAAGAGATCATGTGGGAGAGCTTTCAAGTCAACTGAAGACTGTTGTACTTTAGAGAACAAAGGAATGTGTGCCTACTCTACTCTCTAGCATTTAGGCACAGAGGTTGGGATAGAGTGAGGAGGGTGGAAGGGCAAAGGACACTCAATACTCACGCATACAGTGACCCCTGCAACAGGATCCCATGGGAAGAACAGAGCCCACTACAGGAAGAGCTTTCCTCAGATTCTACCTGAGTCATCTTAGGACCTCAGCAAATGGCAGGTGTAGAGTACCATGTATAAATAGACAAGGAGGTGCAGCTAAGTACAGCCCGATACCTATAAATAGGTAAACCAGGGCCTCTGATTCAGGAACCATCTCTTACCCTTTGTTAATTGGAAAATAACCATCTCTCACAGATCCTCCCACACAAGATGAAAAGACGACTTAGCCCACGTCATAGCTCCTTGAATGAAACCCACGCCTACCCCCACCCCCACCCCCAAGACGCTGTTTGCTTCCTAAGGAAGTAGCTCACTTCTCTTCATCTATCTCCCTGGCTTAACATCAGCAGCCATTAAGCCACCGTTTAACCCAGAAGATAAAAACCTCACCCTGAAAATGCTCCTCTCCTTTTCTTCCTCATCACTTACAGCAAACCTGACTCCTTCCATCAGGGCCCCTTGTCAAAAGCCAGTGGATATTGCATGCTAATTTCACCCACAAATACCTGATCTGAATTCGAAGTAATTAGCAGATCGGGTAACCTGAGAGATGCTGATCTTTTTTTATAACCACAAAAAAGCTTGTCACGAAAGATATTTTAGTTCAAGAACATTTCCAATCAGGAAACTTCACATCATGTTCCAAAATACCATCCTATCTCGCATTGGTTCATCTAGGCTGTGTGCCCGACAGAGGTAATGGTGTGTGTTCTTAGGACAGTGCAGCATTTGAATGTGCCCAGGCAAAAAAAAAATCATATACTGAGCACGTGCCACCAGCTCGGGCAGCTGTCCATACAGAGCGATCAGCTTTAACCAAACGCTTTTCATGAGGTTTAACTTTCTATTGTGATCGGAAAAAAATGTGTCTTTGATAGGGACTGCCTGTGTCTACTGAGAATTTCCATTTTGGAAGGACAGGAAGATGGAGGCATTTACTTGATATGACACAATTAACAGAGCTAGAGAGACAACTGCCTTAGTAAAATGTTTCCCATGCAAGCATGAAGACCTAAGTTCAAGTCCCCAACACCCACATAAAACCTAAATGTGGAGTCACACATCCCGTGCTGGGGAGACAAAGACAGAAGCATCCCTGGAGCTTGCTGGCTAATGAGCCTGGCCAAATTAGTGAGGGACCCTGTCTCATAAAATGAGATGTGGAACAAGAGAAGAAAACTCCTGACATCAATCTCTGGTTTCTACAGTCAGTCACCTCTCTCTCTCTCTCTCTCTCTCTCTCTCTCTCTCTCTCTCTCTCTCTCTCTCTCTCCTCTCTCTCTCACACACACACACAAATTACTATACAATTTTAAAAAAAATAGGAGAATGAAATAGCTTCTAAGGTGAAAATGATCCACACCAGTCCCTTCTCTGATCACCAACTGTGTAACCAAGGTTGCCAATGTCTATAAAATGGGAATGCTAATTCATGTTCCTATCAAAAGGCTGTTGGAAAGAATAAAAGATTGTATACGTGGTGGTGCATGCCTTTAATCCCAGCAGTGGGAGGCAGAGGCAGGCAGATTTCTGAGTTCAAGGCCAGCCTGGTCTACAGAGTGAGTTCCAGGACAGCCAGGGCTACACAGAGAAACCTTGTCTTGACAAAACAAAATTACAAAAATACAAACAAAAAACAAACAAACAAACAGAAAGATTGTATATGTATATGTACGTCCATCTATATCCCACAGAACCATTATGTCACCTGCAGATATTACTAACCTAAGAACTGTCAAAGATTAGCTCAGATAACAAACAGTAATTTAAATGCTCTGCAAGCCTGCCTGGAGAGGCCCACTCTGACAAAGCTGTTTCTTGTTCATAGATTCTACATTGCTGAGTGTCCAGCATCAGATGATAGAGGTAAGATGAGAGGGAAGACAAATGATAATTTACAAGTGCACGTGCCATTACACACTTTCCCCATTGTCATCATTTTAATGTTGAACTGTACTCTACAATGTAAAATCATATTATTGAACTTTATAATCCCATAAGTAAATTCATTTTTCTTAGTATTTCTAAAAAAAAAAAAAAAATGCAAAACTCCCTTGAAAAGCATCATTCTCTAGCATGCGATGTTTGGGAAGACCATGGATAAAGGGCCACAGCTAAAAATATGGTAGGACCCTGGTGCTTGCTCTGTTACTACTGCTCAGAAGCCCAGGAATGTGGTGAAGGGTCCAACTCTTGACAGGTGAAGATAGCCATGGTACTGAGGAGAGAGATTGAGCACATGCTTTTGCAGGAAAAGATGGGGAATTCTGAGGGGGCAAAGAGAACAGAGCCAACTTAGGCAAGGGCCTTCCGTTCAGCCCTCCACTCTCCACCCAGGTTTCTGAGACGGGGTCTCTCACTGAACTTGGCACTCATTTGATTGACCAGAATGGCAGTCCCGTGAGTCCTAAGGATCTGCTCATCTAAAGATCTACACTGAGGTCACGAGTGCACACTGCCACGTCTGGGTGACGTGGTACCAAATTGGGTGATGAGGCTCTGAACTCGGGTTCTAAAGCTTGCGTAGTAAGCACTTTATTCACAAAACCACCACACAGCCATCTCTCTGCATCCCTGCCCTGATGTTTCAATCAACAATGTTTATGAATTAATAGCATTCTAGACCCAGATTGCTATACCAGCTGCCTCCTTTCACGGCTAAACATTCTGAGAGCCCTGGGTTTTTATGGTGTCAAGTTTAGTTATGAAGTAATGAAAGAGCTGAAACCTCAAGGGACCTCTCCAGACATTCTCTAAGGCCTCTGTCTACACTTAGGATGTTTGCAACAGGTCTTCTCAATAGGCCCGCAGCTTGCTTCTTACAAAACCTGAAATAAAGCCCCTGTCACTGGGGAATCTGGAAGAAGACAGAATTGATACATTCTTCCTTTAATAGGGTCAGAAGAGGTCTTCCCCTTCATGTGTCACACACTGTGCTCAGCAGAGGAACTCCTCACACACAGGCACCCCACAGACATTGGATGATCAGTTAGTGAATAAATAAATCAGGGTCCAGGGCTGCAAGTATCAGTGGAAACCAGCATTGCTAATGTAAGTCCATCCATGCCCCAGACTCTACTGAAATTTTACCTGATATTTTCATTTATCAGTCTATGTGCCTATCTATTTGTGTGCACATGTCTATGTCTCATGGGTATGATACAGAAATCAAATGGGTAAAAGAAGCCAGAAATGTCAGTATATTAGTAGGAACAGATTGGTCAGGGCTCATAACATCTAGCCCTGTGTATCATGGTAAGATTCTTCCTATGTCTACTCAGAGGCAATCCACCATACCAAAACCCAGAAATCCCTCCACGTAAGAGCCTTAGAAGATACTAGAACATATAAAATTAAGTGAGGCAAGGAAACAGTTCCAACCAATCACGCATGGACATGCATCTAATCTTCAAGTCAAAATGATTCTAGATGTGTACTTTCTATTTCCAAGGGTAGGAGGAGGATGCTGAAGGAAGAGGCTAGATATTGAGGGCCAGATGTGTTGGAAGAGGGCAGGCTTGTAGCATAGAAGCTGCATAGCTGGGTCGGGAGTCAGGGCTGCTGGTCTTCTCTGGGGCAAAGGTTGCTTGCATAGTTCATCAGGGAGAGTTGATACCCCTGCCTCATCTCAGAGGCATCCTACATCTTATTGACAATTACAGCTACTCCCATGAACTGCATGGGGTATTTCACCTGCATTCCTTTCTCCCCAGGGGGATTTTATTTCCTGGATTTGCATGGAGAAACTGAAGTTTGGCTGAGATGTAATGACTTGCCCAGGGCAGTGCAGCAGGAAAGTGGTAAAGGGCTATGATTCAAACTAATCTGCCAGTGGGCTCAATCAACAGTGAGGCAGGTTAAATCCCTATGTAACTAAAGAGTACAAAACCCCCAGTCAATGCTGGAACACTTTACTACTGAAGATTTCAGTCTGAAGACCAGCCTGGGCAGGATCCACAACCTTTCTCATAACAAAGACATATAGAGAAATATGTGTGAGCCACTGCTTTCCCTGACACAATGATGAGGTTTCCTAGGAACTTTCAGAGGCACTGTTGACATCCATGGATACATCCTGTATCCTCAAACCCTAAGTGACCAGCAACATGGGATATGGGTACCTCTCAGATGGGATAACATGCTACACATCAGATCAACTGGAAGGTTGGGGGTGGAGAGGTTGCAGAACTGAAGGGCGAGACAAGTTGCCGTTCCTTTCCTAAAGAATCAGCTGTCAGTGTGAAGACAAGATTTACACAACACTAAATAGCACGCCTGACTTAAGGAGGCCCTGCTCAGGGAAAAGTCGAGGAGTGGGTTCTAACTACACTATCACCAGGAATGCTATTAAATCCCCACAAGCTTCCATTCTCCTTAAGTAAGTCCTGTGAGTCTGTGTGAATTGGCTCTACCAAGCCTTCCCCTCCAAAGAAGTGAGAGCTACATCTCCTTGTTCCAACTCAGACACAGTCCTTGCATATTCTGGATCAGTAAAGCTTGAAGGAACACTTCTTTCCATAGTAGGTCTGCAGACCCAATAGAGTGCCCCCCATTAAAAGCTAAGGAAATCTAGAAGCATAAAGAATGATGCTTAGAAAATGAAAAGCAATATGGAGATGGAACAGAAATTGATAGCTAGGCTGAGTAACTGGAGAACCCTTTCTAAGAAGCCCCTCTCCCCAGATCCCATGTCCCAGTCAACACCAAAGTATGCCTTGCTAGTTACTGCTCACACATGGGAAAATACAATACCCAGGAATATCCACCGCTACTGTGTCAACTGAAACAAAGAAAACTGGGCTGTTTATGAACAGCAGAAGGTCCTCAGAAAAACAGATGGGGAGCCTTGCCTATGTCACCCCACACTGAACCCCCCTACCCAACACCCCAAAATTCCTCGACACCCTCTGAGAATCCTGGTGCTCTCTATGCCCTCTTCCTAAGCGTCAAAGAATAAATGGCTGTCAACATGCAATACGACCGACAGCCATGTGTTGTCAGAATAACAGTTCCCATTCCTTTCTCCTTCCTGCTGCTTCTGCCATGGGAGTAGCTTCCCATGTCAATACCATGCCAGGCACTGAGCCGCACAACTCAGCCTTTCTCGGCTCTCAGCCAGGAAAATGCTACCAATTGAAATTTGATTGTGGATGCGGCTCTAGCTGTCATCTGTTGGGGTGATTTCTTGCTAGAATGACAATCCCATCTTCTCCACAGTTCAAAAGTGGCGGTGTGGATTCTAGTCCCCTCTGTCTCAGGAGTATTTCAATGGCTTTATATCAGCTGTGCTTCAATATAGTCTGGTCCTTTGTCAAATTCCTTCTTCGATCCTGGGGCCTTTACTGCAGACTGATATCACAGAGAGTGGTTTTGAAACTTTGCCCCAAATTAATACCCAGTCAAATTCTAACATGCGAAACAAGTGAGAGATATGGAATCTCACCCCCACCCTGGAGAATCCTGGGGGGGTTCTCTAAATAAAAAGAAAAAAGGGATATGGAGAAAAGTGGATCTCAGCAAGCCAAAAGTCAGGGTGCATTATCCTGTTAAACCTGGAAGCAACCCGTTCTATGTCACAGAAGTTCAGGACCAACACTGATGTTACAGTTAACATTTGTATTAATGTTATAAAGATTAATGAGGCATCTGTAGAGATCTCATTGAATCCCACAATTATTCTCTGCAGTTTATAGCTTTTTTAATTAACTCACAGATAATATATATATACATATATATGTATATATACATATATATATATATATATACATATATATATATATATATCCCAGAAAGATTAAGTAACTTCTCTAAGGTTACAGAACTTAAGCAGTAAAACCTTCCTCCAGTCCGAGACTGTGCTCTGAAACCATTCTCTCTATACACTGAGCTGCCTTCAGATTCAAGTCCTTGAGTGCCTCTGACTGGGAATGATGTAAGAATGCACAGTCTGCCCAATGGGAGGATACTCAGTACATGGAGAAGAACCACAGCAAACAAAGTCAGAAGCATTTCCTATTTTTAAAATGGAAGCTCTTTGAAAACTGTTTACTTATGAGGCCCCTGGGAACTTTGACAAACAGCTACAATCTTCCCCCACAGTGCTCTTGACGTGTTAGATGGAAGTTTCCATTGAATAGCTATTACATGGAAGTGTACCAGCAAGTCCCTTGGAATAGGAGGATAATTCACTATGTTTATCTTTCTGGTGCTGGTACTGGTGCTGGTGCTGAAGAAGAGTCCAAGATTATGAGCAGAGAGCGATGGAACAGGATTAAGGATAAGCAGAGGGGAGAAAGGAGAGGAAGAAAGGGGAGACCAGGAAGGAAGGGGAGGAACAAAAATAAGTCAACTTTATGCATCCCCTGTGCTTTCCAGAAGAAACTGCATGTCCTGAGGCAGAAGAAATGGCTCATGGGCTAAAAGTGCATACTGTTCTTGCAGAAGACCCTAGTTCAGTTCCCAGCACCCATGTAGGATGGCTCACAACTGATTATAATTCCAGCTCCAGGGAATCTGACACCTACGTCTGGATTTCTCCTATATTTACACTCATGTGCAGATTTTGGACCTGAGGTATAGTTACAGGAGAAAAAAAAATCTAAAACCAAGCTGTACAGGAAAGGAATGCATGACCTCAGAGAGATGGCCATGCCCAAAGTCATAGAGCTGCTTAGAAGTGAAACCAGAGGAAGGGCCTAACCTTGAGACTCCTAGTGCAGTGGTGGCTCTACCACAATGAAGCTGTGTGTATGTCAGCTGTGCTGCCTGTGTGAATGTTTCTGCTTTCCTTCCCATAGCCCCCTCACCAACCCACACGGCTCTGAAGCCAGTGTGTACCTCTCATCTCAAGATCAGCCCTCCCTGGATTTACAAGAGAGAGCCACAAAAAGCCAGAGTTGTTAATTCTGTCCAACTGGACACAGTGACAAAAGTAAGTCACAGAATCAAGCACCATTTTGTTCCAGATGCAGCCCTTGCAACACCAATGAGTCAGGCTGTGGAATAAGCCGAAAAGAGAACTTTTGGAAGAATCATTGCTCACTTGCTTCTTAGCAGTTAAGTCTGTTAGACATCAACCTGCCAGGGATGCTTTAAAAAAGTCTTTTTATCCCTTCATTACAAGGCTCAAAGCTGTTGAGTCTTCTCAACTTCCAGCTGGACTCAGAGATCTGTGTATTCCTGGAGATAATTTTTTTTTCTATCTGCTATATTTGAATGATTTTGAGTTCCTCAAAGCAGCAATGCCTACATCACTAAGACATGCAGATAAATATGAAATATTCAGTTCTTATGCAGATATTTATAGACTTTTAAAACTCTCAGGAGATGCAGACAACTTGACTAGGATTTTTTGAGTCTGATGAAGTTTTCTGCCTAAACCCTTAGGATCTAAAGTTTAGACCTACAATTTGGCCATGTGACCACCAGGTGGCGATAGCGTGTCACAACCTAGGGCCAATCAAGCTTGGGTCAGGGAGATTTCTTCCTGAAGCCTGTGTTGAAAAAGCAACATCTTAAACACAATCTTCATTTAATTTCTTCCTACATTTATGAAGCTGTTTTCCACACAGCACCTCCACTGCCACCACTAAATTAGGGCCTTCATAGTCTGTGGGACTCAGTACTTTTATTTTATTTATCTATTCTTAAATTTTTTCATGTTTATAAGATACATTTTTAATATATCCACCTCATTCCTTCCTTTCAACTTATCTCCAGACCATTCTCTTCCTCACACTCCTTTCTAAGCTTCATATTCTCTCTTTCTCTTCTTCATCTTCTTTGTGGTGGTGATGGTGGCAATTGTCATCGTATTCTCCCTCTCCCTCTCTCCTTCTTCTCCTTCTCCTTCTCCTTCTCCTTCTCGTTCTTCTTCTTCTTCTTCTTCTTCTTCTTCTTCTTCTTCTTCTTCTTCTTCTTCTTCTTCTTCTTCTTCTTCTTCTTCTTCTTCCTCTCTTCTTCTTCTTCTTCCTCTCCTCCTCCTCCTCCTTCTATAACCTACTGAGTCCAGTTAGTGTTGCCCATGTGTACATGGATGTAAGGCCTTTCCTAGAGGAGCATGGACAGCCTACATCCCTGAAAGGAAAAACTGACTCTCCCTCCCCAGCATCCACCAAGTGCCCAAAGCTCTCAGAGAGGAGTGGGGCCTCCTGAGGTCCTTTCCCATTTGGTCTGGAATGATGGCTGGCTTGATTTTATAGCATTAAAATTTTAACCTGGCACTCAGAGCCCTCTAAGGAGGCAGCAGTCTAACTATGATCCATGCCTCCTGTAGTTACCTGCAAAGTCAGAAGTTGCTCTGTTGGCATCTCTGGATACCCCCTGATGTCCACCTATCACCTCTACAAACGTTGGCAGCAGCTGTTCTGACAAAATTCACCAAAGGAGTCTGAAAAGCTTAGCATTCAATTAGTATTCATGAATACCCAGAATGCCATTTCTGGTAGAAAATATGAGACGTGAAAACTACTGAAGAGATCTTAACAGTAACTGGAACTTCAACACTTGGAAGTAGCTACCTGCTAGTCCAATGGAATATGATATCACTTCACATTTCTGGAGTAAGTAAATGATCTCACAGCCTGCACTACTGAGCTAGCTGTATCTCTTGGACATTTTTCCATGTCATTAACTATCACTGGGTGCATATGATGACTCCAACAGGAGATAGCTCAGTGGGAGGGAGGGAGGGAGGAAGTGAGGGAGGGAGGGAGGGAGGGAGGGAGGGAAGGAAGGAGAGACGAAGGGAGAGAGTTTGGACTCAAAATCAAAACACTGAGTTTCAATCCTGGTTCTGGAAGGTACCAGCTGTGTTTGGGCAAGTGACTCTGAGCTACCATGTACAAAAGAACATAGCATCTATCACCCATTCCCTGACAAGCCAACGAGATAACTTATTAGACTGTGTCTAGCTTGGACACTCCTCTTGCAGGAACATTTCACTAGGCACTCATTTCTCTCTGTGATATCTATGTGGCTCTTCTTATCTCGCTGTTATTGTTGAAATTATATCGCTGACACTGGAGACAAGTCTCAAGGCTTCCTGTGTACTGGTGGGCATGCTTCACATCCAGATGCCCTCACCAGATGCGTTTCCCTCCTCCCACACCAACAGTCTTTGTGCCACTCGGTGGCTCTACCCATGGCTCTATTGTGGCTCTCACATTAGGACGAAAAGCTGTGAAATGACTGAATTCTTCCAGCCAAGGAATATGATGGCCTTAGATATCACCTTCCAGCTGCCTCCATCTGAACAGCTGGTGGCTGCGTACAGCCCCAGGCACCAAAGAAGTTGAACCCAGCCCTCTTTTGTCATTAACCAGCATTTCCAGATTCTCACACCCATGGCCTGTACACAGCTCCAAAGCAAGACTGGCCTTCTTTCAGTCTATAGCTTGACTTTGGTGGTCTCTTCAGGGTCCTGTAGATGCTTCTAGGCCCATCATCCTCCCTGAGAGCACCCCGCATGGTGTTCTGTGCCTCAGTTACCCGGTTTCTAGCTTCTGCGTTGTTAATTTCTGATGCAGATGAGGCCTTGCTCCAGAGAGAATAAACCTTTTTCTCTGAGTCCTTGGCCAGTTCCTGTCCTTCCCACTCAGGAGAGAGGGATGCCATAGCTGGGCCACTCCGGGGCTTTTTCAACCCTTTAAATCCTTTGTAGCCTTCCTATTTCGCTGTTAATATTGGAGGTGGGTTTAACCCCTACTCACTTCATGAGAAAAGTTAGCCATCTTTTGGCCTCTCCATCAGTGACTGAAGGTACACTGGACGCTGGAACCACTTCCTGTTCTCCTTCAGCAGCACCCTCAGCAACTTCCTTCTTTACCAAAAGCCCCAGAAAGAAGAAAACAGCATACATCAATAGTACCTAACAAAGAAAAGGAAGAACTCACATGATTCATCACCAGCTTCTGACTTCCTCCGGCCGTGTCCCAACATGAACCTGCCTGCTGCTCCTCCAGCCTGGTAGAATTGGAGAGATGGGCCAAAAGGAAGCCATATGACTTGGGACACAGACTCGAGACATTTACTCCTGGGGTGTTTAAAGTGACAGTTCTCAATGTGGGTTCTAAAATTGGAGCTGAGGATGAATCCCTACTGCACTGGGACTGCAGCTCTGACGCAAAAACTTCATCTTTCTGAGCCCTTTCCCTCATCTGCCCAGTGGGCATAGTAGTATGGCTTTGTGTATTAGACATAGTGAACATGGCCCTGTACAGTGTACCAAAGGGCAAAATACCCGCTGTTTCAAGATTCTGTGGCCATAGCCTGTGCTGGGCCTGGTGACACTGAACATGAGGGTATCCCACCTTACTCTTGTTCGCTGACAGAAACTATTCTCCTTTTTCTATGTTTCATGCTTGTGTGTGCCTGCATGTGTGCATGCCTGTGTACGTGTGTGTGAGTGAGTGTTCTCACGTGTAAGTGGGTGCATGTACATTTGCGCACTTGTGTGAAGCCTCTCCTTTTGTCTTCATATCCTCTCATCTCACCTTAATCTTAACCAGCCTCTTCAATGACACTGTGTTCACCCAGACAATCCAGGGCCCCACCTCACCTGGTGGCCAGGCCCCTGTCAGATCAGATTTGCAAAGGCCCCTTCCAAGGTCACATCATCAGGTCCTGAGAGTTGGAATGTGACATCTTTGGTGACATTATTTTTGCCTACCACATAGAATATACAAGTAGTCCTATGTACAGTGCCTGGCTCCAAAGTCATCACCCACTATTACAGTCCAATTATAGGAGCAGTATTATTGGAAGTAAGGAAGGTAGGCAGTTTCCTTAGGAAAAACATAGTCACTTGATTCAAATTTTAATGGAAGTAAAGAGTGGTATTCTTCAGGCTGCAAGAAACACAGAGATAGCCTCTTATGAACTCATGTCTACTTTGACTTTCATTTTAAAACATTTTTGCCAAAACTTATTTTATTTCATGTGTTTCTGTGTGTACCACAAGTATGGGTGCCCACAGAGGCCAGAAGAGGGGTCAGATTCCCTGGAATTGGAATTACAGGCAATTGTGAGACACCCAATGAGGCTGCTGTGAACTGAATTCAGGTCCCGTACAGAGCAGCAAGTGCTCTTATCTCGCCAGAGCATATAAATAAATCTTTATTGGGTGCTCACTGGTGATTATCCAGTTTTATTCCTCTTTGCAGTGATCCTTGGCTGGACAGAACTAATCACATAATGACTGTAAGAGCTGGCTCGACTTCTGTTCATAGGTCTCTCTGCTGGTGACCAGACAAGGTCTTTCTTATTGACTCAAAAGCTCCCCGTCCCCAGCTTTTGAGGGACCAGAACATGGTGACCCATGGTACTCATCTTGAACATCCAAACTGTTGCAGGCTATCCCCACTCTCAGCTGTAGGCTCTTTCCACGTAGAAATGGAATGTGTGATTCTCAACCCTATATCCCCAAGCCCTACTCCCACCCAGGTATTGTTCTCAGACTGGGAAATCCCAAGGAGACAAGAAAGTGCTTGAAGAGGTCATAGCTTCCCCTAACCCATCAAGCATTGTGTGTTTGCACTTCAGATAAGCACCCACAAGTTGCTGCTGCCACCACTATTGGATTAGTGTTTGGAGTCACCTAGAAGTACACCCTAGGGAGGGGAAGGGGTTGCTCACATGTGTGGCTCATCTACTCCCTCCACCCTGCCCACCTTTTCATCCTCATAGCTGATACCATCACCTGATTAGCCCTACCCAGCAGAAGGGACTGTGCCACCTTCTCCCTAGGACTCATGTCACTCACCTCTATGCCCCACCAGGGAGGGACCTGCCTTCCCTGATTATATCTTTAGAAGAGAGGCTTCTATTTCCCTTGCCTCTTCAACTCAGCCAAGCCAGGAAATACAAGACAAAACCCAGAATAGCACCTTTGGATAAGAAGTGGTCTGGTAGAGAAAAATAAGTCCTTTAGAAGCCAGAAGACTGGGCAGGGAAGTTGGCTCAGTTGATAAAATGCTTACCTTGCAAAGATGGAGATGGGAGGTAGGTCCCAGAACCCATCCATATTTAAAAGAAAATGGAACAAAAAGATCATGCTATGGTGGCACATTCTTGGTAAACCCAGTACTGGAGAGGCAAAGACTGGCAGACCCCTGGGGCTCAACAAATTCTGAGTCCCACAAATCTGAAAGATTTGTCTCAAACAAAAACAACAACAACAACAACAAAAATACCAAAGTGGACAGTCTGAGAGATAAGAAGTTTATGGCTGTCACCTGTACCTGCATGTGTGTGTGTGTGAGTGTGTGTGTGTGTTTGTAGTGGGGAGGGTTGGACCCCCAAACATCAAGTCTTCACCTACAATTCTAAGACACAGACTCCCAGGGATCAAAGCCCCAAGCTCACTCAGATGTGTATTGCTCAGATGTGACCAGAAAGGCTGAAGAGCATGCATTTTACCATATCTCACAACAGCTGTTGATGAAGATTTCAAGTTTTGCTCAGGGGACCAGTTGCAGTGAGGCGCATTTTATGAGAACAATACGTATCGTAGACATCAGAATATATTTCCATGAGAGAATCGGGGAGGGGGACAAAAACTGGTACAGCGTTCCTCTAAAACAGATGAATATTTAATACGCTGGGGGCTTATTTTTTTTAAGAGAGAAAAAATACCCTCTGCAATTTTACATGTCTCCTCCAATAACCATCCCCTAGATGAAAAATGACGAACAGCACAGCCACCCATATAAATGCCATGTATTTCATTATTCCCTTCTTAGGGTGGTACAGCGACCAGCTGAGACATGAAGCATCGTGAAAGCATGAATTAGCAACTATAAATAGCATATTTAAAGCAGGAGGCCATCTAAAGCCGGTTGGTTTAACATGGGCTGCCGAGACAAGTGTGAGGAACCGATCAGTCTGGAGGGAAACCCAGGCCATGTGTGGGGAAGTGGGAAACCCAAGAGAAACTGCAAAAGGGGCTCCCCGAAACAGGAGGAGGAGCTCTGGAGGAGCAAGACTACTTTTGGTTGACCCTTGTCACCCCAAGAGGGGCCAATTCGAAGACTGCTTATCACGACTATTTTTAGCTCCTTGGCAATATAACCCGGTACAATGGGAAAAACGCCCAAAGTAAATACAGTCTCTCATTTGATTCTTCTCCTGGCAAGTAATTTTCTATTATTTTCTGGTAGAACTATTTCCAGGATAAATCACACCCCAGAGGCAGAGCTTAAGTCAGTGAGCCCTCTCTATGGAGCACATATTCCAGACTGATGGGGCGGGAGGAACAGGAGAAGAGCAGCTGACCTGTGCTGCCTGCTTGGATGCCAGGCCCGAGAAGAGTCTTTGAGGAGCCTGTGTACACTTTAACCTCTAAGCTTTTGTTGCTGTCTTGCTTCCCTCTGGGTACCACTGGAAAACATGGCTGCACGGAGCCCTTTAGCATTATGTCTCCATGAGACGGCTTAGTATCAGCACTGGTTCTCAGGAGCCTTCTATCTTACCAGCACTGGATGTGGATTCTCTCTATCTTCATCTCAGCCCTAGGAGGGAAGAAGTGCTATTAATATTGTTCCTGTGTTATTGTTTTTAAAGATTCATTCTTTTATTTTTAGTTATATGTATATCTAGGACAAGGGGTGCATGCAAATAGAGGTATCTAGGGAATCCAGGGGTGTCGAATTCCTGAGGATTGTGGGCCTCCTGATGTGAGTGCTGGGAACAGGACTCCAGGCCTTTGGAAGAACCGTATGCACTCTTCTCCACTGGGTTATCTCTCCAGTCCCTCATTCTCATTTTAGGAGTAGGTAGGATCACAAGGGCTCTGGGTTTTATAGCTGGGACTCATTTTAGGAGTAGGTAGGATCTCAAGGGCTCTGGGTTTTAGAGCTGGGAGATTGTACAATGAGCTTAAGACACTTGCAGCCCAGTTGGTAGAATGCTTGCCTTCCATGCATGAAGTCCTCTCTGAGTTCTATCCTTAGCATCCAACAAACAGTGCAAATACATACACCTGTAATCCCAGCATTTGGGAGGTAGAAGTAAGGATTCTGAGTTCAAAGCCACTCTCAGCTTCAAGGTGATTCTGAGGCCAGCCTGGGCTCCATGGGAGCCTGTCTAAACCTGCATCCAGGGTCCATGTCCTTTGGCCTCTGGACACTGCCACATAGGGTCCTCCAAAGTCACCCTACTTTGAACATGCCATTCTAGACTAAAGGAAGACCCCATAATACAAGCTAAATGCTTACAAAAGACAAATGCACAAATTGCACTAGAATTCTTGAAACACCTACAATAACTTGAAGAGTCCCATGAAGGTCTTCATGGACTGCTGGCTGCCCTTGACTTCTTATGGGGAACTGTTGACCTGGAACCTCCTGAACATCTCTTACAAAGTGAATTGTCTAGATAAGCACAAAAATAGCCCGTTCAAAATATTGCAGGATGCTCTGGGATTTGGAGTCAAGTAAAGACAAAACACAAGATGGCATTCCAGACTCATTTAGCTTCCACCTCTCATACCTATTTTATGCAGTAATGGGGATAAAAACCAAGGTTCCGTGCACACTAGTCACGAATGCTACCCACTGAGCAACAAAAGCCCCAGCCCTCAAGACTTAAATCAACTCCCCCCCTCTCTCTTTCTCTCTCCCTCTCTCCCCCTCCCCGCCCTTCATGACCATCTTCCAGAAGGTAGGTGTTCTGCAAAATTAATGAACCAGTAAGTGAAGGACTGATAACTCTGAACTCCGAGGGCAGAGTTTTAAGGGCAGGAAGTTGGGGGGAAATTTCATCTTACTCTTGGCCACAAAAACATCGTGTCTGTAATCTCCTAGGGTGACCACCGTTCCCTAAGCAAGCCATCTCTTTTCAGCTTTGTGCTACTGCCCATGCCTACTCCCCAGCCTGACACACAGGTCACATACTTTCCTCCCAGGCTTGTGCAAAGACCTCTGGGAAGCGGAACCAGCTGCCTGCCATTAGAATTTGTCACGTCCCGCTGCCCCAAGCACTCGGCTTGCACTCAGCCTTCAGTCTGAGATGAGATGTGGCTCCAAGTCTCACTCTGCAGGAAGTGAGCTCAGTGAGATAGCCCTGGTTTCTCACAAACCTTTCCTCCCCAGCTCTGTTCGGAGGCTCTGGCAAGAGAAGACTCTTAATAGAGATTAGCAGGTTTCATTTCTTATTGGCAACCAGGAGCAGCCAATGTTTTGGAAATGGGCTTCTCTCCTGCCTGACAGCTTGAGCCACTGGCAAAAAGGAGGGAAAGCAAGAGAAAGGAGGGTGAGAAAAAGAGGGAGAGGGAAGAAGAGAGAGAGAAGGAGCAGGGAGAAAGGGAGAGAAAGATAGAGAAAGGGGGGTATACAAATTAGAAATGATATTTCACTTTCCGCTTCAAAATGCAATCACAGATTAACATCACTCAAATGGGTGTCTAGAGCCAGTCTGTCACTGCAATCCAATTTGCCATCACCAACTCCAACTGATATTTTCAATGTAAAATTAATAATTAAGTGATACATAATAGTACGTGTTACTTTCCATTAATTTTTTAAGTTAGCATACACAGTGGTGGGTTTTATGGTGATTTCATGCATTTTTGTCATTCCATTCTGTTCTGTTCTTCTCCCTCTCCCTGTGTCCCACGCCCCCCTCCCCCAAGTCTCTCTTCCTGGTCCTTTTTTTTCTTTCTTTTTTTCTTTTTTTTTTTTTTAAATTATTTATTTATTTTATGTATGTGATTACACTGTCGCTCTTTTCAGACACACCAGAAGAGGGCATCTGATCCCATTACAGATGGTTGTGAGCCACCTTATGGTTGCTGGGAATTGAACTCAGGACCTCTGGAAGAATAGTCAGTGCTCTTACCCACTAAGCTATCTTTTCAGTCCCCCTGGTTCCCCTTTTCAACTTCTCACAATGTCTTACATCCTTCATTCGTGTCAAAGTGTTTTAATACTTGGATTTGTCTTCATTAGCAAGCAGTCTCATACCAGAAGTGGCATCAAGGCCTCCTGGTTTTAGTTTCCTGAGTGGAATCTCAGTCATCCAACTGGGCATGTCTTCTTTGCATCTGCTGTTCAGGGACCTGCTTAGATTGGCTGCTGGAATTTCATGAGCAGCTACTACATGACAGGGTCAAAAGCCTCCACTCTCTGTGTAATATGTAGTCCTCAAAGGTGATGTGATGGCCATTTTCAGAAAACTGAACTCGAGAAACTTAAATTATTTGCCCACAACTTCAGAGCTAGGAAATCTGAAGTTGGAGGGTGTGGGGCAGGGGGACAAGGGCTGTGATCAGGCTGTAAAGTGAATAAACTAACAAATTAATGGAGATGAAGGGGAAAAAAAAAAGAAAATCTGAAGTTTGAAGCCAGATCTGCCAGACGGCAAAGCTCATGTTTTGAAGTACTCTGTCTTTTTTAAAGATGCTTGGAATTCTACATGGCTTAAACAACAATTTTACAGTTCAAGAAGGACACAGCTTTGTACTGCAGGAGCTTATTCTGGGTGTCGATATGCTCCGAGGTCATTGGGCAAAGGTTCTCTGTTATTTTGTCTTTTTTCTTTCTTTTTTTTTTTTTTTTTCAGAGTTGAGGAGCAAACCCAGAGCTTGCTAGGCAAGCGCTCTACTACTGAGCTAAATCCAAAGGTTCTTGTGGGTGCAGTTTATGCTTCTAACTGGAGATGCACCATCTGAGAGCTGTGTCCGGGTCCTAAACAGCCTGCTTTAACTATACGAATTAGAGTGATGGCTGCCTAGCCCAGTCTTCACTGGGCAAATGGGGTTAAGCTGCCTCCCAACGTTATATCTCACTGGCTTTGCAAAGTGGAGAGCTGAAAAAGTGGAGGTATTCTGGATTCTATCCTCTCACTCTGAAGATGGGGAAACTGAGGCTCAGGGGAGTTAGAAGCTTGTCCCTGTCACACAATTAATGAAAACGAAGCAACCTCCTCTCCCCTAGTCCTGCCTTTTGCTCTGAGAAACACTTGTCTCTATTTAAATGAATTTTTAAAAATATATAATGAAATCATCATAACACTGAGATATTAAGGGCTAATTAACAAGGCTGGCCCCATGGCCAGCTTACCCCAACCTCAGGCTCTCCTCAATCCCATCCCAAGATCACCAGCTTCAGCTTCTTGCTGTGCCCTTCTATTTCCTAAATGCATACTCAAGCCTACAGCATATGCACACCCTTTTCTGGAAACAGCAGAATACACATTTATTTTGAAACTTTCACGGCTGAGCATGTGTGGAACAGATTCCCAGGTAAAATGTCTAGTTCTTTCTTATCAAATGCTGCCTAATGCATCTTTTGGTACAGCAAAGATGAGCAGAGCATTTGAGCATTCCCTTCTCAGAAGATAGTAGGTATTTCCTATGCACACACCCTGTTCCCATAAAGAAACCTACTCTACTGATACAAAGGCTCTCTCTCTCTCTCTTTCTCTTTCTCTCTCTCTCTCTCTCTCTCTCTCTCTCTCTCTCTCTCTACCTATCTATATTATCTATCTATCTATCTATCTATCTATCTATCTATCTATCTATCTATCTATCTATCTATCTGTCTATCTAAAGATAGGGTAGCTCAGGCTGACCTTGAACTCATTATGTAGCAGACAATGACCTTGAATTTCTAATCCTTATTCCTCTGTCTCCAGAGAACTGGGATTGGGAGCATTTGCCCCCTGGCCAGCTTATACAAGTCAGCTTATGCAGGTCAGCTTATGCAGGTCAGTTTATGCAGGTCAGCTTATGCAGGCCAAAAGCTGGGTTTTGTGCATGGTAGACAAATACTTCACAAACTAAGGCATATCTCCAGCCCTCTCTCTCTCTCTCTCTCTCTCTCTCTCTCTCTCTCTCTCTCTCTCTCTCTCTCTCTCTCATTTATATGGGATGATAAATATAAATTGCCTAACATGATATCTAGGGTGCAGTAAACATTTAATAAAAATGACTACTAGAATTATTGTTGTTAGGACTATGGCTATTAAAGGAGATGCAAAGGTTTTAATATAAATGTCTACATTTATATCTTGACCTCTTGTTAACATGTTAGCTGGCTCTTTAACATTTCTCAGCCCTGTTGTTGTATGTCGGCACCACAAGGTAGAGGAGGGAGCTGAGCAAAGTCAAAGAGAACAGAACTGAGAACAAAGCTGAAGGGTAGTGGTCAGCCTTTGCTGGACACTGATGGTTAAAGATTGTAAGGCAGTAACTGTATAGTCTCTGCTTACGAGTTTGGGGGCCTTTGGTGGACTGCTGGAAGGAGCTCTAATGTCTAAATATAGACCCCAGCATTGACAGATAAGTCTCCTTCCAGCTGAGAAGAGAAGGGCCTGATACCTAGAGATGGTAGACATGCCAATCAAGAACAAGAGGGCTTGGAGGAGAATGAAGAAAGTAGGAAAGAGGGGGCCTTGTTCAGAGTTCCCATCCTAATGATATCCCTAGGCACAGGGGTCTCACCCTGGCTTCTTGAATCTTAGAACATGCTTGGAATCTGTGCTGTCTCCGTTCTCCAGCATTTGTTTTGAAACAGGAACTTCATAAATCATGGTCTTAATACCACAAATAAGTGAACCCAAGTCTAATTGGAAGCTGCATACATGTTCACAACTATGTGAAAAATACTGCTGTCAGCACCCAGCCCCAGCCCAATCACTCACTTCCTCTTACATTCTAATGGGCATCTGAGTGCTGCAAGTCTACACAGCCAAGGAGGCAGTGGAATGATATTTTTAAATTAAAACAAGAAAGAAAGGAGAAAAATAAGACAAATAGAGAAAAGGAGGGAATGAAGAAAGGAAGGGAAAATCCTCTCTATATTTTTAGGTTTGTTCTTATGTATGAGAGTGTTTATGTGTGTGTTGGTCTGTCTGCTTGTCTGTTTGTCTGTCTGTGGGTTTGCATACATCAGTACAGGTGCTCACAGAACCCAGTAGAGGGTGTCAGATCCCCTGGAGCTGCAATTATAGGTAAATGTAAGAGGCAAGCTATAGCTGTTGAGAACTTGGGTCCTCTGTAAGAGTAGGGAGCACTCTTAACAATTTAAGCATCTCTCCAGCTGCCCTCCCTGTTGGTTGCCAGCTGGCTGCTGCTTCTGACTCACTGCTAGGTTGCTTGAGCGCCCCCAGCAAGCAGCTCAGGGGAGGCAGAACACAGTCCTGATAGAGGTCTCAACATGTGTTCTTCTGGGCAAGAAACAGTAAGACCTGGAACAGATTCTGTGGTTCTCAATCTCCTGTGTACCCAGACACTGGTGAGGACCTCAGGGAGTTGAGCATGGGGGTAGGGGGGAAGGTGGGAGGTACACTTCCCCTCAGTGCCAAGCAGGAAGGGGACAGCTGAGCCCAGGTTAGGGAGGAATCTGGTTTGGTTCCCAGTGAATGTAAAGAGTACAGAGGGGCTGAAAGAGAGGCCTTCTCTGGGAGACTTAGGCACAGCTCTTTACTCTGAAAGTCTCCTACCACCACCACCACCTTCCACTCACCACTTCCCAGGAGATCCTTGAATGAAGGAGACAGTCCTTGTTTATCCAAACTGTTTTATTTTATGGCAGATGTAAATGTATACGCCTTACTCAGGATGGACTAGGGATTAAGTATCTTTTAGAGGGAGGTATACTCAGGAATAGCTCCTTGGCTAAATGCTGGGGACCTATCTAGATACCTCATTAGCATAGAGAACTCCAGGGGTTTATGTTATGGGACCAGTTGTCAGGGTCCTCCCAGTGGGGTGCCATGGTTACAAGTTCCAGGGCAGGTCCACCCTGGCAGGGAGCTGGTTCCACACCTACCATTCTCAATTCTGCAACTCCTCCAAGGTTTTGAACCTGTTTCAACCTTACCAGTTCCTCTGTCTGGTGGGACAGCAGACTTGCCCCACACCTCCCTATTGTAAAATTTAGAACTGTAAGAGAAATTCCAAAATCTTCAATGGAAAGTGTGTTCAAGATATTCTGATTCTCTATTAATGATACACACACACACACACACACACATACACACACACACACACACACACATTAAAAGAGCAGCAAACTACTTTGTGATTTCCAAAAGGCTTTGATTGGAATTCATTCAGCTATACGTATTGTCTATTACTTTAAAAGCTAGCTACATTCCAAGTTTTTTAAAGTGATGCAAAATATTCAATCATAGGCCAAGAATCCCAAACCAACCAACAGAAGCCAAGGGAGGCTTGATTTGGCAGCTTTCACCTTGAAATATTCCGGTCCAAGAAAATTAAAAGTCTTTCATCTTTTTCCCCCAGTTAACTTTTAAAACATTTACAATACACTGCCCTAAATATTTCAACATACAATTTGAAAGTGATCAAATTCCATTTTATGAGCTGAAGGGTACAGATAAATATACCAGTTTTATTAGAATCTGAGGATCCATTTGCTTCATGGATATTGAGAAATCTTGTAGTGTCATGTCTAATAAAATGCTTTTAAAATATCAGGTGAAAAGCTTTTGGATGTTTGAATTAATTCAACTCTAAAATGTTTTCTAAGAAGACAACATATCCTGCCTGACACCACTACAAAGAAGAATGCTTCTCTGTGCTTTTCTTTCCTTTCAACGAATGTCCATGCAGGACTGGACAGGGAAAACTAGTTTGTGAACCAGTTTAAGTTAGTTAAGACAGAAAAACAGCCTAGTTGGGCTGGAGAGACAGCTCAGCAGTGAAGAACACTTGCTGCCTGAGCAGAGACAGCTTACTACTTAACATGAAGACCTGAGTTCAAATCCCCAAAACTCACTTAAACTAGCATGGATGGCCATACATATTCCTAATATAACACTAGTGCAAAGGAAAAGAAGATGCCTGCCTCACTCTGAATTCAATTAGAAACCCTGACTCAAAGGAACAAGGCAAAGAATGATAAGGCAGGCCACCTGAAATCTCCTCTGGTTTCTGTACACAGGTGAAGACATCCCCTCACACATATGTGCATATCACACACAAACACACACACACACACACACACACACACACACACTCTACAGAAAAAATCCCTACTTATAATGAATAACTAACCAACTACCAAGAAGCAGCTATTACACCCTTTGATGATATTACTTCTGAAATCATCTTTTTGGTTTGGTTTGGTTTGGTTTGGTTTGGTTTGGTTTGGTTTGATTTTGTTGCTATAGATTATACCCAGAGCCTGGTCCACACTAGGCAAGCAAGTAAGTGTTCTGCCAGTGAGCTCCATTCCCTAGCTGTTGGGACTTCTTTTGATGTGATGGAATCATTGTGGTCTTTCCTACCCATTCTTTAATGTTTCCACACCACTTTTCCTCTTCCACATACTTTTTGTTTAGGTATAAAGAACATCTAAACACATACAATCTCTTTCTTTGCATGGATTCAGATCTAAGCAAATGCAGTCCCAAGAATTATTTTTTTGTTTGTTTCTTTGTTTTTCGAGACAGGGTTTCTCTGTGTAGCCCTGGCTATCCTGGAACTCACTGTGTAGACCAGGCTGGCCTCGAACTCAGAAATCCACCTGCCTCTGCCTCCTAAGTGCTGGGATTAAAGGCGTGTGCCACCACTGCCCTGCCCAAGAATTATTATGAGACTAATTTGTCCCAGTGTAAGGACACACACCAGAAGTAGCCAGGCTGTTTCTACTCCCTCCCTTCCCAACATTTGCACATGTCAGTCTGTCCACTCCACAGAGAACAAGGGCAGCATAGCACTTCCCACAAGTGTGGCCAATAGTCCCCTGGGGTCCTCAAGACTCCTTCACGGAAACCCATGAGATCAAGACTATTTCCATAATAATAATAATCCTTATCATCAGAAGTGGGGCTTCTGCAGAGGCCTCGGAATGGGTTATGTCACAACAGATGGATTAGAGCTGCGGGGTCGGAGATCCAGCCGCCTTCTTTTGAGCAACACATAAAAGATACTAGCAGAAGCAAAGAAAATAAATAAATAAAAGCTGCCAGTCTTCTAGCTGTTTTGTAGTAGAAAGCAGTAATTTTTTTTTCATTTCAATATGTTATTTATGTTAGACTCCAAGGGGCTTCTGATTTTAAAATAAATATACGTTTTTAAAAACGTCTCCCTTTCCTGCTCTAAGACGGCAAGGACCAATGAGTGTAATTCACATAAGCAAAAGCTCTTTAAGATCCTTATGATTGCTGGGAGTACAAAGGCATCTTAGACCAAAATGTTTGACAATCGGTGATTTAGCATAATGTCTGACACACAGTGACTACTTGGGGTGGTGGAGCATAGGAACATACAGATTGCTTCAGAGAGCCAACAATAATTTTTAAATGTGGGAGTGACTGCAGAGTTCAACAGAAAAACATAGCCAGAAAACAAAAAAAGAAAGAGCTGTATCAGGTCTCCTGCGTCTGACTGTTTAATATGGGGGGAGGGGTGAATAGATGATATGAAGTCTTAATTGTTATGTTAAAAATGCCCAGTATGGCTGGGGCTGTTGTGCCCTTGGTAAAGCACTTGCCTAACATGCATGGAGCACTGGGTTTAACCTCCAGATCCCCAAAATCACATAAACTAGGCAAGAGGATACAAACCTGCAATACCAGCACTTCGGAGAGGCAGGAGGACTCAATGTTCAAAGCCAACCTCAGCTATGTATCAAATCTGAGGCCAACCTGGGCCCCTGAGACTCTGTCTCTAAATTAACAGGTAAGCAAGGCAGAGAAATAGGACTTAGAGGTGAGCAAAGGCAGGCAGTTCATCTCGGCACTGGTGCAAGTTGAGTCTATTCTCAGCAACAGGCTTTATTCAACCGATTGCCACTCCTAAATAAATAATAAATAGAAGTAAACTTCAGCTGCTCTGTGTTGATGCAGCCTGTCCTTCTACAGGGTTTTCCAGGATTGAATATGAGGGTTAGTTAAGCTGTACACCACCCTACCTGCCTGAGCCCTCATCACCCTACCACCCGTAGACTGCATCCCATGCCCTTCACCCCATTTCTTTCTTCTAACATCTTATCCACCTTTCAAAGTACAAGGTAGATAAACAGCTCCTCCAGAACATGTCCTTGAGTTCTTTCCCTCCAGAGGAAGTTAAAATCCCCGTGTTTGTCTCAGCCCTGTTTTACCTCTGTCCTCCACACACTGGTTGGAGACAGCTCATTGCACATCCTAAAGGCATCTTCCTTCTAGGAGTGCCTTGAGAGCAGGCGTTGTGCCTCATCCATCCATATTAGTTACTTGTGTCATTTCCTGGATTAAATGTCTGACAATGTAAGACAACTTAAAAAAGGGAGGGTCTGCCTGGGTTTACCGTTCTGGGGAGCACAGTCCTGGAAAGGTGCAGCAGTAGGAGCGAGAGGGGGCAGGCCACACTGGATTGGGAAAAGGAGAGCAATGGCTACTTGAGCTTAGAGTGCTTGGTCCATTTTATTCAGTCTAGGACGACAGTCCACAGAATGGTGCCACCCACACTCAGGATGAGTCTCCTAACTCGCTATAACTCACTCCTAACTCTTTATAATTTCTAGACATGCTTAGAGCCCTGCTTCTGTAAATCTCATCAATTTGACAATCAGAATTAACTGCACCATCCTTCTGATTCAGTGCATAGCATATTATCTCAGCACCTAGCACACTATCTCAGTACCTAGTACACTACCTCAGTACCTAGCACATTATCTTAGTACCTAGCACACTATCAAAATACCATAACACCATAAACACTTTTAAAATGCACACAAGCTAGCCAATTATACAACACACACACATACCACACACACACACAAAGGAGAATAAAAATTAAGTACAGCACAATGGAGCATCAAAGTGGTGGTGACATTCCATGCAGTTCCAGCAGCGAGTCCTTGGGAACTTCTGTTAGTCTTGCCATGTCTGAAAAGGAAGGGAAATCTTTAGAGAACCACTTCCTAAAAGCTTCTCTTGGAAAAACATGTATCTTGTATCATCTTTGATTTATTTATTTACTTTTTATTTATTATCAATTGTGTGTGTGTGTGTGTGTGTGTGTGTGTGTGTGTGTGTGTGTGTGTGTGTGTCACATGTGGAGCCAGAGGACAATTTTCAGAAGTAGGTGCTCACCTTCTCCTTTGCTGAGGCAGGGTCTCTCTTGTCTCTGCTGTTGCACTACATACTGCAGCCTAGCAGGGCCATGAGCGCCAGGCTGTTCTCGTGTTTCTACCTCTCCTTTGGTCACAGAAATGCTGAGATTACAGATGCACTCCATAGCACCTGGATTCTTCATACCAGCTCTGGGGATTGAACTCAGGTTGTCAGGCTTGCACTGAAAGCACTTTAAGCTTTGAACTCCATACATCCCAAAGTTCCCACCGTTTGTTCTTAATTCCTATCATCTTTGAAAGGGTGCAAATTGCACATGGTAGTGAGAAAGGAAGTTACACAATGGAAAACACTCAAGGGCGAAATGCATAATAAGGTGAACACACACACACACACACACACACACACACACACAAACACACACTATATTTAAGAGTCGATTATCAGAAAAGGATCAGAGAATGAGGACAAAATGACAACCCAGAATGTCAAGAAAGGAAGGCTTTTGGTGGCCACCTTTTAAAAGACATATATCCATTGGGGGGGGGGCGTTGGGGGAAACAAAACCATGTGTTCTCACTAGCAAAGCAGAGGAATTCTGCATGCCTAGGATTAGTTTTGGCAAAGGCATGGGTATAAACTAAGCCATTTCCATGTTTGTCCTCCCATATGGTAAGAACTGAGGTGTTGCCCAGAATCTAGCATGGCTGAGACGTGTGCACACTCCAAAAGAGGAGGAAAACCAGGAGGCTGGAGAGGATGTCTGAGATTGGACAGCTAAAGGCAAGCTGATCTCATGAACAGCCTCAGAGGGCAAAGGTCTCCAAGCATAAAGAGCGAGTCCAGCCCGACATCATTCTAATCTAATTAGATGTGATTCTTTTGTCAGACACTGAAAACACCAATTTATTTCTCATTTATCAAACTGATTCAAACCTCCCTTATCAGATGTTTCAATTATCAAAGACTCCAAGGTCATATAACACCCAGACACTGCTTTCTATCTGTTCTCTTTATACTATTATAATTCAGTTTCCTTGTATGGAGTATAGTCTTAGCCTGGGGGAAAAACTCACCACAGAACCCAGAACTTTAGAGGTAAAGGATACTAACTAATATGGCCTTGGCCACATGAAGGAAACTGAGGCCATGCAGTTCAATAGTTCCAAGATAAGACCACCTTCAGGCCATCCTTCCTCCTTTCATTGGGGTTTCCCAGAGGCTGCTCAGAGGAGTGAGGAGTCAAGGTGATCAGGGCAAGGGGGCCACATGCAAGCTGAGAGGACACAGTGTGCTACCTCAGCCTTGCTGTGACACTCTCAAAGGGTTGTCTGATCACCAAGGGTATAATGGTGATTTCACAGTGGATGAGTCTCACAAGTGTTTATTAAATAGGTCTTCTAGTTTCATGGTGCCAGAAAGGGGTGAGTGGATTTCTTGATACAAGACACTGACAATGACATGAGTTAGGGAGGGCATGTTTGTTTGTTTGTTTGTTGTTGTTTTTAATCCACAGTCTCCTTTAATCAGGAGAAGATAACATAGTTTCTCTTAAGTACCTGGCTAGTACTCTTCCTGGGGGCCCAGCCTATAAACACAAGGCAAGCCCAGGAACAGTTGTAGGTTGGAGGTGATGGAGGAGGTGAGCTGAAAGCAACATGGAATCATGGACTGAGTTCTAGAACAGAGAAGGGCTGTGATTGGGAGGTAAGAGAAACCTGAAGTAGGTCTGTAATTCATGTGGCAGCTTTGGGTCAGTGTTAATTTTTTTTATCCCTGTACCTGTGGTAATGGGGGACACCTCAGAGTCCTTCCTGTATGACTGCTCTGCATGTCTAAGCTTGTTTTACTTTAATAAAGAACACCAGAAGAGGCTTGCAGACTGGTGGGAGATACCTAAAGGTCCTTCCCCCTGCTTAACCTTAGACACTTTTAGTCAAAAGCAGTTTCTTTTCATGTTATCTTGATGATCTTTTAGTAGCAATGTAGCATGGGGATTTTTTTATCACTAGGAACAGCCCCCAGTCCCCCCTTTTCCCTTACAGAGTAAATGCATGCCTAATAAAACTTTTTCCCAAAGGTCTTGGTAAGATGACTCAGTTGGCAATGGGCATGCTATACAAGCATGAGGACCCAAGTTAGATCTTTCTATATATGTGTGTGTTTGTATACATAGATATATGAATGGGGGGCAGTACATACCTGTAATCCTCAACACTAAGAATGTCAGGATATAATGATCCCTGCTCAACTTAGTCTAGATATGTGGGCAAGCTCTGTGCTCAGTGAGTGATGCTTTTGCAGAGAATGAATGACAAAGACACCAAATGCTGACCTCTGGCCTCCTCACTTGTAAGTACACACACATGCATATATATCTACACGTGTGTGCACACATATGACATATATTACATCACACACACACACACACACACACACACACACACACTTCCAGCCTCCAAAATTTATTACAGCCAATATCCAACAGCCTCAGGTCCCCTCTCCCATGCTTTTCCTCACCACAATTTGGTGAGATGTAGATATTTTGCCTTTCCTAGGAATGTCCAGAGCTCCCTGCTCACATACCACTGTCCTAAGACAGTGTTCTCTTTCTGTGGGGTAGAACCAACTGGGAACCATCTCTGGCAAGGCCCGGTTCCACCAGCCATGGAACTCACAAGCACAGCTCAGAACAGTTGGAACCAGCAGCACACCTGCTACCTGCATTCTGCTGTGCTTCAGAATCTGCTCTGCTTCCTCCTTCTTAAGTTAAAACACACGCGCTGTGTTTGCACCCACAGTTCTCCCCGCTCACAGCATCCAACAAACACACAGCCCTTTCAGACTAAGAAGAAAATCTGTGCTCTGCCATAGCCTGCCCTCCACTTCCTTCTGAGGATAGAAAGGTGCCCAACCCATCCACCCAGACTTCATGTACCACATTACCACCTCCAGAAAGTCTCCCCCAAGAAATGGCCATGCTCCCACTTAAACAACTATCTATGTCCTTACAAGTAACAATGTCCTGTTCTGTGGCACCCTTGTCCCCAGGAAAGGACTCTGCATTGGTAACACTTGATTTGAACTTACCTCTGCCTCTGACTGTACCCAGAGCTCCTCACAACCAGAAGCTTTGATGTATATACTGTATATTCTCAGCATGTACGAGAGCATATGGCACACAGCCAGCCACACAATAGATGTTGGTTGGATCAAAGAACATGGTCCATCCCAGTCTCTATCCCCCATTATCCAGGTTCTTTCCAAGGAGGGAGGTGGGATGTACAGCTACCTATGGCTAATGCGTTCACGGCCACAAAGCCATACAACCCAGCAAGTCCTTCACTTTGTAGCTGGGAACTCATAAGCTTGGTCTCTCTGTAAACAAAGCCTTGGCATCTTAAGGAAGCATGAAGCCATTATCTGCTGACCCTCTGCTTTCTCTGAGCCTCTGCAACAAAATGGATGGCTCTTAGCCTCCAGGCCTGTTGATCCCATCTCTCCCCTCTCTCTTTGATGTTAATGCTCAAAAGAGGCACAAGGAATGGAATGAGGCAACCAGATCAGCTGGATCCCAGTGGCTCTGGCTTACTCTAGTATAAAGAAGCTGAGACATCTTCAGAGCTCTCTCTTGGCTTCTCTGCCAGCTTTCATCTTGATGACACTTGACATTGGTAAAGCCTGATGATAGACCCTGAACTATACTAGTGACATCACTATCTAGCTGGTACCCCACACTGGAAATTTGGTATTTGTCAATCACTGATAGTTCCCTGCCCTGGCTCACACCAGATTAAAACTTCCTGTGATTGTTCAGTTATTGACTATGCTATTGATTGGCCACTGAAATCACCTTAAACTACCTCTCATCCCTTTTGGTGGCAGTTTAACTTTCAGCCTTCATCAGTTCCTGCGTGGGGTAGGACAAGGCCCTTGAAGGTCTCTCTATCTTGAGCCTACTCTGGTCTGCAAGCTCAGGATCAGTAGTATCTGTTCTTCAACAATGTTAGTGCATCCCCAGGAGTAGTGATCTCTGGCCACTCTCTTCTCTCTGATCTCTTCCCTGAACCATCTCATCCTTCATAAATTGCTAAATGTCCTGCACTGCCTGGCCCTAAGGCCACACTGCTTAACCTTCACTGCTCAGAATCCTCATTGCATAACTTAGTACTGAATATAAAGGGTCAACCTCAGTGGCCCCTCCTAGAACCCATATCTGAATAGTCTGCTGAGCACACTTTCTCTGTTAAACTCAAATTATGTAACTCATAGTTTAACCTGTCTCCTGTATGTGTCCTGTGCTTGGTTGGATTGCCAGCTTCTCCTGGCTTATGTTGCCAAGCCCAGTCCCTGCATGCAAAGGTCATCTTAAAAGATGTCATCTCATGACTGAAGAATAGTCTATTCCAGAGGATGAGGATGCTGGAACCATCCACCTGGACTCAGACTCCAGTAAGCCTTGGAGGCAGCTGAGCAGCTTGTCCTAAGTTCAGACATGGAGGAGACATTTTCTTCATTGGTGTAGCTATTGCCAAGTTGTCTATGCTTCTGTAAATAACCCCTCACCCATGCTCCTGTGAAAGCAGCCCCAGGTAAACACATTTGTCCCACCAAAAAAGGAGGGACATAAAGTAGAAAAGGGAGCAATTGAGAAGAAGGAAGAGATCAGTGGGAGTGGGAAGAAGATAGAGAGGGTAATGATGGGGGTAGATATGATCACAATGTATTATGGTCGTATATAAAAATTTCATAATGAAACATGTTATTATGTATAATTAATGGATACTAATGAAAACTTTCTGGAAAAATCTACACATGCTGTCTGCCCCCTACAGATTCTGATTAAGAAAGGTTTGGGAGTGTTCTAGAAACGTCACTGCTTTTTCCTAGGTCGCGCCCAGCAGCTCCCCAGAGATAGAAACTACTCCTTCACTGTGTGAGTCCTTCACCCTGTTTGTCCCTAAAGCTTCTGCCTTGTGGGGTCAGAGGTCAGAGGAGAAGTCCCAATCACTAATAAAGAGAACATTTAGAATCTTCTGTGGTGGTGTCTTTCAGAGCTCAACACCGGAGCTGGGAGGCGGCTGAGAAGCGGCAGCAGGAGGAGAGCACACAGATTCCTTATCTGCTCTCTCTGAAATGCCAGGGAGTTTGAAAGGCACTTTGTCCAATTAGAAGTGTGGGGACATATCCATCCTGCCCATGACAAAGATGAAGCACTTCTTTCAAAAGTACTGGTGGCAGCTTGCCAGCTCTCAGAAGTCCAAGGAATCCACGCGAGCCAGCAGTTATTAATTAGTTTTATTAGTGGCAGGTCCTTAATGCAAAATGACAGAGGGAAGATAGCGAATATCCCCATCACTAGTAAAATACAAATTGTCCGGATTTAGGCTGCGCTGTTCGCCGAACAGGCACAGGCTGCTCGCCAGGCCCAAGTGGGGAATAGAGAAAAGAGCCAAGTGCCTTGCTACAAAATCCTGGACTATTAACGGCCTGACCAAGAGTCGGAGTACTTACCTCAGGTAATTCTCCAGGAGAAAATTCACTGGTTTTAATTATCAAGGAGGAAGGGCCTCTGAGGGGAAGCTGGGAAGGGTTGGTGGTGAGGACAGGGAAGGGACAGGCCCCGTTCTCACCCAGAGACAAGGCCTCAATGCGAAGCAACGGCTTCTCAGAGAACCGCGCAGGGCTGCCCTGCTGAGAATTAGTCTTCTACTGTCAACCTGTGTTTTATGACCATTAATCACATTTGTATTTATAAGCACTAAGACAGGATAATCAAATCTCATGCTTCAAAGCATATGTTTATCACCACAGGCACAAGAAGGAAGTGGGGGGAAAGTTTACAAGCCTGCTCAGTTGGCAGGAGCTGCAGCCTCTCTGGTGGCCTCCCCAGAAGCACCCTGGAGGTGGTTGGTGGGGAGGGGCTGAGGAACATTCTGCAAGGGAGAGAACAAAACTGTCCTGTACCTTGCAGTTGTTAATATTTCTACTGCTTTCTGTGTTGGGCCAAATGCAGGAATTTAAAAGACACCCTTTGCCCAGTGTCCTGCCCCAAGTAAGGTCTTCCTTCTCTCCCTACAATAGCACCCATGACAGGCTCAGTGTAATGTCTCCTCCTGGTGTCTAGTTCATAGGTTTCATGTAAGTCTCTTCTACCATACCATTTGAAGAGGTTTCCAGTTTAACACACCTTTCTAGGGCTCTTTCCCCTAGACTGGAGGACGAAAAAGAAATTGTTTTCCATCCAAGGCCATATAGTAAGAATTTTAGGCTGCTCTAAAGGAGCTACTCTACTCTGCCTTCCAAGGCTGCCCCATACTATATAGGTGTGGCCCTGTCCCAATAATACTTTATCCACAAACAAAAAACCAAAACCAAACAAACAAACAAAACAGGTTATAGAAGGTCTAGGGAGATGACTTAGTGATTAAGATCATTGATTGTTTATACAGGGGACAAAGTTATAACCAGTTCCAGGGCATCTGACCTCTTCTTCTGACCTCCTGGTTCACCAGGTACCTACAAGGTACACATAGATCCAAGCAAAACACTCATACGCATAGAATAAAAATTAAAAAACCAAAAACCCCAAAACAGGTGATGGGTGAACTGGCTCTGACCTTGTTGAACCTTCTCCAGAACAGAGGCCTAGATTAAGAGCCTAGGTATCAATTTCAAAACTGGCAGAACATTTGAACTGTTCTGATGCTGTGGATGACCCAAATCAATTGTTGAGAAACCACAATCAGTTCTTAGACAGCCACTATCTCGTAATGTCTGCCTCCCAGCAGTGGAACACAGTCATTCAGGAAGAGAAGAGGATGGCCTGGGGCTTTCGGAGAACAAGGCCTATGATGAAGAAAAAAGCAGGGAAGGAAAGCAGGCACTGCTGACTCATGGGAAAAGCTTCGGAGCCTTTGACGCCATGTCTGAATCTAGAAGATCCTCTCATGAAGCAGGGTAGCCTCACCTTTTCCTTAGGGAAACAGGCACAATGCCTCCCTCTCTCCACAGGAGTGTTTGTTCCCACCAGGGAAAGGATCTCTGTTGAGTCTGTTCATAAAATTGGGTGTTTTGAGTGGTCTATGGTACGTAAAGCCATGGACAAGCTAAATTGAAATGAACCTCCTCTTCTACCTTTAAACACCAGAAGATGCCTTGCTGAGATTTTTTAAAAAGCCATAAGAGATAAGATACATAAAGATTTTAGGGGGTAACCTATGCATCATTTTTTTATATATATAATTTATATGTAGTCTAACTTTATATATAATTTATATAAAGTATAAGTAAGTTTGTTTGTATATATGAAGTCTATATTCTCACTGGCTTCTCTTAGAAAAAAACTTGACTTTAAGTAGCTCATATGTTAACATTCTCCACCTTTGATGGAGAATTTAGGGGTCTGCAAACAAAGACGTAATCCATCAGGGAGATATCTCATGTATGTTGGATTTTGTGGTTAGCAGTGTTCTGTGGAGGAAGGTACATTATCTTTGGAGTGGAAAGTACCACAGCTGAAATGCTGGCTCTGTTGCTGCAGCTATGGGCAGCGCTCTAAACTGGTTTCCTAATCTAAAAGTGCCAGTGGCGCTTTCCTTACAGGATTAGCAGGCAGGGTGGGAACACCATACGTGATGCCTTCGGTACAACTCTTGGTACAGTACACACTCAATAACTGTTAGCTGTTGAATCATTTTGCAAACTCATATGTCATTTTTAAAGAGCAATGCAATCGTAGCACTCTCTCTCTCTCTCTCTCTCTCTCTCTCTCTCTCTCTCAAAGTAAAATAAAAAATAAAAATAATAAAAATTAAAAAAAAAAAAACAAAACAAACAAACAAAAAAAAAACCAGAACTCAGTTCTGGCCAAGGGCTCACCTAACCTATGAGAGTCAGCTCCATTCTTTATCATGTATGTGTTCCCTATGACTTCCCAGGGCTCCCCAGGGCTGGTTGCTATTCTTCTTGGGCAAGACCAATACTGGGATGATAGTCTGGCAGCATATAAAATATTGATCTTCTCCGTTATCCTTCCTTCTAATAGGCTAGAGATCATGGCTCCTTATCTGGCCCCTTTCTGAAAACCGTAAAACTGCAGGGCGACTCTCCCACAGACACTGCCCACCAGGAACCCAAGGCTCTGAGCCCCAGATAGCTCAAACTCTTCCCATCAGATAGCTTCAGTGGGGTCCATGGTGCTAGCAGGCTCTTGGTAACTCTGCTTTCCTGAACCAGTGTGGTTCTCATTTGTTCTGAAAACAGGGTAGAAACAAGAATATATAACACTCAGGGCTGCAGAGAGCTCCAAGTAGAAGCGGCCAATAACGCTACCCCCACTGAAGCTCTACTTCTCTCTGAAAAGGCTGTTGGGAAAGGTGCAGGCTTAGCTTAGTCCACGCTTAATGGTGCACAAAGCATTAAGTTGGCAGCCAGGGAGGTGTGCAGCATGCCGGGTAGTTCTCCATAGGACGTGCTGTGTACAAACAGAGGTCATGTCAACATGGATCCCTCTCAACCAACACATCGCTGTTTCAGTCAGCACTATCCTGCAGTCTAAGCACCTGCAATTTATCAAGGAGAAGAAGGATGATCAGGGCTTGACCACTGGCCGGTAATTCCTCTCATTTAGATAAACTGCTCCTCGCCATAGAATAGTCGTTCTGGGAATGAATGTGCAGTGTGACATGTTGTAGCAGCTTACGCTTAAAGGAAAATGACTTTAGGTCACTAATAACCAAGCTACTGGGGTCCCAGGAGATGTGACTTGGGGAAGAAAATCTAACTGATCAGAAACAATGACAGTATCTACCAATCTACTCAAGACTGACAGGGATGCCATCTCCAGCAAAGATATACCTGCTTCAAAACAAGGGGTGCAATGCTCTGTGACTGGGAACCTCTATGCAGTTCAGTATGGGGCCTAACCTTATTTATCTGGGAGGACCCCAAATAGAGGTGTCTGCCATAGCCACTATCATAGTTACTCCCTGAGATACAAAGCACCCCCAGAAACTCAGTCTATTGCCTCTCCTTGGTTTTCATGGAATAAGTATTTCTGGGCCACATGGATGGATGGATGGATGGATGGATGGATGGATGGATGGATGGATGGACGGACAGATGGGTGGATGGATGGATGATTGACATATGCCATTGCCAGTTTACACCCCAATCCACCATGTTCTGCTCTGAGGAGTTGGAACTTGGGGAACAGAGATGCAAGCCAAACTCCAATATCTCAAAGTCTGGAGGAGAGTGCTGGGCCAAGTCTCCTAACACCCACAGACTGTATTTTCTAGTCTATTAAAAGGAGCTAACCCTTGCTCACAGGGCAGTGGTGTGGTCATACATGCCAGTGCAGTGACTGGAAGTTGAGAGGAAGTTTGCAAATGTTAGCTACTGCTGCCATTATCATCCATTACTATCATCCTTGTTGGGGCTCCTTCAACACCTCCGTTAGACCTTCCCCAACCCACATTACCTCTCCTACTTTTTCTTTCCCCAGTGCAACCATTGATTTGAGTTGCCTTTTGTTAATTTTTAGTACAAACTGATGATTCCCACCCCTTATGACTCTTGATCCCTGTGCTCCATCATGCTGAAAGGCTCACATCTAATTTCATTTTCCTATCTTCATTTTTTCCATAAGCATTATATCCACTCAAAAGATGGTTAGTATCCTTTTAGAACATACTGTGTGCTACACAAGAAAAGGTACAAGACCCTAGCTGGCAACTGGCTGCACTCTATCAAGACAGTCCAAATAAAAGTGGGGTCACATGACTCAGCCTGAGCAATGAATATCTACTTTAAGATTCATATAGGAAAGTTACATTTTCTCTCACCTTTTGGATGCTGTGTGTGTGTGTGTGTGTTAATTGAGCATTTGTGTGTGAATGAGCCTGTAGAGACAAAGGCTGACAGCAAGTGTCTTCCTTGATGGCTTTTCACTTTATTTTTTGAAACAGAGTCTCTCACTCAACCTGAAGTTTGTCAAGGAGCCTCATCTGACTGGCCAACAATCCCCAGAATTTTTCCCTCTGCCTCCCTAGCACTAAGACAATAGGTGTGCACCTCATATACATGCTGGGATCTAACTCAGGGTCTCACGTTATGGAGTTACTTTAACAGCTAAGCCCTTTCCCCAGCCCCTTCTTGGGGATCTCCTAATGCAGATACTCTGCCTGGGACAGACATGAACTAAGCCAGAAATGCATTGCTGGATCCAGCCCTTCCTAATGTTTTAATCTTTCCCTTAAATCTGTGAGGAAACATTGTGTTAACTGGAGTGATGACCACCCCTCTTCTCTCTCCTCTGTGTTCACAGTTGCAGAGTTAACGGTTTAAGAGAGGGCCAAAATTGAGAGCAATGTGCTTGTTTACAACTGTAGCGACTCAAGATGCTGAGACAGGAGTATCACAAGACTAAGACCAGCCTGGGCCAATAGACTAGCCTGTGGAAATGTAGGAAGACTCTGTCTCAAAATTAAAAGCCACAGGGATTGGTGCTATGGCATGATGACAGACCCAGGACACTGAAAAGTGAAGGGCTGAGTTCAATATTTTTCCCAAAGTCAAGTGTTAATGTTCTACTCCACTAGAGGCCACCCAGGGACACAATGACCCTTTGTGAGCAGCACTGTGCATATAGGAAAAGTCACTGATCTACTGTTGACCCATTTTCTATGAACTGACTTAGTTGGAAGAAGTTCTGCAGTGATTTCTCATAGCCCTGGGGAGTGTGGTTTTAGAAGTTGCCCTTCACTTCTCTGGCAACAAGACCAAGACTGATAATGAATGGTTCCAAGTTCTAGAGCAGAAGGAAAACTGAATACCTCTGGAAGTCATGTGATCGTGTGTCTTCCAAGCCCCAAGGAAGACAGCAATGTGCACACCAGAGGAGGGCAGGTGAGCGGAGCAGGTGAGAATAGCTCCCAAGCCACTGCACATTTCTCCCATTGGCTGAAAAGGTGTAGCGATGCCTGCAGACCACGTGGAAAGCCAATTCTCCATGTTCGGGCTCACCAACAAGACTGTGTGCCCTTCTCGCCTCGTTACTATGTGAAAATGCAATCCTGACACGAACATTGATGCTGCCTGAGCATCACTCCATCAGAACCTAGGGTAGTAGAGGTTGTTAAATAATAAGAGTATTCACAGCGAAGTGCAGGTAGGGGTCACGCCGCAGGGCTCATCTTCCAGTAATACAATTACCAGCTGTGTAACCTCAGGCCCGTTAATTAACCTCACTCCGATAACTCTGTACTTCTGTCATATGTGCCTCATCACAGGACCTCATGGAAGGGTTCTGAGAATGAGATTAGGCAAGGCAGCGTCAGTCAAAAGAAAGAGAAAAAACACTAGGTTTTCTGGTGCTGCTGTTATTAATAACAGTGTTGTCAGTGTGACTTAATTTGATCACTTTGGAGTCTTTTGTAAGATGTCTGAAGGATCTATGGATCCCATAAGTATGGCCAATACTATCACTGAACAGTCCCCAGGGTGTTTTACTTTTTAAATGATTTCTTTAATTCTCTCAGCTATAAGGATCTCCAATTGTCGTGAACCTGGATGTACAATCCACTCTCCATTCACAGCATAGCAGAGCATGTGAATAACACAGCAAATATCTTCTATCAAGCCCTGCAGTAACTCCCTTGACCACTAGAGGTCTACTCCTGACTACAGGGGCTCAAAGACTACCCCATAGGTTTGAAGGTCTTATAAACTACATTCTCAATCCTGGCAAGTTTTTCCTAGCCTAATGTTGTTATGCACAATGGTGTTGCAATCTAACTTAGGGACTCCTAACCTACAAGTTCCCCTACACAAACCAGCATCCTTAAATACATATTTCCATTGCTTCCCAAACAGGCTTCGGGTCTCTGAATCTCTGTATCTCTATGTGCAGTTTGCTTCATTAATAAGCAACTGCCCTTGAGCATCTCTACCTTCCCCCATCTCTCTCTCTCTCTCTCTC
>NW_022196906.1:63258837-63267259 GCF_008632895.1 Mastomys coucha | reverse complement strand
ACACACACACACACACACACACACACACACACACACACATACACACACACACACACACAAAGGCCTACCTCTTCAGAATACTGACTAGGGGCACCTCCCCCTTTTAACTCATAGATAGATAGATAGATAGATAGCATCATTTGATCAATGTGCCACAGTCAGTCTTAGACATGCCTGGTACTATGACCTATGACTTTATGACTTTATTTAACTGTTATATAACCATCACCTGTGCAAGATTTTTGGAGACTTATCCACTAGGTTGCAAGCCACTGAGGTCACATGTGTTTTGGTGACCCACACAAGGACCCTAAATTAGCACAAAGGAAGTCTGAGCATTTCATGAGAATCGTACTATGTGTTGAGCAAATTCATCTTGATGAACAAGCTCATAAGACAAAAATGTCTAACCTACTTGTAGAAATTGAGCCTCAAAAATAAAATAATAATAATAATAATAATAATAATAATAATAATAATAATAATAATGACTGAGTCAAGGTCTTACTGTGGGTAGGCCAAAATCCACCACTCAGATCGTACTCTGACCCAAAGCCACATCTTTTTGCCCTATCATCATATCATATCTCTTCAACCTTGCATGCAGTAACAACTGTTTAGGGGTTACTTGAGTGGCTAAGGGGTGGGGGGGGGCACACACTGGGTATAGCTGCTGGCTCAAAATATCAGTCACCAAGCCGCAGACTACCAGAGCCTTCTGTGTGAACCTGGCTCAGCAGGTAAGCAGCTCATGCACCAAGCTGGGTTTCCCAAAGCGCTGGTGTTCTGGTTTGAAAGTGAAATGACCCCTGGAGGTTCATGTGTTTGAACACTTGGTCCGGGCTGTTGGTGCCCACTTGAGAAAGTTGTG
Source organism: Mastomys coucha (assembly GCF_008632895.1). NCBI lineage: Eukaryota > Metazoa > Chordata > Mammalia > Rodentia > Muridae > Mastomys > Mastomys coucha. The sequence goes on along the minus strand of NW_022196906.1, from coordinate 63,266,388 downwards.
GAAACTTTAGAAGGTGGGGCCTTTCTGAAGGAAGTAGGTCACTGGGAGAGGGCCTTGAGGCTTTATTCCTTGACCCTATTTCCTGTTTGATCTCTGCTTCTTTACTGTCATTGCCACATGAGCTCTAACCTTCTGGTCCTAATGCTGTGATGTAAGAATCCCCTCAAACTGTAAGCCAGAATAAAGCCTTCCTCCCTTCAGTTACTTCTGGTCAGATATTTTCTCACAGCAACAAGGAAAGTTAGATGCTCCAATTCGGAAAGCCTTCATCCCCCATATTCCAGTGGCTCGTCAGGCATCTGCCCATTCTTAACAGCTGCTGGCCGGCCTCAGGTGGATACCTATAAGGTAGGTGTCATGAGACAGTGAAGGGTCCCGGAAATAATGCAGACACTTTTCCTCCCAGCCACTTGGTTATTCCAGTGCCATGAAAATTCATTTGGCCGTGATATTATGAAATATGCCGCCGCAAACAACTGGATTTCATTTCCAGCAGCATAAATTAACAAATTGCACGTGTGCACACAGCATCTGCTAACCTAATAATTAAGATATTAAAAAGTCACCTAATGGCACCAGCATTGAGATAATGGGATAATTGTTACAGTGTTTTAAGAAGAAGGAGAAGAAAAGAAAAAATATATAACGGCACAATATCCAGTCACCCATGCAGCTTGCCGGATGGAAGACTGCTTTCTCGGGGGGCTTTGAGCGTGGTGTTTGGATTAGCACTGTGCAGAAAGCAACCACTGCTGTTATGTAACCAAACCCTGCGCATACAGTTGTCAGTCTGGGTAAATTTAACTCTGCAGGTTGAAGGCAGAGCTTCCTTGCCAGAGCAGAGCTTTAAAAACTAAAGAGAATTTAAAGACATAGTGCCCATGGACCACAGAGAACACTGACTTGGGGAGTTTAGGCAGCGGCCCAGTACAGCTTTCCTGGGCCACACTGGGGCATTCGCCACCCCCTCCCATAATAGCCAGTTTGAAAACAATGAAAACTGACAGGAACATGGTTGTTCAATTACAAAGCTGTCTGCATTCTCCCTCTCTCTGCATGGCAATAAAGGCACTTAGGGAACCTAATGTGCCTCGGAAGGAAGGCGCTGAAACCTAGAATCAGGGGGAGGTTTTAATAACAGGTTGCTTTGCAAGGGGGGGGGGAGAGAGAGAGAGAGAGAGAGAGAGAGAGAGAGAGAGAGAGAGAGAGAGAGAGAGAGAGAGAGAGAGAGAGCACTCAGATCAAGGCAAGGCCTCTATTGCTTCAGTGTCATGGAGAAAGTTGGCAGGCACAGGACCATGCCCTGGGTACCAACACAATGGCTGCAGGCTCAGAGGAGGGCTTCCCCCTCTCTGAATCTCCGGTTTGCAGAGCGCACTGACTTCTCTCCCTCTGTTCTCACCAGTAAATTCATTAAAGGCAGGGACTATCCAAGTAGGGAGACACCCCTCTCTAATAGGTTCTGCCAGATAAGGTCAATGGAAGACATTCCCAGGGAAGTGTCAAGGTATCAGGAACTATCAGTCCAGCGGGCCATGTCACCTGGACTCTTGCCTATGCAGCAGAACACACTGTGAAGCAAGTGCCCCTGGTCACCAGACAAGGAGCAAAACTAGTTGAAACTAGAAAGAGTAGGCACATCTCCTATCCTACAGGGAGGGGCTTAATCGAGAAAGAATCCCACACCACTCACTCAAGGGAAGACCCTCCCAGTGAGGGGTTCCAAGGGAGGCCTGGCAGTTGAAGGGGTGGCTTTTCCTCTGTGGAAGGGGGAGACAGAATTAGCAAGAATGAGAATAGCTATGAAGAGGTGTTCAAATGACCCAGAGCATTCCAAAGACCCTTTGCCTTGGCCTTGTTTTGTAAATGCATCAAATGCCTCTGGAACAGAGGGAAGAGTGAGCAGGAGACTGCCTCAGGCACACCATTTCAGGGGATGCCCCCACCACCACCAAAAAAAATCATCTCAGCAGTCAAGACTCTACACTCTAGTGTACTAGTTTTAAAATTAGTATAAACGTGGGGGGGGGCGGAGGGATGAGCAAAATACTCAGATTTGATGTAAAGAGGATAGCAACAAGAATTAAGGAACCAGAAAGGTCATTCCTTTTAAAGGACTAGGATTCAAGGCTAGAGAGATGGCTTACTCAGTTGGTAAAGTGTTTGCCGTGTAAAAGCCTGAGGACCTGTGTTCAATGCCCAGCACAGATGCAAAAAGCTGGAAACCTGTAATTCCATTGCTGAGGGAGGAAACAGGAGGATCCTTGGGGGCTCAACACCTAGAAAGTGGTGAGTTCAGTGAGAGACTCTGAAAAAAGTTAAGATGGAGAATGATCAAAGACGCACATACATGTGTGTGTGTGCACGCACACACATGTTGAATTAATTTTTTTCAATGTTATAAAAGAGGGAATCAAATGGCCTCAGAAACCAGATGAACATGCATAAGAAAAAAAAATGTTCTCTGTATCCTGAAAATGCTACACACAGAAACTGACAATTCTAGTCCCCAAGCAGCTGAAGAAAGAAAACCGGCCTTGGGACTCCTGGAGCTTAGCTCGAGTCCCAGGCTCCTGCCCCTCCTCCAGGCCCCCCAGCCAGTGCTGCCTGGGTGATTGGCCTCTGCAGCTAAGGGCCTCATGCTCAAAGCCTGATTTTCCCCGGGAGCAGAGCAGTTCAGAAGCATCTTAGTCACACAGATAGGAGGTAAAAGTGTATTCCGAGCAAACTACTGGACTGAGGTGGAGTTTATCAAAGCAATTACAGTGAGATGTCCCAGGCAGGGGAGGGATGTAATCATGTATGACAGGGATTATCAAAACTGCTTACACAGGGAATCAGGAAACTGATAACAAGCTGACAATGGCCTGTACCTGACTGAGGGATTTCAGGCTCCACTCTCCCAGGCTTGTCAAACAGAAAAAGCAGCAGAGGTTGAACGGTGCAGAGCTGCTGGGCTTTGGCCACACTAAGCAGAGGCTGATGATAGCCTGGGGTGGGTGGAGCAGAGGAATCCCAGAAGGACCTTCCCTGGGTAGCCACAACTGGTCCCAATTACAGAAGCTACGAAGCTATGCACTCTCATGCCGTCCAAATCATCCTCTTTGGTCCTGATCTTAGACATCACAGAATTCCAGTAGTAAGCTGGGAGAAGTAGAGACCAAAGAAAGAAGGAAAAACCTATCTTCACTCCTTGTCTTCCTACCTTTTTATGCATGTGCTAGAGTGTATATTCATATCTGTTCATGTATGATTGTGCATGTGTATACACATGCATGAGCAAGCCAAAGATCAACTATGGAGGTCATCTCTCAGAAGCATTTCACTTTTTTTTTTTTTTTTGAGACAGGGTCTCTCTGTGCCCTGGAGATCACTGATAGGCTAAGGTGGCTAACCAGCAGCCTTTAGGAACCTGCTTGCCTCTGCTTCCTGTAAACTTGGATTATAAGCATTAACCGCCATACCCGGCTTTTTACCTGGGCACTGGAGATTGACCTCAGGCCCCTATGCTTGTGTAACAGGTACTTTACCAACTGAGCCATCTCCAAAACCTTGACATGAGGAAAAGCTTTGAGGAATAAAAAGAAGACTTAAGGCAGGCAGGCTTATACAGTGAGACAAGGATTAGTCTGTCAACTCTACCAGGCAGAGGTGCTCTGAGAGTAAAGGGCTTTCTGAACACTGGCCTAGAAAGCTGCAGGGCACGGGGATGAAAGGGGGGCTTCCCTAATAACAGAAGTGCATGTGTGCTGAGAAGGTCGCTGCCTTCTTCGGATTGGGAGGTCCTTGGGGCAAGCATAGGCGTGCAGAGTAGGGTCATCTCGTACCCCAATTAAAGAGAGCAATACGTTAACTTTCTGGAACACAGAGTCACTGCAGGATATGTGAAGCCCAGAACAGATGCAAACTGCAGGAGATATACCTAATGAATCACGGACAGACAGCAAACTGAAATAGAGGCCCTAAATAAAGCAGCTGACCTGGAAAAGGAAACAAATACCTACATTTGCAAGGAGGAGCTGCCTCTCCCCTCCTCCCCTCCCCCTCCTCCTCTTCCTCCTTCCACTCCTTCTCTTCCCTCCTCCCCCTCCTCCTCCCCTCCCCTTCCTCTTCCCCCCTCCTCTTCCTCCTCCCACTCCTTTTCCCTCCTCCCCCCTCCTCCCCTTCTCCCCTCTCCTCCTCTTCTTCCTCCTCTTCCTCCTCTCCTTGTACCACTAGGCTTTCTTTCTCTTTCACCATGCGGTGCCTTCAAGCACCCTTCGGAGTTCAGCTGACTTGGGACCCAGCTTCAACTCTATCAGTGCCAGAGACAGCGGTGATTTGCATCAAGTTCAATGCTGTCCTTTTGGCAGTTGTTGCACTTAATTGAGTGAAAAAAGCTGTCAGTCTAAAGCCCCAGTCCCAAGGTAAATTCACTCTGAACTAACCATCTGCCAGGACTTCTCCCAGGGAGCTCCACACTTACCATCCAGAGAATCCGATTCACAGCCTCATAATTAGATCATTCCTGAATTAAATTGACGGTCCCAGGGAAAAGAAAAATGCAAAGTGTATTTGGAGACCAGAAAGCAGAAACCGACTTGTCTTAACAAATGCAAGACTTTGTAATTTTTGTCCCCGCAATCGAGTGCCACAGAAATGACTTTTCCTCAACAATCCATCACAGGTTACCTTCCACGCTGCCTTCATGGCTCACAGTTGGGTTTTGTGTGGAAAGATGAGGCACTTCATGAAAGCAGCTCACGCAAACACAAAGGATGGTGGTTACTGCAGATCGGACCCAGTGCCCAGGTAGGGTCACAACCCACTGACCCCGCTTATCAAATGCTGTGAGGATCTACAGCTCAGAGCATTTCTGTGCACATCTGCCTTCCTGTTGCTTGTTTAAAAGTAAAGCATTAAGGGCTGGGGTGGAAGCTCAGTCAATAATGAGAGCTTGAGCTTTATTCCCAGAACTCACATTTAAAAAAAGAAAAAGAAAAAAAAAAAAAGAAAAGACACAATGGAAGACTCTTATAATCCTGTTGCTGGAGAAGCAGACAGGAGTACCCCAGAGCTCACTGTCCACTCAGTGGTCACCCAGCCTAGCCTACTTGTGGGGTATCAGGCCAATGAGAGACCCTGTCTCAAAAACAGAAAGGATGGAAGGGAGAAAGGAAAGGAGGGAGGGAGAAAGGGAGAGGAAAGAAGGAAGAAAGCAAAGAAGGAAAGAAGGAAGGAGGGAGGGGAAGGAAGGAGGGGAAGGTCCTCTAGCTTCCACAGGCAAGAGCACACACATGCACATATACACACATATGCATGCAGATACATGCAAAAATAAGCAAACGTTAACATCGGGCTGCTTCTTCTATCACATGGTAGCCAGGTTTTATAGAAAAGCTGAGAGGGGGCGTCCAAGCACTCTACAGAAATCTCCCTGTAACCAAGACCCCGTGCTATGCAACTTGACAGAAGGCAAAACTAAGTAAGTGGGTGCAGCACTGTTCTGATAGCCTCCAGGCTTCTCAGTGAGCCTGACTCCATCCCATGTTGGTGACTGAGTGAAGAGCTTCCAGTCTAATCTGTCTCATGCCACCACACCAGGGCCAGAGAACCTGACACAGGATGATATGAGCATGGGAGCTTTACAAAATACGCAAGTCTATAATTATTTAGGAGAGTTTTGAAAATAAAAAGTAAAACATAGTGAAATCATAAAATATTAAGACAAAAATTGAAAAATAAACCCAGTGAAAACGAATATTGGGCATGGAGCTATAGCTCAGTGGTATAGTGTTTGCCTAACACGTACAAGGTTCCAGGTTCAATCCTCAGGACTGGAAAGAAAACCAAATACAGATTTACAGCTTTTTAAAACATGACGCAAAAGACTACATTTGTCACACTCTCCATGTGTGTGACTTGTAACCGGATGCTGTTCACAGTAGCTGGAGTTGTTTCTCTTTTTTTCAATGCTGGGATTGCTCCTGGCTTTCTGTAGGCCAGTCAGGTGCTCGTCCACCAAACCGCATCCTCCACTCAAGTCCTCTATCTTGGTGCAGTCTGGTATCCAAATTAGTGCACTTATATATATAAAAGCGTTGCCCCTTCGGTGCATGGATACTAAACGATCATCTACAAAAACCAGATAGTTTAAACCTTAGATTAGATGAAGATGACTTGGTTCAGAAAGAGAACCAAAGAAGTCACCCAGAATAAAGGTTATAGCAAAGCAAAGGTTAGCTGTGTGTGTGTGTGTGTGTGTGTGTGTGTGTGTGTGTGTGTGTGTGTGTAAATGAAAGAGGAGTTAAATGGGATTTTTTATATGGCCAACTGGAGTTTCAGGAAAAGAGAAAGAGGCTACATCTAAGAATGCTCCAGATTAAGAGGAGAGCGGGTGTTATCAGAACGGATAAGCATGTCAAATCCTGAATGGAATACATTAATTCATCCTAAACATATCATGGTGACCCTGGAGAACACCAAAGAAAGAAATACAATCTTAAAAGAAAGCAGGAAGACAAAGTACCTTCGCAGGACTGACAATGTGACTGACAGCAAACTTGTCACCCACAACAGTGGGTGCCAGCTGCTGGGCAAGGGCCACTTCCAGGCCTTTCACAAAAGGGAGCGAATGTTGCTCAAAACAACTGCCTAAAGAAGACATGTTTCTTTTCGCTGTGACCTTTGGTGTTAAAAGGAGCCTTTATTCATTCCTTCCATGGGTTTTTATTGAGCACCTACTGTGTGCTAGGGAGAAATTTCTCTGCTTTCAGTCTGACAGCAGATTCAGGAGGGTTACTAGTGACTTGAAGAAGTGAATTATATTTGACCCAGGTGGGAAGTGCCCTGAAAGAAGCAGAATCCAGCTGAGCGTCATCAGTCGGTTACAAGCTAGGGAGGAGCATGAACCCTTGAATGCAAAGGCCTGGTATTCACGTGTGCTGTTGGCCCCTCAGTGTGAAAAGTCCCTGACACTCAGGGAGCACAGCATAAATGCTTATTAAGATGGGGGAATGGCAGGAAGGTATGGTAAAACATGGGAGGTGGAGATGCATAGTGTATGTGAGGTGCAGATTATACTACGGCCAATGGGGAGAGCCGGTGAGACAGGCCATGGGAGAGTGTGTGTGTGTGTGTGTGTGTGTGTGTGTGTGTGTGTGTGAGAGAGAGAGAGAGAGAGAGAGAGAGAGAGAGAGAGAGAGGGGGGCAGAGACAGAGACAGAGAGACAGAGAGACAGAGACAGAGACAGACAGACAGACAGACAGAGAGAAAGAGAGAGAGGATCTTGCATATCCCAAGATAACTTCAAACTTGCTTTGTAGGTGAAGATGGCTGGTTTTGAACTTCTGATCCCCCTTCCTCCACTTTCAGAGTACTGGGACTACAGGTTTGTGTTGCCAGTCCTGGTTTATGTTGTACTGTCACACAAACCCAAGGACTCCTCCTGAAAACTAGTTAAGTGCTCTAGCTAGTTTCCAGCCCCAGCCCCAGCCCCAGCCTGAGTCCCAGCCGGAGCCCCAGCCCCAGCCCCAGCCTGAGTCCTAGCCCGAGTCCCAGCCTGAGTCCCA
>NW_022196906.1:63257144-63258699 GCF_008632895.1 Mastomys coucha | reverse complement strand
CCCAGCCCCAGCCCCAGCCCCAGCCCCAATGCAGGGCATTAAGCAAAGAGGTGATCCATGAGATCTGCTTTTGCTAAGAGCACTTTGGCAAGGCTGTCCACATCAGTATCTCAGCAAGGAAAGCAATGTTCTATGAGGTACCCAAGAGCTCCTCAGTGAGGAGAGATGAACAGCCTTCAGCCCTTTTCACACTAAGAGGGACAGCAAGAGTGACTGACTATGCCTGAGTAAATCTAAGAAAAATACCCATAAAATCCTGGCTAGCCAAATCCCGCAGTGAGCATTTTTCCAATCAGTCCCAAGGCTTAACAGCAGAGCCGAAGTAGGAATAGAAAAGTCTCCCGGCTCCAGCTGAACATTCTGTCCCGGCTTTTCAATCTAAAAGCTTTAGTGTGCCAGTCAGCACTGTTACTGCTCTGGTGGTGTTCAGCCTCCGCTGGGCCAAATCCTGTCCCCAGAATACCACTGTGCCTCACCAGAGATGGGTGTTTGCTAGTCATCCTGCCCTTCCAGAAAGGGGCAGCAAGCTCAGAGCGTCTGGCTGAATAAAACCATGCTTCACCAAAGCCAAGTTCAGCAACTTCTCTGTTAACAGCTCCTGGTGGGGCTGGCTGGCACTGAGCTGCTGGGCAGTACTGGAGATTCAGTCCCCGTGTTCCTATCTTTAATATTCAGAGCCCACAGCGCAAGCATCGGCAAAGCCACCATCACAGGTTGTTCTCAACATTCTACTCAAGTGTCTTGTTAGAAAGTAGGCAAGGATCTCTCCTGCAAGGCCAGAGTCATGCTTTCTCTAGGTGGCCGGAAGCCTGTCACGACAAAGAGGAAGAGAGTTAAGTCTCAAGCAGCCCTCTGGCAGGAGGGATCTGAGGCCAGGGAAGGACAACAGGAGACCTAGGGAATGGAGGGAAGTCGGCGTCCGGGAAGATGGAGAAGCTGCCACAGAAATAGCCTGGGGAAAGAGAAAGTAGTGAGACAATCTTCAGGAGCAGCTATGACTCTGCTGCACACTGCACAGCTCCAGAGAGCTGCTTCCCCACATGGCTGCCTTCCGCCTCGAAAAGTGAAGAAATAAACAGAGGTGGAAAGGAACCTGGGAGACTGGTGCTATCATGTAAAAACACCGGGGAACTCTCAACAGAAGAATATAGAGTAAATGGTACGGTAAGAACTCTGTCCCATGCCTGGGAGCAATAGTCTCAATTCAGACTAACCAGCTCCCCAGGTCCACAGTCTTTTACCTACAATACAGAGATTGTAACTCTGCCTTCTGGGAACACAGACAGAGCTGGAAGGACTGAGTCCAGAGTCCAAGTTCCCACGATAAAGTAAAGGAGGAATAAGTGGGCCATCGTAAGGATGGGACCCTATCAGAGCTCAGGTCACACTCACAACTAAAGAATAATTGCTTTTCTAAACACATGGAGCACATGGACAGCGTGTGAGTTCATCTGCAGAACCTTGGCCCCTTGTGCAGTGCCCACAGGGCATAGAAGTGAAGACATAGGGTTACAGACATGTGCTTTGTAAAATAAAGGTCTCGTGTGTGTGGGGG
>NW_022196906.1:63234430-63257134 GCF_008632895.1 Mastomys coucha | reverse complement strand
GGGGACCTCCAGCAACAGTGTCAAGAGGGGCTGTGGATGCTACCATATTCACTAATATTATGAAGCATAAGCCACCACCAAATACAATATCAGTTCAAGACAGCCATCCTCAGACACAGGCTCCTACACACATCCTCCTCCTTTCACTGCTGTGCCGTGATGATGTGCTCGCAACTGAGAGAGGATATCGAGCTTCTCCCTCCTCCTCTCCCAGCCAACAGTGCCCCCTCTAGCCCCCAGCATATCTCTTCTAAGAGTTCCTTCCTGACAGAAGATTCCTTCTTTCAAACTATGGGAGAGAAAAACCACGGTACAATCACACCTGGTCCTCCGGGCAGCCTGGCAGCACACAGCCACTTCTACCCACAGCGTCCCAGTGCCTCAGAAGAGTCAAGGGGAGGCATTCGTGCTTACTGTAGAATGTCTGAGCTTGGCCATCTCTCATCAATTCCCCCACATGGATGCAACTGAGATTAAGCTTTCCCAGGAGGCAGAACAAGGCATACTAAAGTACACTTACACCACTGGGAATAGGAAGCTTCTAAATCCCAAAGATATTACTGATATTGTTTACAATTATCATGCTCAATAAGACTGCAACCAGTGCCTGCTTTGCATGGGAGTAAATCCTCTTATGCAGCTGGGAAGTGTGTGTGTGTGTGTGTGTGTGTGTGTGTGTATACAAATAGTACATATGTACATGCACACATAATGTATGCATGTAGTTTATACCTCCAAAGCCAGGGATGTAGCTCAGTTTGTACACTGCTTGTCTAGCATGAACAGAAGCACATAAATGGGGCACAGCAGTACACATGTGTAACCCCAGCACCCAAGAGGTAGAGCTAGGGAAATCAGAAGTCAGGACATCATCAGCTATATGGTGAGTTGAAGGGTAGCCTGGGCTACATGAGATCTAGCTTAAACAAACAAATAAATACATAAATATATGTATGCATCCATATTCATAGGTGTGCACATCCATGGTACCTTCCTGAAATTTACAGTGGAGCCTGATTACAAAACACACCAACAGGTGCATAGCTGCCTAGCTACACTCTAGATGATCCAAGTGTCACAGGCTATTCCCTTGAAAGGTCTTGCAAAATTCTAGTCTTTCTCACAAGAGAAGGCCATAGAATAAAGGCTTTGTCTCTGTCTAAAAGACATGAGTTCTTTGCAGATGTGTACAAGCCTATCATGAGAATAAGTGAATCTCAGAATAGAGCACAAAGAAAAAAAAGGAGCCCATCAGTTATGGAAGGATTAGAAAATGTGGTGTCTTCATTTAATGAACTACTGGTGACTCAGAAAAAGGGGAAAAAGTTCAGCACCTCCAGTGTGAAAATCTGAAACTCTGAAACTTGTGAATGAGGAATGTATAGCCAGTAAAATCTATGTGAATATTTAAAATTTTGAAAAGCCTAGATTTGGGACTTTTAAAAAAAAATTAGGATATCAAGCCTATACTAATACACTCTATGGCACAGATGAGTCCTAAAAATACTATGCCCAGTGAAATCAGCCATATCCAAAGACTACATTTTATATAATTCAATTTCAGTGAAATGTCTAGAAACAGTAAATGAAGACTAACGGCTATCACAGGTCAGGGTGGGGTATGGAGAAGTAAGAAGGGAACATAACAAGGTACCGTCTTGGCATGCTATGAATGTCTAAGTAGGCTGAGGTAGTGGCATGATATGAACATCCAAATATACTGAGGTAGAGGTGAAAGTCTGTAAATTTACTAAAGCATTATGACTTCACTCTTAAGAGGGAGTCATTTCAAATCATGCCTCAACAGTTATAGAACGGAAGCATTGATGTTCTGTGGTTCTGTAAGTAAGTGGGATCTCTGTCACAAGATCCCAGAACATCAGGGCTATTGGGAAGTCATACCTCTGGACATCTCTGTACTGTAGAAGAGTACAGTGTCTTTTCTTCTTAGGGAAAAGACACCGACTGGGGCTACTTACATCAAAGAGCTAAGCTGTGATGGGAACCAGGTGGCCCCAACACTGTCCTGGGTAACCTTAACATTTAGTATTTTGCATTACATCAATATTAGGCACCAGTGACACCGAGGCACCCAGAAGTGCCTAAGTTACAGATATGTTTATGGAATATATCTCATTCTGAATAACCCATGGTCTAGTTATTCTCAGCTTACCTTAGTACTTCTAGATTTCAGTCTCTTGCCATCTCAGAGCCTTCTACTGAAGTCTCCTGCCTGACCCTAAAAGATGCATGGGAGAGGACTCTTAGAAGCTTCAATTGGTCCTACTGCAAACTCCCTAATTCAGATCCAGCCTCGGGCTTGTCAGTCTAACAGAAATGTAAAATAGAACCTCCATTTGTCACAAAATTAAAAGTGCAGCCCAATTAGGCAGAATACAAAGGAACTTGTCACCAAATTACCAGGAAAAAATGAAAAGTAAATCACAAACTCTAATTTAAAACAAATGATAATATAAGTTCAATTAGCTTGGGATCCACTGACATATCAAATGATGATACAGGATCATAATGATAAACTTATTCTACTGTTTGAACAAACAAGCAAGAAAGAACCAATACTTTGAAAACAAGTCAATCACCATGAAAATTATGTGTATGCACTTTAAGAACTGGCCAAGATATGCTCTAAAGGTCTAGTCCCCCACAAACATCTATGTTGTAGTTGTAGGCATTAGCCAATGGGGTTCCTGAGACTTAAACAGAACTAGATGAAGCCATGGTCTTTGAGCCCATCAGAAAAGGATCACTATTCTTATAAGTGAGAGGGAGGGCTGGGGGTGGTGATGGCCCAGTTGGTAAACTGATTGCCACACAAGCATGAAGACTTGAGTTCGAGTCCTAGAAACTCCCTAGAAGCCCACTAAAAGAATAGGTATAGTGTGTAGCATATGTAATCCCTGGGGAGTGTGTGAGAGAGAGAGCCTGTCTCAAAAATCAAGGTGGATGGCTGATAAGGAATGACTCCTGAGGTGGACTTCTGGACTGTATACACATGTCCATGTGTATCTGCACACATATGAATAGACACCCAGAGAACAAAAATAAAAATAATAAGAGGAAGACTGGCCCCATCCCCATCCCACCATGTGACAGCTTAAGTGAAGATATGTCAATTGCCAAGCCAGGAAGCTTGAAATCTCAATAGTCGGAAAACAAATGTTACTTCAGGTACCAGCCTGAGACATTTTGCTATAGATGCTGAACTGGCGTAGTTCACCACATACCTCCTTTATGGGCCTGCAGCTCTCCCAGGTTAAGTGGTTGCACAAGGACCCTTCCTTAGGAAGGCAAGCGGGTACATTAGCTAGGAATAGGGATAGAGCTACCCAGAGTCCCTCATTCTGCCTCTTGCAAGGGGCCACTCGTGCACCAACATTTTTATGCATATACGGTCTATCTCCCAACACTTTTGCCTTAGCATGGAATGAAAATGAAAATAAAACTGCATATTTAGCTCGACTTCCCCATCGTAGAACCAGGCCCTCACTTCTGAAAATATACCTCAGCCTCTAAGCGACATCTTTCCTCAAAATGTCCCTCTCCTGGGGATTTGTATGTTCAAAAGCTCTGGCAGGTGATTGATCCCATGGTTTTGAAGCAAATATTGCCTCAAAAAAGCAAATATTGCTTTCACTGGAAATTTGGGAAGACCACAGGAGTAACAAAGGATGGAGGCCTTCAGTGACCCACACATGAAGCAGCTCAGATTTTAAATATATCGGCAGTCTCATGTGATAAAGAGGCTCAAGGGTGGAGGGATTAGAAGGTTTCTGACCAATTTCTATTTCTCTGGCAAAGCCCGTCTTCTTCCTGCCTTTCACCTCAGTTAGCCCAAAGGACCCTTTAGTTCATATCTAATGTGGGGAGAAAATTCGGAACAGAAAGCAGCGAGGATTTCTGATCTACACCATTTGGGGGGTGGGAAACACAGATTCTGCTTCAAATCACAGAGGTTAACCCCATAACCATTATTACAGAATAAAATGGTATAACCTCCAAACTGCACAACCTCTAAGTTATCAAATCCCAATTTCCTCAAATAACCCAGTTTACCCAGCTTTTGGAAGGAAACAGGCAGGTATAGTTATGCTGGAAGTGAAGCCAGGTAGCCTAAAACTACCGACATTTTCATCTTAGAGAAGAGATGGAAGGGGAAGAAAGAAAAGGAGGGCAAGGTGGACGAGGAGGGAGAGGAGGGAGAGGAGGACGAGGAGGACGAGGAGGGAGAGGAGGATGAGGAGGACGAGGAGGATGAGGAGGACGAGGAAAACGAGGTGGACAAGGAGGGCGAGGAGGAAGAGGAGGGCGAGGAGGGCGAGGAGGGAGGTAGCAGGGAGTGGTGACTCACACCTGGAATCAGCACCAGAAAGCTGAGGCAGAGGGATTGCTGCAAAGTTGAGGTAACAAAGCATGTTACAAGTTAGCCTAAACTAGAATGAGAACCTGCTAATATCAAAAGCTAAAATAAAATAAATAGTAAGTAAACCATTTTTGGAAAGGAAAAATAAATATTTGAACGTAATTAAAAGTTTAAACCACAAATAAGAGGTCTTTTCTACACTGCACACAACTCGCCTTCCAGCACTAAGAGACTCCCCAACAGAAATCCTCAGAGCTCTTCAAGCTGACACAGGAACCTCTAAGACACAGCCCAGCCTACCCTCCCTCACCAAGAGCCACAGTTCTCATCTGGCCTTTCGGCACCCCAAGGCCTGGCCCTCAGCCTTCAATGACTTATGGGATGGTGGTCAGGGAGAAAAGTCACACTGAGAGCTCCCCAAGGTGCTTCTCTGGTGACCAGCTGGTGAGATTTCATCCTGCATGGGGTTAGCTTTGTCTAGCTAGGCAAAGGAGGCACTTGGCTTGGGCTGAGACTGAATTCTGTTTAGGTTTCCGCAGGGCTCAATTATAAACAGCCCAAAGAAAGGCTCTGCTGTCCTGAAGGGCACCTTTCAAGAGGGGGAAAAAATAGAACTCTGGCCTAACAAAAGGGGACTGTTTGGTCACTGATGTCCTGAACAGGGTCTAGGGCATGACCTAGAGGCTCTCTGCAATGTTAAAAAGGCAGAGGAGAAAACAGCAATGGGAAGGAGCGACACCCCCATCGCCCACTGCAGACCCTCTCCCCACTGTGCCCACAGACAAAATATAAACCCTTTGAAGAAAGCTCCAGCCAGAGCTCAGCTTTCAGGTATTAGAAGACACCGGCTTCCCAAGGCCTCCCCACTGTCAGATCAAACACCCGAGTGCTATTTTCCCGGTATCTGCCTGGTTTTCCCCTACACCATTCAAAACAGGCTTTCCTTTAATCGACTTAGCACACTGTGGGCAAAGGCCTCTAATTTCATAGGACAGAGATAACACAAGTAACTCCAATGACACATTAGTGGATGTGGTTGGGAGGACCTTCTGTCAGAGCTCACTGAAAACAATAGTGTATTCCAGAAGGCTGTGGCTCTTCCCAAGGCTAACTCCTCCTGGCAGTAACCAGAGTTAAGGGGAGGTCAGCCAATTAGTGTCTGGCTGGTTTGAACTCCACAGGTCCCCCTGATAATCACACAACACTTTCTTAGACCTTTCTGGGACTGGGACCAGGACCAACTTTCTGCCAGGATTTCCAGAGGCAGTTGCCCACCTAAAAGACCCTGGGAAACAGAGGCAGGGATGATGGTTCAGTTGGCAAAGTGCTTGTCATGCCAGCATGAGCCATGCACCACAACACAGGGAGGTGAGGATGGGTGAATACCTGCATCTCACTGGGGTGAGCCTAGCCCAGGGCTGGCCTCAAGCTCTAAGGCAGTCAGTGATAGCACTGTTTAAAGGAACTAGGACCAACAGCTGGGTTTTCATTTGGTCATCAAGCATGAGCACACACACACACACACACACAGAGAGAGAGAGAGAGAGAGAGAGAGAGAGAGAGAGAGAGAGAGAGAGAGAGCGCGAGCAGAAAGAACAGTAGGTGTCTAAACCACACAGCAATGGAGACCTCAGTACAATCACACCCAATATCTATCGTCTCCCTGACCAACACACTCTGTGTTTCCCTTTCTCTTTTGGATCAACCATAAAAGAAAAATTTCCATTGAGTGTGTCCCCTGGCTAGCTCCATCCTTTGAAGGTCTCACACCCTTTCCCGGGCTCCCCTTTCAACTTTCTCTCCCACACAGCCATTCTCCCCCGGGGCAGCACAGAGACCTCTTGCAAAGCTCCTATTCATCCCACTTCTCCAGCCTTGAGGCTCTGCCAAGTGTGAGGCAGATTCCCTTGAGAGGCAGGATAAATCAATGCTGGGCTGTGCAGAAAGTCAGAGCAAGTGTCGGGGGGAGGCAGCAATTCTTCACTCATCAATTAGGAATCAGGAAGGGATCACCGTAGAAGCAGAAGAAACTCAAAGGCAACTTGACCCTGACTCTGGCTTTGCAGACATTCCGGCTGTTTCCAAGTGCGTGGAGGAACTCCAGCTTTGGCTGTATGCATGGAGTCTATGCATGTGTATGTGGGTATGGAGGTCAGGGACTGACGTCAGGAGTCCTCCTCAATCCATCTCTCACTGAACCTAGAGTTCAGAGATTCATTTAAACTGGCTGGCCACAGAGGTGATTATAGACAGTTGCTCCCACATGGAGGTTTTATGTGGCTGCTGGGATTAGAACTCAGTCCCTCATGCTTGTGCAGTGAGCCTTTTACAGGCTGAGCCCTCTTCCCCCAGCTCCTGAATCTTCAGTATGTTAAAGAAACCCTTTTCTCCCTCTTGTCACCATACATATCCTTCGACTTCCCAGCCAGCCACATGCATTTGGACCCTAGACCTCTTAGTCATAAAAATTTAACCTTCCAAGGCCCTTGGCAGAGCCCTGCCCCGAGCTCCATTTCTTGTCTCCAACCTAGCTTACCTAAGTTTTAGGCTCTTCCTGACTCTTTGTTCCCTAAGCCCATTTGTAAGATACTATTCCATGCTCCCTGCTAAACCATTCTCCCAGCTGCCCAACATCCCTTTCCCTGGCACCTCCAGCTTATCGAACTCCAAACTGAGCACTTTACTTCTTCCTTGCTCATCCTCAACCCATGAAACTGTTGCAGCCTATAACTCCACCCCAGCAGCCCCTCCCTCTAGAATCCACCTGATTGTCCCACCCCCATTCCCATCCTGTACTTGGGAAATTCAACCTTAGATTCCATCCTCCTGCCTCCTGTCTCCTTTAAGTCCTGGCCCTCCAGATTTGCCTCAGAGGGTATCTGATTAGGCTGGGGTCTGCACTGTCAATTTTCCATCTCCACAGACTTACGCCCCAGGAGTTTATCAGAAAGAAATCAGACACATTCCAGCTACTCAATGTTTTGTGATAGAGAAAAAGGCCCAGCATGCCTCAGTCAGCCCCAGCCCACTTTCTCCACCCCTACTTCCTGCTCCTCACCAACATCCTCCTCCTGAAGTTTAAGCAATACTTCATCCACGTGACATGAATGAGCCATCAACACTGTGACCCTCTCAGCCTGGCATACTTTTTCAGGTTACCTAGAAAAATCTCACCATTGTTCCTCTAACCCAGGTACATTACCCACACTAGCAAACTCTTCCTAGCTCCTCTGGCTCCTCTCCAACTCTCTGGCTTCTCACCAACCCGCTCTCTCTTTTTCTCTCTCTTTTTCTCTCTCTTTCTCTCTCTTATACATACTGTTATATTTTGTTAATGGGTACATTGTGCATTTTTTTAAAAAATGAGTTAATGTGTCTTTCCCACCCATCACTTCCCCTAGCAATTCACCTTTGTTCCTTCATTAACAAACTTGGGACCTGGCACAAAGTCAGGGATCAATAAACACTTGATGAATCAAAATGACTACCCGTGACATTGCTTTGAAGCATCTGAAGCTTTCAGAATGGGGATGTTGCTCAGTTGGTCCAAGGTCTGTCTATGACACAGGAAGTCCTGGGTTCAATGACCAGCCCTGCATAAACTGGATGCCCTTGCAACCTCAACACCTGAGAGTTAGAAGCAAGAGGACCAGAAGGT
Organism: Mastomys coucha; assembly: GCF_008632895.1. Lineage (NCBI taxonomy): Eukaryota > Metazoa > Chordata > Mammalia > Rodentia > Muridae > Mastomys > Mastomys coucha. The sequence goes on along the minus strand of NW_022196906.1, from coordinate 63,249,095 downwards.
CAAAGTCATCCTCAGCTAGGTAGCAAAATTGAGGCCAGCCTGGGCTATACAGTATCCTGTCTAAAACAAAATCCAAAGCTTCCAAAGACTATTTTCTTTTGTTTGATCCCAGGTTTATGTCCGCTGGCCTTCTCACAGTGAGCTGCAGGCCCATCTTTGTCATCCTGAGGGTGCTCAATGGGTGCAGGAGTAAATGGCACAGAGATGTGAGGCCTTACTCTATTGAAAAACCTACAAGTCTGCCCTACAGGGACTGAGCCCATAGGAAGACAAGCATAGCTGGAACAACAAACTGCGAATTCACTACGGATTATGACTAATGAGCCAGAAAAGCAGAATGCATTTGCTACTAAGAAAATAATCATGGAAAAGGCCAATTAATAAAGAGATGTTGTCAAGCTCTGTGGTAATTTTCATTATAACATTTTATTAGGCACAAGATGATATTGATATTTTCTCATGGAGTGTTGCAATAAATTTCCCCACTAACTATATTCTTAATCCAGATGCCAGGCATTGATGTTGTATTCCTTCTGATTTACATCCTCCAGGAGTTTAAAAATCAACATTCTTGATTTCAGATACAGGTACTGTGCAGTTGTTTATAAAGCTGATCTTCTTCAAATAATTTGGTCACGAGAGCAGGCATTCTATCTTTGAAAGTTAAGTGTGTTCTAAACTACATAAAAATCCCAGTTCTCCAGATAAGGTCTTCTGGGGCACCTGATTAGCAGGGGGCAGAGTTGAAGGTACTGTCAAAGAAAACCCCTAGAGTAAAAGCAGGTGAGAGACTTCTCAGTGCCCCTGCATATAGTGTCTCAGAACTTCTGGGTTCCATAAAACTTAAGAGATGGAAGCCTTGGTTGGAGACAGCAACACAGAGTACACACAGACAGGAAAGTTTTTAAGACCTCCCTAGAGATACCAGCTTAGGTACTGGAACCTTGTTCACTCCAATATACAGATCCCACCAGCAAAGCCAGGACCCTGTAGCTAAGGGACACAGTCACACGAACCTACTCACTTAGGCTCTTAATTGACATGTCCCAATGGGGAAATCACACTGAATTTTGCCTCCCTGAATCCTATTTCTGCTCTCAGGGATTAGCTATGACTTAATGTCCAAACATCTGCTTCCATCTTTGTGCTACACAAATTGTGGCACTTTCCTTGGGAGAGGGCAGATGACAAAGGAAAGTGACTAACATTCCTGAGAATCTCAGGGGATCAAAGTCCTCAGGCGTGACAGTAAGGATGAAGGTGCTGGTGGCATCACTAGCTTAACCTACTGTAGCAGATCATCTGGCCAGGCTCAGGTTCATTAAAGGCAACACAGCCAAGTATTTCATGCCAGTACAATGTACTGTATTATCAATCTGCTTGACATTTATGTATGTTCTATGTGTCTGTATGTATTTTGTATATAAACATATGTACAGGTACTTGACACATATGTTGTGTACATCTGCCTGTGTGTGTAATACATACATATATATATACATATATGTGTGTGTGTGTGTGTGTGTGACAATTTATTTTTGTTCCCTGAGTATATTTTAGGAATAGGACTTCTCTTTGCTAGTTTATTTCTTAAATACCAGCTATCATCTGTGTGTGTTTGTGTGTGTGTATGTGTGTGTGTGTGTGTGTATACTATCACCAACACAAATTAGACAAAAGAGATGCTTAATGGTGTAATTTGCTTTACAATGGAACAGTTATTACAGCATTACTCTATTTTCATTACCACTGAATATTAGGATCAGCTTTCAGTGTGTTTGAATGAAGAAATAAAGCCACCTAATCACAGAGCCAATTAAGTCTGTAAAAGCCACACAGTGTATCAAACACAAACCATCCTGGCAGAAAGATGGGATTCTGATCACCCTTCTCTTCCTCGAGCATGCCATGTCTCTTCCTCTTTTGACTTTGACCTATACTGGTCCAAGTACAAGCAAAATCAATAAAGACCCTTGGCAAGTGGAATTGATTCTCCAAGAAAAGATGCTATAATCCAGAGGCATGCCCTCTGCTCCTGCTAATGTTACTTTCCTGGGTTTCCCTGGTACCACTGTGGTACCCTTCACTATTTTTTCTCCTGCTGCCTGCTTATCAATAGTGCTACTGTATCAGAAATGCAAACAGGTTGGGAGTCTCTGAGAGTATTGCTTGCAAAGTGCACGTAAATTATTAGATCACAATTTAAAGACTCAGCAGTCAGTCACCAGAGTAGAACCTTACAGAAGAACAAGTTGAAGGGAACCCTTGCAGACAGGGAGGAGTCTGTGAGTAAAAGGGGAGGGAGGGTGAGGAACAATGAGAAATGAAGCAAGAGAAAGCATCAGAGTTTGGCCAGTAGGAAAGATGGAGCTATCCCAGCCTGTATGCCTAGAGCAGGCCAAAGGCCAGAGGGGACTATGGGAACAGCGGGACTACAGAAAGGAAATGGGTAGGATTGGGCTTGCTTATGGTCCCCAAGAAGGTCTGAGAGGTAACAGGAGGCAACCCTAACATTGGGTGAAGGGGCTCAACTCCAGTCACATGCCCGTTTTGCAGATCCAGCCCATGGTGGTCCAGTTGAATGATAGGGAGTAGCCCCAGTCCCAGGAAGGGAACTGGCCATGAGGAGGTGTCAGGAACTTCACTGAAGCCCCTGGGATTCATGCTCACTTCACAGAACCAAGCAGGAAATGCTGGAGACCTGAGTCTCAAAGGGGGCTCAAGACCTGAGCGAAAGAAGGAGACGTGTGTAAGGGGACCCACAGCACTGTGTCAGTCATCGTCACCACCAACATCAGAGCCACACACATATCTGTTCCCAAGATCTGCTGGGAGGCACTTGGCAAGCAGCACCAGGAGTGACCATCTCAGCAAAGGTAGCAACATCACCCTCCCCAGTTTTTAGCTTAATGAACTCAGGACACACCGCACAGGGCATACCTGCACCTTCACTCTGCCACTCGCTTCTGCCACCTTTCTGCCAGGCTCACAACAAACCAGGTACGTGTACTAGATCTCAAAATGTGAGCAATTTGAAATGATGGGGTCTGGATTAGCTCTGAGGGTGGGTTGGAGGGTAACATTGGATCCAACAGAGACAGACATGGAACAAACAAGTACAGCTGGCTCCAAACCTTACCGAAGCCCAAGAACACAGAAGGTGGACAAGCAACTGAGAAACACCGAGCTGGGGAAACTTTGTATAATGACATAGGAAAGAACATCTGCACAACAAACAGGGATCTACTTTACCCAAGAGATTGCATGTTGGTAAAAATATAAACTGTGCTCCTGATCATGTGGAGAGCAGGCTCACAGAAAGGAAATGATACTAGAAGATAACAAGAGTCTTAAAGGAACTGGGAGAAGCGGTCATATGGATGGTGGAGGGAGCCCTTGGTTCATGCAACCAATATTTGTGAAAACAGGGATATTGGAAATTATAGTGGGCAGAGGGTGGATGTTATTGGGATCTACACTGATCATAGAAGGTCTGAGAAGAAGAGATGAGAGCACAGGACCAGGAAAAGGTGGGAGGAGAGGAAAGGAAATGACATACAAGCCACAGAAGTCCAACAGGCAAAACATGCCAGGAACATCATCTGAAGCTAAGGTAACAGCGAGGCACATTCCCGCCAGAATGTAAAGGTCAGCAAGGCAAGAATCCAGCTTCCTTGCTGGCTGCTTAGAGCACAGCACAGTATCCAACCCAGAGAACGGGCCTAGGGCCTATTTGTTGAGTTAAAGAAATGCCATGCCAGAGGCTGAGGAAATGAAACTTTAGTCAAGAGCACTGACCACTTTTTGTAGAGGTCCTGGGTTCAATGCCCTGCACCCATGTGGCAGATTGCAGCTGTCAGTAACTCCAGTTCCAGAGGATAGGATGTGCTATTCTGGACTCCAGACATACATGTGGTGTACAGATACACATGCAAACAAAACACTTAAAGACATAAAATAAAAGGAAAGCAACCATGTGCTCTCACACATGTCTGCTCTAAGCCACACAGAGGGAATCCTAGAATTTGTATTCTGAGCCAGTCTAAGGCAGATGCACTCATACATGTAATAGGGTAATAACAAATGTATGCTAAAAATGGCATCAAGATATGGTATGATTATAATAATATAAGTATTTATATTATTTGTCTTCTCCCAGATCATAATGAACAGCACCTGGAACTCCACTTGAGTTACTATGAAGACCCCCTGCCCCCTCCCATTCCATGCCAAAGCCCTACAATGTCTCTATCTACCTCCCACCTTGGACTGGTCTTTGATAGTTATAAGGAACATCTCCTAAATATGTAATGAAGCTAATTCTCAGGGCCATGATGTGTATTTTAAGAAAACAAAAAACAAAAATAACAATGAAGCTCAGATAAATGCAAATACTTTATGTGAAAAGCTTTTGTGTGTGTGTGTGCACGTGTACATATGTACTTGTGTATGCATACCCAGGTGTGCATGTGTATTTGTACACACACATGTATGAGTGTTTGTGTATGTGTGTGTGTGTGTGCACCCCCAAAGTGGCTTAGAATTTGCATATTTCATTGGGCATCAGACCACAAGTATCTCAAGGGCCAAGGAATTCCTAAACCTGAACCCTCCTAAAATCAGGCTGCATGCCCCTTTTCTAGAGGATGATCTTCAAAATGTCTTGTTCCGTAGAGGAGTAAAACTGAATGATTGTGAAACATCACAGACTCTGAGTTCAGAACTAGACTCTTCAACGCACCCTCAGTTTCACCCACGCACCCTCAGTTTCACAACACACAATCTTTTTAGAAGAAAAGATTATTTTTCCACTACAAAAATTATACATTCATGTTTGGGATGTTAATTAATTAATTAACTAATTAATTTAAAAATGTACATTCATAATTCAGGAACCTCAATAAAGAAAAATGAAAACCAGATAATGCCAACACCTATTCCTGATCACTTTATTATTTCATTTAAGTTTGTGGGTCCAAGTTCATTTATTTACACAACTATATTCAATATATACAGATACACATTCATGCATACACTGTAACTTTCTTTATAAAAGAAAGAATGACATTATTTTTCGTTTAGAATAAATCATAGATTTTCTTCCATGTTAGGAACACCCCACAGTCCCCCACCCCCACCCCTTCCCACTTCCCTAACCCCCATGCCCTCTCCCCCCACAAGGCTCAGGAACATGAGGCAGGAAGATGAGCGGATGCTGTGAATGCTCTCTTCTAGACATGACACCCCTAGTGCACTCAAGAACCCAAGAACTTGTGGTTTCTTGCACAAGACCCATGCAAGATCAAGCCTGTTAAAAATTCCAGCACAGGATAGGGAGGGAATCCCAAGGCCCCAATCCAAGCTGAGCAGCTATTGGCAGCTAATGGCTGCCTGGGGAGAAACAGTCACTTTCTAAATTTTTAAAGGTTTTTTTTTTTTGAGATTATATCATTTTCCTCTTCCCTTTCTTCCCTTTAACCTCTCCCATATACTGCACCCTGCTTACACTCTCTTTCAAAGGACAGTCACTTGCCTTTAGATATATGGCCATTGAAAGGCTGCCCATGCGCCAGTGGACCTGCATGTATGAGCAGCGCAAACTGGACTCAGTGGGTTAAATAAGCACATAAATCATTTTTAAGAAAGAAGAGTTTTCTACTGTGACGAGGTTCTATTTTTTTGGGGGGGGGGCCTTGCAGCCTTCTGTTTGCAGATCTGGTTTTGGAAACACCTCCATCAGGAGCACAACCTGCACCTCAGCCTTGAGGAAGGACCTCTGTGGGCAGAGTGTGCACTGTTCACTGTATGCACCGCTGTGCCTGTTCCAGCAGGTTCTCCACAGCAGGTGCTCAACTCTGCAAACCATACTGGACTTTCTACGGAATCAGAACATGAGACTCACGGTCTACTTTAATTATAATAAATGTTTTATTATAAATAAATAAATAGAATGTAGTAAAAAAAATAAATATGTACTTTAATTCATAACAGAATCACACCGGGCTAGATGACCTTGTGTATGCATTTAAATATCCTTAGGGTAATTTTCCTGGAGGGGAGGGACTTGGTGTTCTTTTTCCAGGGACGTCTGAGGACCTGCACATGAGTGGAAAGGGGCATGAGATGAGAGAGCAGAAGATCTGGGCTTTGGTCACACCCTCACTGCCACCTGGGGATGTAATCCCAGGCTTGTAGGTATCCCTGATTTGCTGCTGTTGGGGCGGAGCTGGTCTAGAGAGGCCTCAGGACACCCTCTCACCCTCCCATTTTGCCTAACAAAGGGGTAGTGGCAAGTGTGTATCCGTGCCTAGTGTACAGCCCCACACTCAGGTCCACAGGCAAGGTTCAAAATGTTCCAGAAGTTCTTTCAGCATAGCTTCCATTTTCCAAGTAGCTCTGTGGGGGTCTTGAGAAAGACCTCAGTGAACTGCGCCAATCTCGGGCTGTCATCTCTGACACTGTAAAATGTTATACTATCTGGGTTAGGCGCTGGGTTCTTCAGCACACAGCCCTCAGGTTCCCACATTCCTGTCCATAGGTGCTCACCTCAAGTGGGAGAGAGGACCAGAGCGAGGTAATATGACTTATCAGTTCCATATTCGCCATGTCAGCCAGCCCACTCCGAGCACCATCCCAGGAATCAAATTATTTCATCTGGCTTAGTTTTCTCCATACTTCGTTACCTGAGCAATTGAGAGTTACTGGCAGTTCACCCTCCCAGCTGCCCTGTACTTTTAGAGAGAATATCATTGGCATGCCGATGCCCCTGTGGAGCACAGACTATATCATGGCCTCTTCATCATCCACTGGTTTCCCAACTGAAAACTAAAAGGGGAAGGAGATGCAGTTTATTTACAAGGTTCCAGCCCTGATAAGCACACGTGGCTTCTCTGTGACTGGGTGTTTCAAGATGCGCTCTTTTTCACCTGCTCATTCCTGTCCGTGACTCTGCCATGGTTCCTAAGGGACGAGAGAGGCTCTCTGCTGCTGCAAGTTGAGGATCACATCTGGCTGCCTTTCCTCCATCTTTGTCCAGTTCTTCAGGTTTCTCTAAAACTAATTGGAAGCGTCAATAAGCACACCCACCAATCCCCTTGGCGCCCCAGAAAGTTGAACTCTCTGCCCTTCAGAGCTGCTCTAGCCGTCTGTTTTCCTAAGTATTCCCTCACCTGCCTCTGTCGATTGGCAATCTCGACAAGTTCATCATAACTCCTCAACGTGTCAACGTGCCTCATTTTCAGTGTCCTTGTTAAAGGTAATTTAAAATTTCAGATCCTTGCTGATGCCTCTCTGGCACACAGAGTCTCTGTCCCCACCTTCACCCACAGCCCATAATTCCCAGCCCCCAATGGGTGTCTTAACCTCTTTGCTCACCAGTCCCTTGCGCCATTTCATCATTCTTTTCCCACCCCACCCCCAAATACCTCACTCAGCGAAACACACTTTATCTGGTGAGTTCTCCTTCCTCAACTTCAGGGAGACATGTCGATGCCTAGAGATTATAAAGTCACCTTCAGGAAAGAAGCATATAGCATAAGCTGTCAATTAATCAGAACAAGGCAGGGAGATGGCATCCTATGCAGCTCTGAGTCCTGGTGTGTAGTGTGTGTGTGTGTGTGTGTGTGTGTGTGTGTGTAGTATGTGTGTGTGTATGTGTGTGTATGTGTGTGTGTAGTGTGTATGTGTGTATGTGTATGTATATGTGTGTGTGTATAGTGTGTGTGTAGTGTGTATATGTGTGTATGTGTGTGTAGTGTATATGTGTGTATGTGTGTGTGTAGTGTGTGTGTATGTGTGTGTGTGTAGTGTGTGTATGTGTATGTGTGTGTAGTGTGTATGTGTGTATGTGTGTATGTGTATGTGTGTGTAGTGTGTATGTGTGTATGTGTGTGTGTAGTGTGTGTGTATGTGTGTGTGTAGTGTGTGTGTATGTGTGTGTGTGTAATGTGTGTATGTGTATGTGTGTGTAGTGTGTATGTGTGTATGTGTGTATGTGTATGTGTGTGTAGTGTGTATGTGTGTATGTGTGTGTATATGTGTATGTGTGTGTAGTGTGTGTATGTGTGTGTGTATGTGTGTGTATGTGTGTGTATATATGTGTGTATGTGTGTGTATGTATGTGTGTATGTGTGTATGTATGTGTGTATATGTGTATTGTGTGTGTGTAGTATGTGTGTATGTGCATGTGTGTGTGTATGTGTGTACATATGTATGTGTATGTATGTGTATGTATGTGTGTGCGTGTATGTCTGTGTGTGTATGTGTGTGTATGTGTGTGTGTATATGTGTATGTGTGTGTGTAGTGTGTGTGTATGTGTGTGTATGTGTATGTGTGTGTATGTGTGTGTATGTGTTTGTATATATGTGTGTGTTTATGTGTGTGTGTATGTATGTGTATATGTGTGTGAGTGTATGTCTGTGTGTGTATGTGTGTGTGTATGTGTGTATATGTGTGCACGTGTGTGTGTGTGTGTGTGTGTGTGTGTGTGTACATATATATGTATGCAGGCTTGGGGAAGATCAAGGTGATTTCTTTTGCACAACTGAAAGTTCATGTCTTTCCTTTGACTGATATCTAACACTGCTAGAGTTGATAGCCTGGAATGCTGAAGATTGTGTTTGGCACACCTCATTCTGAATTCAAACATTGGCCTCTAGGTTTTTTGGTGTGGTTTCCCCCAATCACCTTTCCCCCCAGCCCCCCGATTTTCTGGAAATGTTTATCTCTATTCTTTTCAAGCTTCCTGTTTATCCTTGGTGATGTTCTTTGCCTATAAAGACAAGTCAACTGGTTTTTCTCTTCTATAATTTCTAGTCCCACATCAAGTTTGACAGGTGGATTTTGCAGCCTGCTTGTCTGTCCCCTTGTGAAGCACGGACCCACATGCCACCATTCCTGTCACGTTACAATCCCATCAAGTTTCAGAGTGTCATTTATACACAATCTTATTTCTTCTTCTTTCACACACGCCTACCACTTACGTACAGAGACTCACTGTATTCATATTTCATAAACTCCATCAGTATTCAGTCAAATCCTCCCCCAAAGTAAGCTAGGTATTTTTAACAGTGCATACCTCTTTCACCGGCTTGAGGATTTTACACTAAGTGGTACCCTTTCCTTGTGTCTCAGAGGACTTCATCTACTGTGAGGGGTGGCTGCATGTAGAAACTTTCTTTCTTATTTCAGAACAGTTTGAGACAATTTGGACTGCAAGTGCCAACACCCAATCACACAGCTAAGATGCCTCCACCTGAGAGGTAATGTAGCCTATGTACCATTACGCTTCTGTCTCACTCCAACCTCTGGTGAAAGAGTCAGGGGAGAGTGGATAGAAATTCATCTTGAGATAGCCCAAGGTCCTCCTACAGTTTTGCAGGTATGGGAAACCCGTACTGTCAGTATCTGTGAGTACAGCGCTCCCCAGCCAGTCATCGGACCCAGGTTTTGTAGATAAACCCATCTCTAGGAAACCATAACGTTATCATCTAATGCACCTTCTTATGTGACTTGGTGACAAAATGTATAATGATGTTGTGTCATGAAAGCCATAAAAATATGTTGGAGGGGGGAATCATTTGTCCCTCAACAGGGGACTGTTCCCTGTAATCCTTTTCAGCATTAGCATAGAAGACCTGGGGCTGAAAGCCTGTCTTCCAACCCAGTGACCTGTGGCACCTTCGTTTTTATTATAACCTCTTCTTCTCTTATAATTATGCTTTTAAAAACAATCCTCTTGATGCCTTTAACAAATAAGTCAATAAATTAATAATAATAATAATAATAATAATAATAATAATAATAATTGGCTACCACAATACCAAAAATCCAAACACAGTGATGTCAGAGGCAGCAGAAGCTAATCGATGATTCACATTAAATGTGATCATGCGATGCTGCTGAGGAAGTCAGCTCTGTGGTGATGCTGATGCTGAGGGAACCAGCTCTGTGATGATGCTGATGCTGATGCTGAGGGCGCCAGCTCTGTGGTCCAGAAAGACTTCCCAAAGGCCATAGCTTGAAAAGGACTTCCTCTGCAGGCCTCTAAATACTCTTTCCTATACGCTTGAACCCTGGAGCTTCCTAATCTTCCAGGTACATAAGCCCCCTACCACAGAGATGTTCTCAATGTCCCTAAGGGAATGGTCAAGTTAGTGGTGGTTTCCACCATCACCTTTACAGGAGATGAAGCCACATTACAGGACTTGTAAACAAAATTGTCTCCCAGAAGACTTAAAGAGGATTTAGTATCTTCTATAATTCTAGGGCAGCAGTTTTCAACCTGTGGGTTATGACCCCTTTGGTGATGGCATATCAGATATTCACATTACAATTCATAACAGTAGTACAATCATAGTTATAAAGTAGCAAGAAAATAATTTTATGGTGTGTGGGGGGTCACCACAACATAAGGAATTGTATTAAAGGGTCACAGCATTAGGAAGTTAAGAACCAGTACTCTAGAAAAAGAAGTAAGAAGAATCTTGCAGACAACTGTAATCTGAGCACTCCTGAGGCTGAGGCAGGAGAATCACCCTGAAACCTAGGTTACATAGTGAGACCCTTTCTCAAATAAGCCAAAATTAAAAAAAAAAAAAAAAGGAGATAAACAAGTAAACAAGCGGGAAGCTTTTAGAATCTGGTTGACAAATTCCTATTATGTAAAATCTTCCAATAACTGAGAACAACTAATTGAATTTCTGACTGCTTCTTGCAACATAGAAAACAAGGAAGCAAATAGTCCTGCTAAAGATTTCACAGAAAGAAAAAAAAGAAACCATTTCCAGGTGGGATCAGGACAGACCTCAGCCGGTCTGCAATGCCAGCTCCATTCTCAGTTCTGTAATGTACAATCAGAATTCATGCTCAGAACCGTGACCCCACAGCACTGGGAGACATTGAAACTCCAAGGAAAGATTCAATTACCTTTCCTGTGCGTGTTCTCTCTCTCTCTCTCTCTCTCTCTCTCTCTCTCTCTCTCTCTCTCTCTCTCTCTCTCTCTCTCTCAGCTAGGAAAGGAAACCACACAGTAAAAAAAGGAAAAGAAATACTCAAAAAGGAAGGACATCATAATAAATGGTGTTAATCTAATATCAGACAAAAAATCAATTCATTGGTGATGCCTGGGTGCCCTCAGAGTAATGTAAAACTGTGGTTTATCATATAGCAGCCAAGACTTGAACACCAATCATCTGGGTTATTTTTAAGTATCAACCTAAAAATTACACAATTCTATTAATACACAGCCTAAAACATGGTTGAAAAGTTTTAACAGCTTTATTCTAAATATTTCCCATGACAAATTAGGCACAAAAATAAATATAAGAAAGAGAAGGGGGAGGGAAAGAGGAAGAAAGAGGGACCACTAGCCTAAACCCTGAGCAAGGGAGATTTTTGGACTTGGAAATGTTTTCTACATTCTAGATTAGTGTATGCTCTGGTAGCTGAAGCCCTTTCAAGTTCAAAGTCTCCTTACTCTAAGAGAATTGATAACTCATCCTGATGGGTGGATCTGAGATCTCCATGAGGAAGTGGAAGACACCAGCTTTAGAGGACCCCTATATCCTCTCATAGAAGACAGAGGGTGAGAGGCAGAGGGGTAGAAAATGTCATATTAGGACATAATCTCACACACATACACACACACACACACACACACACACACACACACACGAGCACACATATACACCCATCTCTAAAAAGCAGCTTTGCATTTTGCCTCCTGAGACTCAGAAGTTCTCACAGATGCTAATAAGTTCTCACAGGAACAGAGGTCAGAGTGGGACAATGCACAGGGGAAGGAGGAGAACTCTTCGAAAAAGTAACACATGCTGTAAGTATTCATAGGACAAGAGGGCTGCAGAGCTGACTCAGTTGGTGAAGTGCCCAGAACCTATATACAAAAGCCATGTTTGGGAAAACACACCTAGAATCCCAACACTGAAACACTGGGGAGACTGAAACAGGAGGATACCTGGAGCTCACTGGCCAATCAGAGGATCCCTGGAGCTCACTGGCCAACCAGCCTAGTGGAATCACTGAACTCCAAGTCCAGTGAAAGACTATCTCAAAAAGTAAAGGGAAGGGCAATTGAGGAATATACCTGACACCGACCTCTGGTCCCATATGCTCACACATTCATGTACACAAATGCCCACACATGACAATGTATGCATACAATAGCATTTTAAAAATGGAGTTCACGTTCTGTGAACCTCATTAGTTGTCACTAACGTCCAACTTAGTCTTTCCAAAGTCACAGAAGTTCCTAAATGCAAAATGGGGACTCTAGAGGCAATAATGTGTGCCTTTATCTGACATTGACCAGAGGATGGTCCATGGGCTTTTCTTACTTGCAAATCAAGGGTTAACTTCAGACAGAGGTAAAACTTTTTTTTTTCCCAAAAGTGATTAAGCTGTCTCCACAAGTCCTCTGAACACTGTCATCCTTAGGCGAAATTCTGACCATTAGCATCCTTGTGCCTCTCCACCCCACTTCGGGAGTCTGCCTTGCATTAAAGGGGTGTGCTGCCCGACTCTCAAGCACACACATATGTGTTCTGAAGAGTTGAGGAGAAGCCAGAACCCAGCATCTGCAAAGGCATCAGCCATACTTCAGGGTCATAGACAGGCGTTCTAAAGACCGGGGCTCCTCGGAATGCCGCTGTGTTCTAGAAAAGAGAGAACGGGTGTGCTTCAAGCATTTAGCCATTCGGGACTCAAATTCTACATTAATAATTCAATTCTTTACAAGAAATTAGGATGAAGCAACAGAAAGGTTATCCTAACTATCATGAAATGCATTTTCTAAAATTATTCCTTTGCATTTTAAAGGGTATAATTATAAATGCTTTTATGAGCAATTTACCAGAAAATTAAAGTCCTTTAGTTTAAAAAAAAAAAATTCAGCTCATCCCCCTGGCAAAGGATTTTTCTCTCATTCATTCCCTGAAGAAGGTAATCTGAAAATTCATCTCTAGAAAAGTTGCCAGGTAAGAGGCAAGTAGGTAAGAGAACCTTCCAGAATGTGGATCAGCAGGGACTGGAGAGAAGGGAGGAGGAAGCATTCCCAGAGTGTAGGAGTTATGCAGTTCCAGCATCTCTCTGGGTAGCAGAGCCACACAGGCCCTGTTAACTGACTTTTAAGTCACTCTCAGCTGAGCTTCCAGGGGGCTGCCCCTCAATCCCACCCAGCTTCTTCATGTTAATCCCATTCTTTGGTTTCGATATTTCTCTCTCTCTCTCTTTTAGGTTAGCCTGTCCTAAAAGCCCTCTCACTATGTGGTGCACAGTCCTGTGAGGGTAACTTTAGTGATGTGCAATATGTAAGCTTCTGGTGCGCATATAATATGGAGATTCTGGAAAAGAGTTCCTAACAACAGTTATGCCACAATGCTCACAGCTCCCCAAAGCTCCTGAAAGCCGTGTTAAATTAAAGATTCACAGTGGGTTTTTTTCTTTCTTTCATTTTTACACATCATGTTGGTTCTTGCCTGTCTTTTATTTTCTTCCGCCTCTTTCACAGTACTGTAAAGACTGGGCAGAATGACACCAGCCATCATTAGTACTTTCTAGAAAATCGAAAGGTTTCATTAAGACTGCTACCATTCCCTTGGAGTTGTAAGGAGCGCAGGAAGATCAACTTCCAGATTATAAAACCACACATCTGGTTTTGAAAGCCCAGGCACTGAAGGTCTCTAATCCGCTTCGCACTTAGATTCTTAGGACGTAGGAATGTAGCAATAGCCTCAAATCTACCCCGGTAATATCTCATGAGGTCACATCAATGTCATGAGAATGCACCCTCTATCCCTATAGACTCCAAGCATCTGCTGGCTTCAAACAAGCCCTCAAAGCCCCTTGGGAAACACCTCCCAAGTCAGGAAACTTCGCAATTCACCCAGGACCTCCACTCACCTTCCAGGAGGTGGGATGGGCTAATTGTAAGGTGGTGATGTTTGCTTTGGGCTTTGAGCCTATGCTTTTATGTTTTAAGTATTTAAGAGGCATAATCACCTAGTGTGTAGGTTAATTTCTTTCTGATATTGTAATTTATGCAACATTAATATGGGATGCCAGCTCCAATTTTCTTATGCTTACACTCCAGGAGCCGAGTTGCATATTCTGCCAACTCCATTACATCATCTAAAAACCCAAACATTTCCCATTTGCACAGCACTCACAACTACCCGGCATACTTACACAGTCTCTCTTTTTCTCCCAGATGTGCTCTTCTCTCTCTCTCTCTCTCTCTCTCTCTCTCTCTCTCTCTCTCTCTCTCTCTCACACACACACACACACACACACACACCAAAATTGGCAACCCTGAGAAGTAGACACTATATTGGAGGTCAAGGTCTGCAACTGCAAGTAATTCCTGGAAGATATTACTACTGCTGTGTTGGCTAAAGGATGCCTCCATGTCTGACCTTCCTTTTTTCCATTCAGACTGTTATGTAACCTAGTGCCTGCGTGCAGGATGTGAGTGGAGTGTCTGGGCCTTACTTCCCCCCTTCCCACTAAATCTCCTTGGAGAACCAGACAAACAGACCGGTTTCTTCAAAGAACGGGGGTGGGGGCTCTAGAGGGTAGAGGGATATGGGTCAGCAGGCCATCCTGGAAGATGCACATTGCTTCTATTTTGGTTCCTTGGAGCTTTGGAGA
>NW_022196906.1:63210546-63234420 GCF_008632895.1 Mastomys coucha | reverse complement strand
GGGGGGGGGGTACCAAATCCCCCCCCCGCTTTATATAATTTGCAAGTTACGGATTTGTAGTTGGTTCTGCAGCCTGCCACCCCATCTATTACAAGAACACACCTGGCAGAAATGACACCTGAAGATGTTAATAAAGCAGGGGAGGTGGGGAGGGGCTAGAGAAAGAAGAAAGGCACAAACTAGAAATCAGAGCCGCTTACTAGACACTGTGCACCCCTTCTTTAAAAAAAACAAAAAAACCAAAAAAGTCTCCAAACACATGAAGGGGATTTTCTCCAGCGTTTCTGATTAACCCTGTTACATAACCCGCTCGCATTCCAAATCTCGGCTCTAAATAGACTCTTTGCAGCCAAAAGCTCTGCACAAACTCGCAGAACTGGTGGTCCGTTTCGGCCGCCCCCTCCCCCCAAGCCTTCACACACACCCCTTTCCTTTCGTCCTGGTCCTTGTCGCCTCCATTCCTCTGATTCAAACAGAGCCTCGACACAGTCACTCTTCGGAAATCGCCTTTAATTAAATGGTACCCCCCCCCCCAGCATATGTCATCCTGATGGCTTTTACTGTACTTGAATTCCGTGAATGGGAAAGCTCCCGGACAGGGGGTGTGGCTAAGGTGGGGCGGGAGGGGAGAATACTGTAAAACAGCCAGCACATGATCAGCCATGTTCCTACCTCCAACTAGCACATCCAAGAGGAAGGGAGGGGCTCTCGGTCCCCCTTTCGCCTCCCCCCAGCCCACCTAGCCGCCGAACCTGGCTGGAGAGATCCACTCTGTCCCAAGCCCCTGGGTGGCTCGCAGGAGCCCGCTTCCTCCGGAGTGACAGGCGTGATTTATACATTATTTACAACAGTAATTAAAGCTGCAGCTTCCTCCTGCTCTTTCCAAACTCCAGGAGCATTCAAATAAATAATCCCCCAACCCCGAAGGAGGGGGTGGGGATCCCACAGCAGCTTCTGACACCTTTAAGAAAGAACTCAGCTCACCCCCTCCCTCGCCCCCCCCCGCGGTCCCCCAGTCAGGCCAGTTTAGGAAAACGCCCGGAGGGGAGCAAGCACCCTTGTCTCCCCAGGTCCCCTCTTTCACACACCCCAGACACCAACACGAAATGAAGCAAAGGCCCAGAAGGGCTGCCTCCTTAGCCCTGGCCAACCAGCACTCAACTCTGATCAACCCCAGGTTCTCGCAGAAACGCTGGGCATCGCGGCGAGCAGAGGATTCCCAGAGCAGAAATAAGTTTGGGTGCTTTTCTCGGCTTTCTCTCTCGGCTTGTTTGCCTCGCAGCCGCTCTCCTTCCGATCGCGCGTGGAGCGCCCCGCTTCACCGTTGCCCTCCCTCCGCGCGCTGCACACGCCCCCTGCCAGCCTCCTCTAGGGCTGCGGGCTCCGGGCTCCGAACCCCCGGCTACAAAGTTGCGCTTCTTCCTTTTGCCCCGCCGGGCAAGGCAACTCCACAACGTCCGACGCACGGGCCCCGGATCCCTCGGCCTTCTCCTCCAAACCCACCCCCAGAGCTGCAGAAGAGAAGCTGCCCGCGTCGCCCCTCTTAGCTCCAGGAGCGCCCCCCCTTCCGCCCCCCTGAGACTTCTAGGTCTCTCACTCTTCCTGAACCCCCAAGCTTTTCCGGGAAAGGGAGGATTCGAACACTTCTCGACTCCTACCGCGGGGTGGTGGGGGTGGGTATGAGAGAAACTGTCAAAAGCAGAAAAGGTAACCCAGGAAGCGAGTAGCCACAAACAGACCCCCTCCCCCTTAAAAGGACACTACCGCTTTAAAAGTTTCTTTCCCCCCACTCTCCCATCTCGGTTTCTTTTTGGTGGGGGTAATCGTATTTAATTTGGATAGCTCGTCTTAGCAGAAAATAAAACATGCAATCAAGGGGGAGGTGGGGTTGGAGTCGCCTGGCTGTCAACGCTCGGGTCCGTCCCCCATCGCCCTCTCCTGCAAGCCCAGCACTGGCTTGCAAAAGTTTGCAACATTTGTGGGGGGCCGCGGGGGGAGGGGCGGGGGTGCCGGTCGCTCAGGGCACCACGATAGGCTCGCGCGCGCGTGCACCGGTCCTGGGGACCCCGCGTCTCGCCCGCTCCCCGAGCGCGCGCTCCCCCGGGGTGCCTGGTCCCCTCCGGGCTCGGCGCACCGCTCCCGCCGCCCCCCTGCCCGGAGCCTGGTCGCAGCGTCTCCTACCTCGGCTGGAGCTCGCATAGCTCTGCCTGCGCCCCGCGCCCGTTGCCTCGCTCTTGCGGCCCGTGTCCTGGGTCAGCGGGGTCTCCCTGGAGCCGGCGGCCGCCTCCGAGCCGCTGCTGCCCGGCTCGCTGGCGGCGGGGTCGGGGGCTGCCGGAGCTGACTCCATGTTTTTTTTCCCAATGTAGAGATCGGCGGAGATGGCGAGCTCCGAGACTCCCTCTATCTTCTGTTTTCAGAGCGACTCTATGGTACCAAAAAAAAAAAAAAAAAAAAAAAAAAGGAAAAGGAGACGGGCGAGAGCAGGAGGGACCTAGCCAGGCGAGAGCGCGAGCGAGCGCGCGAGTGGCGGTGGACGGGTGTGCGGCCGAGAGGGGACGCGAGGCGGGTTTGGCCACAGGCAGCGCTAGCGAGAGCGTCTCCAGCCGGCCCCCGCACCCACACTCTCCACCCTCCAGACCCCAGACCGGGAGCCACACGAGGCTGCCAAATTTGGGCGGTGGAAAAGAGGGAGGGAGGAGAAAGATGGGGTGCCTCCTGCCCCCCGATCCTCCCTCTCCTCTTTAACCCAGCGACAGAAACGAACGGTCGGTGACGTGTGGCTCTGTCTACTTTTGAGATTCCCTCGGGGGCAGTAACTCGGTGTCCCCTATCCGCAGCCAGCTTGGGAGGAGGAGACAAATCCGGTTATCCGAGTTGGGGCACTCGCTGGTAACTGCAGCTCTCTGCAAGCCGGGTCTGGGGAAAACTAAAAGGGAATTAGAAGCTAACTGACAATCCCCTGGAAGGAGGAAGGTGGGAGGACAGACGACGAACTTGGCGCTCTTTACTTTGGAATGGGACAGTCTGGGGTTTCCAGTCTTAGATATGACTAAGTCTAAAATAAATTTTGTGATTGTAGGATGCATATGTCTAGCCAGTAAACTAGTGTTATGGAAAGAGGTCTCTTGCAAGCTTTTTTGCCGTTTTTTTTTCTCCGTGAAGGATCCAGAAACCATTTGCAGTGCACTATTTTGTGAAGAAAACTTTGGCCAGTTTGGTGAAGGACTCTCTGAGCCCATGAAAGGGGCCTAGCTGCATCTGAACTCCAGTGTGCCTGCTACTTTCCTATTCCCATTGGTATTTTTGCTATTAAATGCACAGGCTCATCTACAGCAGACAGACATCCTGGAGAGGTATTAATAACGTCTGGATAATAAAAAAAATCCAGATAATTAACGAGTCTTATCTTTATAAGGCATGATTCTGAGCTTAACTCCCTTTGGAGCACACCCATCTACTAGCTCATACTTAAGGAAAGCTGAGAATTAAGTGCTTACCTCTACCCCCAAACTCCAGTAGGAAATATCAGTACTAATGGGCTGGGTGGTGAATATCCTTATGTGAGAGCTGGCTTCTCTGTCTCAATAGTGAAGCCACCATTTCCTTTTATTTCCAAAGATGCTAATGAAATCAGTCCATTTTTACATCCCCACCTTCCTTCCAGAAAACCTGAAAAATTTAACAACACAAATATTTTATCTACCAGAAGGTGGCAAAAATATGTGTTTCAGGGGTGCATGGTGGGGGGAGAATGGGGGAACATTGTACTTTGCAAATTTTCTGGTTTGGAAAATGCTTTTTTTAAAAGGGATAAGTCTAGTTAAATAGTTTAAGAAGGCTCCTCCCTCTGCCAGTTGCTATTGATTAGTTTTGTTGATTGTATTCAAGCACACAGTGATCTTTGCCATGCCTATGTATTTACCCGCCTAGCTGTGGTCCATTCTTCCAGCTGACGCAGATGGAATGTGAAGGATTCTGACACCTAAATCTGGGCTCTGTAAGGATCTCTGGCGCTAGACTATCCACTGGTGCCTGTACACAATGCTGTAATTGTCTCCTCTATCTCAGATCAGATGTGTGGCTTCCCCAGACTCCAAAGCTGGTTTTTTGAGTAGCCTCTACTCTCAGGACTTTCTATTGGTTAGCCTGTTGCTGATGCTCTTGCACCAACTGACCTAGCACCATCAAATTTGACTTCTCTGAGTCTAAACAAACACTTCAAAGCACACAGCTTAATAGACAACTTCCTCTGGGACAGAAGTCTCAGAATACATGTGCTGGTTGTTTTAGAATATTGTTTTATTTTTTATTTTCAAGTTTTTACTTGAAACAGAGTTACATCACTCTCCTGTTTATTTTTTTTTACTCTAGCTCCTCCTAGTTACCCCCTCCCCAACCCTTCCCATCCCCCCTCCCCCAGTTGAAAGATTCTTGGTCTTTGATTACATTTGTTGCATACATATATGCATATGTGTAAGCAAAAATAAATATAAATCAAACCGCTAGGTCCATTTTTAGTTGGTGGTGTATATATGGTTTCAAAGCCGACTGCTCTGCACTGAACAACCAATTAAAGGTGGTCATTGTGGGAGACGCTGATTCTTTTCCCTGCTGTCCATAGTTACTTGTAGTTCAAGTCTAGAAACAGGATCTCTTCCACATTAATTAATATCAATATTGGCATTGCTGTGATATCAATGTTGATATTGTTCTGGTTTTATTTATGTTGTTTCAAAGAAAGGCTGCATCACAGCAGTGTCCCTACTCTTCTGGATCTTACAATATTTCTGTACTTTCTTCTACCGTGTTCCCTGAGCCATAGATAAAGGAGCTGTGATATAGATGTATCCACTGGGGCCTGGCCTCCCCCATGATCAGCTGATCTCTGCCTTGTATCCAATTGTGGTTTGCTAGGTAGTTCTCCACTTGCTATAAAGAGAAGCTTCTTTAATGAGGCTGATAGTAGCTATGGCTATCTGTGTTATAAGGATAAAATGTAGAATGTAGTAATCAATTATGTTGTTGTAGCAAAGTGGTGGCCGTAGATTGTTGTTGTTAATTGCTCCCTTTATGGTTCTCCTTCAACTAATTGGAATAGGTCACTCTAGAAATATCTTCCAGAAAAGAAAGGGAGGCCCTGCAAGTCTTAGTCAAGATAGAGGTAGATCTCTGAGAGTTTGAGGTAACTTGGGCTACAATGTGAGTTCCAGACTAGCCAGGATTAGAGTGAAACCTTGTTTCAAAACAACATGAAACACTGAGATAAAATCTGCTCCCTTCAGACAAAGATGCTAGAGGGGGTGGGGGTAAGTTTCTCCTAACTCAACGCTGTTGCTGCTTCTGAGTTTGAAACAATCAGGAACTCAAGTACCGTCCCCCAGGGGGAAAAAATAAAAGTGAGCTAGATACATTCTTGACTGTCAATCATTGTTAGTTACTAGAGTGCAAATCACCTGGTTTGGGGAAGCATTGGAACTGTAAGAGCACAGTGAGTAGGTTTATAGTCTTTCTCTTCCTGGTGTCCTTTTCTGGTTATTAATTAAGACTCTCCAGTTTTCCAGATATTTGGATAGACAGGAGCCTCTTTTAGACCCTGCTTATTGACAAGGGGCAACAATGTTTGCTTTCAAATAATCGCTTTTTCCCCCCTTATACTCAGTTCTCTGATAGACTCTGGCTCAGAAAAGCTGCTCTCCATAGAAGAGATAAGTCTAAATCCATGTCTTGCTTTATAGTTTCTTCTTCCTCCCCCTGTCCCTATCCAGGGGTCCAGGATCTCCTCACCAATCCCAGGCTTCCCTCCCTAGGGCAATATTACTTTCTTTTCTGTTAGGGTAATTACAGAAAACCTCTGAGTTCATTTAGAGTCTCCTCACACTCCAGTCCCTAACTGTCCTCATCCTAGTGGAATTTCTGGGTTCTATAACTCTTGGCTCTGACATCTGCACCTCCTTTTTGTTGTCTTCATTCAATATCAAACATGAATGCTCCCCACAAACCATTGCAACAACCTTCCCGATAACTGGCCTTCAGTCTTCTAACCACTGGAATCCATTCATTCTAGATAGCACTGCCAAGTTAATTACCCTGAACTACAAGCTCTCATTTCCCACCATGTCACTCCCATGCTTACAAGACTTTAATGGCTCCCCATTGCCTATCCAATTAGCTACTAACTAGTCAACAAGGTATTCACGGCTCTACCTCACTTATCTCGGCACTCCTACACCAAGGATGGAAAGCAGATCTCATCTCAGGTTGGTTGGAAAGGTGTGGGCTGGAATTGATGAATGCTGTCTCCCATGGGCGGAAGGATAGGAAGTGTGACACGCATGCGAGTTTGAGTTTGCCAAACTACCTTACATAATCCCTACAATCTAGGGTTCAGTCTTCAGGCCAGGGTGGGCAATGCTTTGTCCTTCTGCCTCTTTGGTGGGTCCATGCTACATGTCAATGTCTCTTTTCTCTGAGTACCTTCCCTTTTTCCCTGCCTCCTAGTTCTATTGGCTGACATCAAGTTCCAGTTGCATACTAATATTTGCTCCGTCTTGCTGCTTTTTTGATCCTTTGCCTTAGAATATCTTGTAGTCCAAGCTGGTCCCAAACTCTAGAATGACCTTCAACTTCTGATCCTCCTGCCTCCACCTCCTGTGTGCTCTGATAAATGGTGTACAGTGCCACACCAGATTTATATGGTGTTAGGCATTGAACCCAGAAATTCATACGTGCTAGCCAAACACTCTGCCAACTGACCATATCCCCAGCTGTACCTCTTTTCTTTGTTTACATCAGACCCAACCCTAACTCTTCTCTTCCCTTAACTCCTCCTGACAAGTTTGCTTCCAACCTTCATGACCTGTTCTTCTTTAAACAAACTGGCGATGCCAGTGAGTGCCTCCCACAAGTGCAAGGTATGGAGCCACACCCCCAAGATAAATGGCTCTTACTCCTTCCCCTTCCTTAGCCATCAGCTACCAATAGCTCCTCGGTTAGGGGAAGGGCTCATGAAGGTCCATTGATGTGTAGCATCCTCCCAACACCCATGCTGGTTGGCTTGCCTGGCCATCACAGCTGCTATGAGCTCACACGTTCAATAGCCATGTGAAGTTCAGAAGACAACATTACACAGCAGTCTTCCCCCCACCCTCCAGCTTTTACCTTCTTCCAACCCCATCCTCCATGATGTTTTCTGGGCTTTGAGGCAGCCAAGTTGTAGTACCCAGCTGCATCCCTTTTAAGACATTTAATATTGTCTTCATACGTGTCCCAGGATTGTTTGAACTCCTATCTGGGAGATAATAGTTCTTGAAGACAATCATCATGACCTTGTACATAGTGGACAGCCATTGGAGTTCATGGGTTTGGGGAACAGAATTGAACTTATCACGAAAAAAACACATCCACACAGCGATCCCATTACATTGCACAACAAGAACAAAAGCCTGGGTATTTCAACTTTCAATCACTTGGAATAAGGCTTTCCTTCCTGGATAAAAGATTAGCTGACATGTATGGGCTGTTAAAATTTATATATGCAAAAAAGTTGACAGTTATTTTTCTTGCATTTCTTGGCAAGAGGGGAGAGAATGAAAATGATGGCAGTATATAGCAAAATTTCCTCGGGAGCACGGAGGAGCTTTCTACAACACTCACAAGAACAAAGGAGATGGGAAATTAAACCGAAGTGCCCAGACAACAAGTTTCCTTCCTTTCAAAATAGCTTCAGGAGACTGAAGCAGAGCCATGTGCTGGAATAGAATCTAATGGAAATGTAGTCTTGCTCTTGGGCCTGGGACAAATAGCCTTCTGCTCTGGTAGAGAGTGTGGTGTCTATACCCAGGGCCATAAGAGCCCTTGGGCTAAACCCAAAAAGCATGACTTGGGCTGGACATCCTTGTTACTAATGGAATCTGCCTGGCCTCCACAGCCTTTTGTTTTAACACTCTAGTCTCCACCTGGTGAAGCTAGCTTGAGAGGCTTTAAAATGTTTAAAAGGTGAAGTCTAGCTGGGAGAGGTAGATCCGTAAGGCTGACCTTTGAAGGGTATATAGTAGATACCTACTTCCTGTTGTGTTTTCTGCATATGAGGAGCCATTATCATGGAAACAGCTTCCACAGAAAAATCTGGTCCCTGGCCTAATGGCCTGAAACCCTGAGCTAAGATAGTATCTCTCCAAAACCAAGTTTCTTTCAAGGATACTAGGTAGAGTGACTGAAAACACGCTCTTTTTTTGTTGGGAAGAACAAACCCAAGCATGGCAGACACTAAGAAGTTAAAAATGAAATGTAAGCCTACAGTGTCCACTTGGGATGACCCACTTCACCTGATCCCAACGTACCGATGAAGAAACAAATATAGAAAAGTGGCTTCCTCATAACCCAATGTTTGATAAGGAACATTTATTAATTTTATTGGGATTGGTTGTTGAAATGACAATGGCTTAGATGTGTTGGGTTAAATAAAAATGTTACTGAATGATATTTAATTTCTTCTCTTCCACCCTTATTTAAAATCTGACCAATAGGAGCTGGAGAGATTCTTTCCTCTTCCTCTTCCTCTTCCTCTTCCTCTTCCTCTTCCTCTTCCTCTTCCTCTTCCTCTTCCTCTTCCTCTTCTTCTTCTTCTTCTTCTTCTTCTTCTTCTTCTTCTTCTTCTATTTCTTGGCCCAGGTTGATTCCTACCACCCACATGGTGGCTCACAAATATCTGTCACTCTGGTTTCAGGAAGTCCAGTATTGTCTTCTGACTTCTGAGTGGACCCAATATACACACATACACATACATTCAGCAAAACATTCATATGTGGAAAAAAACAATTAAATCTGACTAGTAGGACATTTAAATTACCGTGTGACTGACATTCTAGCTCTATAAGGCAAGGCAGAGTAGACTGTCAGTGGTACACAGTATGTATGCTAAAGATTTATTAAGAGTCGTTGTCACTGTAAGAGCTCAGCTACAGACACCCCTGAGTTAACACCCACCCTCTCTGTTCTTAAAACCTTAATTGTGCTTCTGCAGTTTGCAAGGCATGGAGCTGGGTGCTAAGATTCAAAGTTCCTGTGACTTGTAGGGAAGGTGAGACCTTCAAGCAGCACAGTTTCCTGCCTCCTTTACCATCACCCAGGATTGAGGCTGAAGTCGGCTATTAATCAATTGGTAATTGTCTTCAGAGCTAGTGGCAGGGAGGGATGGGTCCTGGGCAGCTAAAGTTCCCTTTGATAGTTTCTGGAGCCAGAGCTGTGGAGTTCTGAACAGAACAGAAAAGCCTTTGACAGTATGTTGCCTTCCCTCCCCTGGTGAAGATCAGTTTATTGTGTGTATGTGTGTCCATTTCTGGACTGCCTATTCTGTTCCCTTGATCCATTTGTCTGCTCTTTTGCAAAGTCTTGATGACTGTGGTTTGGAACGGAATCTTTAATTCCATGCCATTGTAATTAAGGGAATGCGAATGGCCCCATGTGCCTAATGGTCATTGTATTTGACAGTGTAGCCTGCTCATTTCACGTTTTACTCTTTCACTTTCTGATCCTCCTTCCCATGGAAATTCATTCATAAATATTTAACTTTACAGACATTTAGCATCTATGAACACTTATTTTGTTACAAAACACATGAAAGAAGATTTTAAGATGAATCAGACATTCCATCTATAAGGACAGAAGACAAGTTCATCCTCATTTGAGCTTTAAGACACAAGTCAATCAGGGCCAGAGTGTTGCTGGGTTGGTAGAATGCTTTGCTTGACTAGCATGCATGAGGCTCTGGATTCTTTTCCCAGCACTGTTTAAACCAGTGTAAGGCACTGTATACCTGCAAGCTCAACTCTCAGGAGGTAGAGACAGGAAGATCAGAAATTTAAGGTCATCCTCAGCTACGTTGTAAGTTCCAGGCAAGCCTAAGCTACACTGAGCCCTATCTCCAAAACAAACAAGCAAACAAATAAACAAACAAATCAGTATCAAATACTACAGAATAGGTTTAGGCAAAGAGTCTGAGAAGGGGCCAGCATGATAAAGCTTTCTTGAAAAGTAAGCATTTCATGACTGACATTCAACGATAATAATATAAAGTTGAGAAGTAGTTATGTTTATTAAAAAGATGAGCTTTTTGTAAGAAGATTTAAGGTAGCTGACTTTTTCTATCCTCCAGATATGGGCGTTCATGTCAATTATCAACTTGACAGAATCTAGAATTACCTGGGAGATGGATCCCAGGACATACTTTTTGGGGATAATCTTGATTACCTGAATTAGAATGGGAAGGCCTGTACACTGTGGGTGGCACCATTTCCTAGGCAAGAGGATCACAGATAGTCTAAGATGAAGAGGGAAGCTAAACATGCATGCATTAATCCCTAGTCCTCTGCTTCTTTATTGTGGAGATAAAGCTACTTCAGGCTCCTACAGATGTGACTTCCCTCTCGATGATGGACTGTATCTTGAGCTGTGAGCAGAAGTAAATCCTTTCTCCCTTAAGTTGCTTTTTTCAGAGTATTTTATATAGCAACAGAAAAGAATTGTAATCACACACACACACACTTCTCTACTAAAGAACTACAGAGCAATTTCCCTTGGTCAAGGGATTGTTGCCTTTCATATAGGTCAGTGGATATCAACCCAGAAATGCAGATTCTCAGGTCTCAGCCAGATTTTCTGAGACTAAAGTCTTGGAGACATGGTTGTGATATCTGTGTCTGCAACCAGACACTTTATGTGTCTGTTCTTGGAAAAAAGTTTGAGAAACACTGTTGTGAGTCCAAGGGCATCTGAACCATAAAAACATAGATTCAGATACTCTAGGAGTGAGAACTACATCTCTGTACCTGATCATTTGACCTGCCCTTCTGCAAACCCCCAGAATTCCCTGACTCATACAAGGAATCTACTACTGCTGAGTCTAGGATACCTTACCATTTGGGTGGTAATAACATAGAAAGAACCTTTGAAAATCCTGTTATTCTGGAAAGATTTGGTTAGAGATAAAATTTGAAAATTAAAAAAAGGAGGGAGGGAAAGAGAGAGACAAAGACAGATGGGGGGGATTGTTGTCAAACTTGCCTGTGGCACTAATGAATCAAAATATCACTTTCACATCAAGAAGCTATATATTTTGTTAGAAGCCTGTGTGAAACTAAGAAATCAACAAGATTTCTAATATATATATATTCACTTTACATCTTGATCACTCCCCTTCCCCTTCCAGGTCACTCCATCCCACAATCCCTCTCCCAACCTCTCCCCTTCTCCTCTGAGAGGGTGAAGATGCCCCACCCCAGCCATCCTGGCACATCAAGTCTCTGAGTCTCTGTGGGGCTAGGCGCATCCTTTCCCACTGAGACCAGACAAGGTAGTTCAATTATAAGGACATATCTCACATACAGGCAACAGCTTTTGGGATAACCTCCCCCCACCTCCGCTCCAGTTGTTGGAGATCCACATGAAGACCAAGGTGCAAATCTGCTACATCTGCCTATGTCTAGCTCCTGTATGCTCTTTGGCTGGTGGTTCAGTCTCTGAAAGCCCCAAGGGTCCAGGTTAGTTGACTCTGTTGGTCTGTGGAGTTTCTAAACCCTTTGGGGCCCTCAATCCTTCCCTAAACTATTCTGAAAAAATTCCCAAACTCCATCTACTGTTTGGCTGTTGGTCTCTGTATCTGTCTGAGTCAGCTCCTGGGTGGAAGCTCTCAGAGAACAGCTATGCTAGACTCCTATCTGCAAGAAGAAATACTATCTACTTAAACATCAGAAGGGTTACAAAGACTGAAGCTCTCATCCCAAAGTCTACATCTGGAGAGCCATTCTGGGTTAAACTTACCTTTAAAAACATTTCACCCTGGGACCCTGTTTCCCCCCAAAAGGATGCCTTTACCTGAAATAGGCTGACCATCTCATTAAATCTTTTTAAAACCTCCTAACATGATTTATTTAAAGATATCTAGTTACTTTAATTTTTATTTATATGTGTGTGAATGCCCGAAGACACCAGTAAAGGGTGTGCCAGAGATCTCTTGGGGTTGGAGTTAGAGAAATGGATGCTGGAAACTAAACTCCAGCCTTCAATAAGGTCAGAAAGTTTTATAACCATTGAACCATTTCTCCAGCACTCACAACATTTCAAAATATACTTTAGTTACCTCAAGTACTTGTATGTGTGCTATCATGTTCATGTCTGTAGGAATGCATTTATGTCTTCATGGGTGCATATGTGAGTTCTTAGGCTTGGTTCTGTGTGTTGATGCCATTTTCTTTTTTCCTTATCTTGTTCTTCTTCATACAGTGATTGCCTGAAACATTCATTTCCTACAGTTAAAAGGGATCACACTAGAGAGCAAGTTCATCTTCCAGTTAGACCTTACCACTCATCACACGGTGGAATGCCACTGGACAAAAGAAGCCATATGGCTTAATGCAGAATTATGGGGTAGAGAAGTCTTTTGTGTTCATCTGGAAGCATCACCAGCACCATGAGATCAGGGGCCCACAGCACCAGGAGGGGAGAGGTCACACTTCAATCATCCCCATAACTTATCTCTTACATCATTATCCCTCAGACTTGGCTGCAGCTGTAATCACCTGGGAAGTTACAGAGAGCACTGATGCTTTCGGCCCACCTCCAGAAAATCTGGTTTAATTGGCTTGGGGTGCAGCCTAGGCAGGGGCATAGGGAAAGCTCCCTAGGCAATCTGTTGAGCAGCTGCCTGCAAAGTCTGAGAATTACTACTGTCTGTTCAAAGGGTATCAAGGAGCCCAGGTTGGCCATGACAGGGCTGTATAGTGAAGGATGATCTTGAACTCCTGATTCTTCTGCCTTTACTTTGGAAGTTCTGGGTTATGAATATATACCACAATGCCTGGTTTATGCATTGCTGGTGATAGAACCCAGAGCTTTATGCAGGCTAAATAAGCACTCTGGCATCGGAGCTGTGTCCTCAACCTCTCAAATGCTATTGATTAAACAAACATAACTTTGAGCGCTGCTTTGGGGAGGACACATTCCCCATTCATTTTCAGAGTTCCTTCTCTTCTAAGACCCAGGATAATGAAAGCACATTACTAAGTCAGATGTAATTTCATTTCTCTCTGGGGAGCAGCTTCAGGTCAGATTCATGAAAAATATCATTAGGCATTTTCTTAGTGATGAATTTTAATGAACGCTGGTGACTGTGTTTGTTTCTTATCTGTTGCCAATGTTAAGATGCCAGGGTACTGCTCGTGCCTCCATGTCCCCATTTCTGGAGAAGCTGTGTCTAGTGGAGACCCTTACTACAGCATATGGAAAAGCTATGTCTACTGGAGACTCCTAGTACAACATCTGGAGGTAGGCTCTGTGCTCTTCAGTCAGGAGCCCATCAGACAGCTGAGTGATTTCCCCAAGCCCTCTGAAATTCCCTTTAACTGCCTAAAGAATACTTAGTGCTAAAGAAGACTTGGGCTGCGGCTGTAGCACACTTGGGTGCTTGCCTGACAGGCACAAAGCCCTGGGCTTGATTCCCAGAACCGTATACACCAGGTGTGCTGGTACATACCTACAATCCCAGCATTCAGGACATGAAGATGGGAAGGTCAGACATTCAAGGCCATCTTTAGCTCCAAAGTGTGTTCAAGGCCCACCTGAGATATATGAGACCATGTATCAAAATCAAAAGAAAGAAACAAAGAAAGAGACAGTGTTGATGGGTGTCCTGAGTGGATTTCGTAGTCTGAATTTTACACTTTAGAGGCCTATGAACCCTGGTGATGGTGCCCTCCCTCTCCTACCTTCTCTCCCTCCCTTCCTTCTTCTCTCTTCCCCCCCCTCCTTCCTTTTCTGTCCTCCCTTTCCCCAAGTGCCTTCTGGAAGTCTATGTACTGTGCATTCATGGAAGTTATGAGTATTATGAAGGCTCATTCAATTATTTTTGAGGACCACGTAAAGATTTCTTCTTGGGAAGTTATTTTCTGCTGTCTGTTTGGTGAATTTCTCTTAGGGCCTTCAGCATCCTTTGGGAGCCAGGTTTCTTCCCAAGGGGCTGGCTGCCACTTCCAGACCCCAACAAAGCTGCTGTTTAAAGCTCTCCTCCATCATTCCACCCCTACTTTCCTATTAGAGCTTTCAACTGGGAATCTTTGTACAAGGTCTCTGTTTTATCCTTCAAATAATTGCATTGTACCCTGTTTTCTGATGGCTTATCTCTGTGAAGAAAACAAAATCTTTGCTTTTCCATGTATTGATTTATTTATTTGTGAGCATGGGAGAGCTTGCTCACATCATGGCATGCCTATAGTCTCTCAGAGGGCAACTTGTGGCAATCTCTTCTCTCCTTCTACCTTGTGGGCCCTGAGGATCAAACTAAGGTTATTGGGCTTTACCTGTGGAGCCTTCTCCCCGGCTGGGAAAAAGAATACCCTAAGGAACTGATTCTGCTTTGGAAAATACCAGGTTCTTTGAGAAAAGCTCTAGACACGTCGTTGAGAGAGTGGTGGCATCCGCAGTTTCCCTGCATACTGTCTGGTTCACAGAAAAGCTCATTCATTGGGAAAAAAAGGAAGATAAATCTTCAGTTTGCATATTATTTCTCTTCTCAATTGGCGGCTGGCTGTCAGGATGTGTGAGATTCTGAATAACCAATCAAATCATTAATTTTTGGATGAAATTCCAGGATGGGTGGCTAATTAGCAATGTCTAATTAGCAATGCATATGCTGATTTGGGGGAAGGGAGCTGCCTGTAGAGCCATAAAAATGTTGCTGTCTAGGAAGAGAGGGGAAAGCATCTGTCCCCTCCATGAGTCACCCAGAACATACTGGATGTACCACGAAGTCAGTAACTTTCAGCTTGACGCCTATTTCACATCCAAAAGTTAGATCCACAAATATTTTCTTCCTTGGGACATGTTGTCACAATAAAGAGAAGAAAGCCTTGGAACTGCACAGCTGTCACCCTTCACGCTATTCTGTTATGATGACATGACCAAAAAGGATGCACTGATGGGTTCCTATTCATCAACTGGCTTGTTCTGTGGGAGTGGGATGGGTAGGAGTAGGGGACAAAGGTGGAGATTGTAGGACTGACAGCAAAGTGCTGCATGACTTTGCAGAAGTTCCTGAACATCATGGGGTTAAATGTCACATTCCTGCCTCCACTCTGTCCTCGCCCCACTGTGTGGTGGATTCAGTGATTTGCAAGCCCCCCTTGTGATTCAAGTTAATTTCTTAATGAAAGTGTAGTTGGACTGGACGGATGGCTCAGCCAGTCAAGTGCTTGCTGTGCAAACACCAAGATCTGACCCCCAGAAAACCACCCAGGAGAAGGCTGGGGAGTTTCTATTGTGTAAAAGCAATGGCTTATTTATAGCACCTACCTGTCTGAACACCCAGGAGGCTATGAATAACAAGAAGTCTAATACTTAGTCCACGATCAGCACCTTCTTAACCCTTACTAGGTGTTTTGACTTGATGTTTACTGTGACATCATAGAGCTGATGCAGCAAGGAGCCAGCTTTGTGGACGGATAGAATGAAGCATACAGGCAAGAAGCCTATAAGGAGGTAAGACTTAAACTAGGTCTACGAGCCAGGCATGTTCAACTTTATCACACTGCAACAGGAAACTGTCATTCCGGCTTGACAACCATGCAAATGAGTTACAAAGACATCACAGAGACATCTCAGAGATGAGGACTCCAGCTCATAAAGTTTCTATGTATTGCATAGAACTGGGGACTGGTGAGGGTGTAGCTGGAGGGGGAGAAAAGAGGTGCTGAAGAAGAGGGAGGGAGCAACGGGACACACAAGACAAGAAGGTTACAAGGAAAGTATGAATGTGGGGGTGGGGTGGAAAAGTACAAGGTGGGGGGCAGGAATAGGGGAGAAAAGTCAGGGAAAAGAATCAGTAAAAACAAATTTGGGGTGTATGGGTGGAGGGAGAGATCAATGGTTAATAAGGCATGTTGTTCTGCAGAAGGCTGGGGTTTGGTTGTCAAATAGCTCATAACTACCTGAAACTCCAGCTTCAGGGGATATGACTCCTTCTGCTGACCCGTATGGGCACCTACAAGCACCTGAGGATACTCAAACATAGACACACAATATGTGTATATACACACATAAATAATTTTTTATTCTAAATTTTGTTTGAGAGTCCCTGTAATGAAATCCATTGCAGAATATTCTAATTAAAATTTTTAGTGTGTGTGTATGTGTGTGTGTGAGAGAGAGAGAGATAGAGAGAGACAGAGAGAGAGAGACAGAGACAGAGACAGAGACAGAGAGAAGGAGAGAGAGGTTTTAAGTAACTTTACAGTGTCTGTGTGAGGCTACAATTATAGCTGTTCTTAGCCATATTTGACCTATGTTCAGACACACCTGATAATGCAATGAACTAAAATAGTATTTTGGACATAGTTAATGGTTCACATAATAAATTAATGAATAACAGAAACCAAGCCCTCACCAGAAGGAAGAATAACACTGAAAGATATAGATGAAATGAGACAGACAAAGGAGAGATACCTTATGGGTTAAATTCCTGGAAATACAGTCTAGGAAGGGCCCTTAGTATTCAGAATCTCATCAGAACACGAACAGGCAGCACAGGAAGGCTTCTGGGCCAGAAAGTTCTCTAGAGAAGTGATGCTCACCCAAAGGAAAGGTCTGCATCCCAGGGCTGTGCTTAGTCTCACTCCCTCATTGCCCTTGGATTATCCTCCACTGACACAGCAGCCTGAAGGAGATGGGAGGAGAAGAGAAAAGCAAGACGACTCACTGTCCCCATTTCCTACCCTCAGCTGTCCACATATTGTGGTGAGAACTCTGGAAGTGCATTCCTCAGTAGGAAGGAAGGTTCTCTGCAGATGTGCGTTGTCTGCAGGAGCCACCGGGGTACCATTTGGCAAATTGCTGCTGCGAAGCTGTGGATGGTACCCTGGTGGCCTCCTAGACTGATTGGATCCCTAAAAGTGTTTAATTTATCTCTGGGGGAAATTTACACCCTGGGAAAATCTGGTTAAATATATAAATGAATCTTCTAACCAGCCAAGATGGAAGATATAATAAAATCATAAAGCCAGAAGGCACTTCCCAAGAGCAACAGGTGCGTCTCCCTTCAGACACAACCTCACTGCCGTCTCCCGCAGGATTCCTTGGCTGCTATTACCAGGCCTTCAGGAAGAAGGTTCTAGAAAGGCATGCTACCCTTTAACCTGGAAACTCCTCTTCTCATCTGGCTGAAATCCCTGCAGTGGGAACTGGGGCTCATCTTAACCCTCTCTGCTCCCAGTGGGATGGGGGACATTTGAACAGCAGCTTCCCTTGAGTCAGAGTTTTCTCAGACTTGGTCCTGAAGGTTCTCCAGAATCTGGAGCTTTGGGGGTTAAGCACTCTTTAAGAACCTTTCTTCTCACTCTTCTGTGGCAAATAATTATAACCTCAGTCACTCCACTGTATATAGATGAAGGTATGTATATTGTGGTAGCAATCATCTTACTGTGAGGGTAAGAGACCCTCACGGTAGAGGGAGGCTGTGTCAGCCACAGTGTTCACTGTGGGTCAGCAGGGGCTCTGCCCTTCAGTCACTCCTAGTCACTACAGGCTACCAGAACAGACTGAGAAGGTGTGTGGGCTCTGTGGTTTCTACTTACAGGTGACCCTTGTCACTTCTATCTGCATTGATGGAGCTGAAGTTGAGTCACAGAAGCACATCTGACTCAAGGAAGCAAGAAGGACAGTTCTAACATGTCCTTGGACACACAGACAACTGTTGGGACAGCAACACTAACAAAAAGCCACAATGGATATCCTTGCATAGGGATTTCTTGAAGAGGGGTTCCCCACCATATTCCTAAGAGTATATGGAGGGACAATCAATGACGTGTATGTGTGCATGGTGTGTGCGTGTGGATGCATGTGTGTCGCAAATCTGAAGATGGACCCACACCTCCCTCTTTTTGATAATACAATATTTTGGATCTATGTCCTTTAAAAAAGATCCATGTTGCCATAATAACAAATTGAAAGGCAAAAGAAGGAGACTGAGGTTTCCATTCAGGTGGCCTGAGTTCTCATTGTTTATCATGTGAGATCATATATCCCATAATAGAGGCACAAAGAAAAATTAGCCATTGCAATTAGTCTTGAGACTAATGCAACTTAAAAGCCCACAAAGGAGATAGTCAAGTTAATAAACACGTTTATTATAAAACATTTTTCCTTAATGGCCAAGTACACAGACTTTGGATTAAGGAATAAAAAGACTATCTGAATTTGTATCCTTCCCATGGCTCATCTGTAGTCGTAGTAGATTCCAACACAGAGCATGAGAGAACCAGAGCAAACAACCCATTGGCAGCATTGTATTGATTCCCTGACAGAAGCCAGATGGGGGAGGAAGGGGTTACACTGAATCATGGTTCAGGGGGCACAGTCCATTATGGCAGGGAGGGCATGGCAGTTGGCAACCTTTCCACTGGCAGCAGAAGTTTCTGACAGAGCTTGCTCACTGCTCAGTGTCCTACTCAGGAAGCTGACCCAGCTTGTATTGGGAGAGTGTCCTGGCTGTGTCTCTGAAAGCCTGTCCCCAGTGATCCACTTCCCCCAGTCAGGCCTCACCTAAAGATTCCACAGCCCCTGAAAGCAATGCTACCTGCTACTGAACCAAGGGTTCAAACACAAGAGCCTGTAGGGACATCTTATGTAAAATTCCAATGAACATTTGTGGCATACAGTCAGCGGGACACCATCTTATGACAAGGGTCCTAGAAAGTCCTGGACAGTTTCCTGGAGAAAGGGCTCTTGGTTGTGTTTGAGAAGGCAAATAAGAGTTAGGTAAGGAAAGAGGAAAGTTATAGATCTTCTCTTTGGGAAAAGTTGAAAACAGGCAGACAGTCAGACAAAAACCTCCAACTAACAAACCAACCAGGATTAGGTTTGAATCAAAACAGAGCATCGGGGGTCATATCCCAACCTTGCTACTTGGAAGTGGTGTAACTCAAGGTGAATAATGTCACCTCTCCCAGCCTCTTTTTCCCAACACATCCAGCACGGACCTATCAGGACATTGCTCTAAGCTCAGTTGGATTGACTGTGGTGGCAATGAAGGACAACTTGTCCTGCTGGGAAGGTTCCCTGTGTACACTACAGTGTCACCCACGTCACCCGTGTCTCAGTTTCATAAGCTTGGTGCATCCATCCACTCACATTTTCCACATTGTAAGTTGAAGAGAAAAGCCGACTCATTGGCTAGGATAGGGGACATGGAAAGCATGGCACATTTGTCTTAAGTCTTAAGTGCTAGGCTCCTCGGTCGCAAAGGAAGGTAATTGATTTATCGTTCTCACTAACGTTAAGAGGCTGTGGTTTGTGCCAGATGAAAATTAAATAATTAGCAAGGAATATTCACTTCTAGCATCCCTGGCCAACTGCCTTTTTCTCTATAAAGATGGGCCCCGGGGGAATGGCGAGGATGTAACTGCAATTAAATAAGGGTATAAACTTTGCAGAGAGCTGTCAGGGCAGAGCCAGAGCTTGGCTGGAATATTCAAGAGCAACCACCGCTCATAGTGGGCTCCAAGGGGGTAAAAAAAAAAAAAAAGGTACCTAAGCGCTAAGCATCCCTCAGGTCCAGCCATTCTTAGGGCACAGGGGGCCAAAGAAAAGAGTTCCTTCCAAAATGCTGTCTATGAGGGCAACATTTACAGAAATGAGTGTGTTGTTTTTCTTAGGGATCCATAGTCATAGATCGGCCAGAATCCAAAATACATGGTGAGGAATGTACGTACAATGGATTATCCATCCAGCTGTTGAGAAGCCTCAGCTGTAAAGGTGCTTGCAGACAAGCCTGATGACCTGAGTTCAATCCTGGGTCTCATGTGCTGCAAGAAGAGAATTGACTCTTCTTATATGTTGTCGTCTGACCTCCGCATGCACTCTGTTGCATACCTGCACACAAAAGAAATACACATAAATACATTTTTAAAAAAACAAATTAACTGAAATTTCAGAGGTACCTCTACCAAACCTGAACATGGAAATATATCCCCTGTACAAACATTTATTGAACATTTACCTTGTTCTAGGCTCAGTGGCAAAGTCCTGTGGCTATAACACTGAATAAAACATAAATTTCCCGTGTGTTATACAACTCTGTATAATTGAGACTAGATTCAGCTTTAAATAACAGACATCCAAATTTCAAAAGGAAAACCACATCTTACTCTAGTTAAAAGGTAATTCTGTTTCTTCAGTAATCAGTTTCATGAGAAGATAAATCTGTTTCTTGGGTTTTCCATTTCATGTCGTCAGGGACCAGGCTACAAGTGCTGCATTGATCTGGTCTCTTTAACACCGTGCCTCACATTTCACTACAGCTGCTTTGGCACCCACTTCACATGCACATCCAACAGAGCCACAAGGAGTGAAAATAACCTACATTTCTCCTTTAAGGTCATTCCACGTGGTCCCAATGCTTCCCAGGCCCAAGGGTAATATCTGTCAGATGTTTATTGGGAGTGGTCATGGACCAAACCAAGAACTTAAACCTCTGTTTCTAAGAAGGAAGGTGGGAACTGATACAGGTAGATAATTAATTACTATAGATTAAAAAGATGGCTTTGCCATCTCATTTATAACCAAGTCACTAAAGTAGACATTCTCTCCTACTGTAAGAAGCCAGCCTTGGGTGCACATGTCTTGCATGGGAAGTTTGTCTTGGTTACTTCCCTTCAGATTCATAACAGCTAAAAGTCCTATATAAAAAAAGAATCAGGACACAGTCAAATAGTCAAAAAACTAGCGGGAGGGCTAGAGAGGTGGCACAGTGGTTAAAAGCACTTGCCTCTCTTACAGAAGACATGGAGGTCATTTCCCACCACGAACATGGAGGCTCAAAACAGCCTCTAACTCTAGTTCCAGGGGTCCAAAGTGTTCTTCTGGCCTCCTTGGATATTTGTATCTACACGATCCACACACACCTATGCAGGCTTCCCCTTCCCTTCCTTTGTACCTTCAAAGATATCCTTCTGGGACATAATTGCTTAACCTCTTGGAAGAAGAAAAAAAAACCTTAATATTTACCTCATGCTATGTATAGAAATGCAACGCATACAGATTAAAAATAAAATACAAGAAACCATGAGTGTTTTCTGTAATTAAAGATTTTACATATCTAATCTAGTGGTAGAAAATGTCACAATAATGCCACAATGTAGTGGCAGACAGCACACAATACACACAAATATAGACAATGACAACACAGCCAGGGATCCCAATTAGGAAATATGCTAAATATATATACATGCATATGTCTATAGATGACACGAGTGTAGAATTATCCTTAATGGAAGAAAAAGATAAATATTCCACAATGAGAAATGACTGAAGCAATTCTCATAATATTTACTTTTAATTTTAATTCAGACAGCCAGGAAAAAAAGGGGAGAAAATCAATAAAAATGGGGACTATTTTGCCTACTGTCCCACTCGATAGGCTCATGGTTTAGAATGTACATGAGATATAGGTGGTGGTAGATTTTGAATGTGAAATGTCTTCCAAAGGCTTCTGTGTTTGGATACTTGGTCTGGCACTGGGGCCATTATTTGGAACATTTAGGTGGTGAAGCTTTGATGAAGAAGGTGAATCACAAGAGCAGGGCATAAGATATTTAAAGCCATACCCTTTTCCTGTTCTTTAGAGCACCTATTGTGTGATGACACAATGTAACCAGATGCCAGCTGCTCCTGCCACCATGTCTTCCAGTCACGGTGGCCTCTATCCCTCTGGAAAAGAAACTCTTTCTTACGTTGCTTTTGTCAGGACTTCCTGACCCCTTCTGTTTGTGTGTGTGTGTGTGGGGGGGTGTTGGAAGGGGCATGCATGTGTGCATGCATGAAGACTCAAGTACAACCTCAAATATCATTCCTTAAGAGCCATCCACCCATAGTTTTTGAGGTTCTTTCATTGGCCCAAGACTCTCTAGTAGGCTAGGTTGGCTATAGTGAACTTCAAGAACCCTGGAGACATGTGGGAACTATAGCTCATTCCACAGGCAGGGGACATATTGCAGCAAAGTTGGGTGACAACTGGGGGAAACACTTCAAAGACATGGGTGTGCAATAGCTGTAGCTAGAGGCCCGTTAGGTGTGCTAGCCGGCCAAAGTTAAGCATAGTGATTGTGCATCACAGTGGGGTCGTGGATCTGTAAACAAAGGCACTGACTCTTGGAGCTGGTGTTCTCCAGGTCTTCATGGCTTTGGGAAACAAACTTAAAGCAATGCTTTCTATACATGTCTAAAATGTGAACTTAATTGGGATTTTCTAGACATCTAGCTACAAAGTTAGTAGTCAGTATCATCTTTACATCTTGGTTAGGCAATATCAAACTTATATTACTCTATTCTGAGTGACTTAATCTTTTTTTAAGTTTTGTTTTGTGTATAAATGTTTTGGTTGCACATGTGTCTGTAAACTACAGATGTGCCTGGTATCCATGGAGGCCAGAAGAAAGTATTGAATCTTCTGGTACTGGACTTTATAGATGGTTGTGAGCTGCCATATGGGTACTGGGAACTGAACTTAGATCCTCTGAACTAGCACAAGTGCCCTAAATCACTGAGTCATCTCTCCTGTCCCTTTGCTAAGTTAAGATAATCAGTTTAGTTAGTACTGATTTAAAATGCTTAGTTCTTACAATGTCTCTTGCAGCATAGGCTGACCTTGTACTTGGAATATAGCTGAAACTGACCTTGAATTTCTTTGAATTGATCAATCTGTTGCTATTGTCATACATTAAACAAATGTCAGTAGAACTCACCAAGGGGGTTCTAACCTGAATGCAAAACCTTAACCCATCAACGTATTACAGAGACGTAAGAGAATGGTTTTGTAGGCTAAGCTGGTTGAAATCTTCTAAAGCCATGGTTTGTGCCCTTGGGATGGAATTCAGTTAGTAGAAAATTTTCCTACCATGCATGAACTCCTGGATTTGAGCCCAGCACAACATAAATTAGGTGTGGTGGTACAAACTTG
This sequence comes from Mastomys coucha, assembly GCF_008632895.1. Lineage (NCBI taxonomy): Eukaryota > Metazoa > Chordata > Mammalia > Rodentia > Muridae > Mastomys > Mastomys coucha. The sequence continues at coordinate 63,211,421 of NW_022196906.1, read as the reverse complement.
TAATCCTAGCACATGGGAGGTAGAGGCAGGAAGACCAGAAGTTCAAAGTCATCTTTAGAAATACAATTAGTTAAAGACTAGCCTGAACTATATGAGGAGAGACAGACAGAGACAGAGAAACAGAGACAGACAGACACCAGACACAGACAAACAGACACACATACACAGCTGGAGAGAGGGAGACTGAGAAAACAGTACTTATGGCAAACCTAAAAGAAGCTGTAGGTGAGTCAGAATTTACCAATTTACATCTCTGTTCAATCATAAACACTTGAGAATCTGAATTGACATAAACTAGGAGAAAAATATTTCTGATACTGATCATAAAACCAGGATTCTTGAAATACTATAATTTCCTAGAAGCCAATAGTAAAAGGTTACATCATTCAGATCATGAAAAAAGTTCTGTGTCACCAATTTTTAAAGCAAACTAAGGTTCCAATGACATAGTACCAAAAGCACAATGTATTTCCATTTCTCTTAATTTTTTAAATTATGTGCCTATGTGTAGGTACACACACGAGTGCAAGTGCCTGTGAGACCAATGGAGGGCCTCAGATGCCCCTGGAGCTGGATTTACAGGCTGTTGTGAGCTATCTAATGCAGGTGCTGGGATCTGAACTTGGGTTTTTTTTTAATAAGAGTACAAACCCTTAATCCCTGAGCCATCTTTCTACCACTCACTGCATTTCTTTCTTAAACTGACATTAAATGCCAGCCAGAATGTGGAGACATTAAGACTTCAGTCTATTGCTGATGGCCTGTAAATGCCTTCAATCAATTTACAAAAAGATTCAATTTCTTAAAACAAAAACAAAAATGAACAAACCCTGGCCTGATGACCTGGAACATCTATGTGTAGATACTTTCTAAAA
>NW_022196906.1:63208495-63210479 GCF_008632895.1 Mastomys coucha | reverse complement strand
GGCACATATCTACAAAAAGATTTCTGCAAGAATGGCAGTGGAAAGCTACAACTTATCAAATCGTAGCCCACGAGTGACCTTGATGGGTACCCAGGCCCAACTGGCACATCTACAGTGCAACCACGTATACCGAAGGCCCAGGGAACATTACAAAAGAGAGGTCAGAAAGACTGCAAGAGCCAGAAGACCAGGATGTCATCTTTGAGATAATGGCTTTTAGCTATGACCTGTACCCTTGAATCCTCAACAACATGGCTCTGCTTAAGCAAGACCTGCACAGTGACAACACCAGTAGACATGCCAGTAGTAGTGGATGGGGAAATCTCACAAGGGCTCCATGCCTTGAGAAAGAGCTATAGAGAGCTAATAGCTGCTGAGAGAGGAAAACTCAGTTTTCTCCAGGGATGTATCCATATCCAGTCCCAAGAGCCCAGCCCCAATCATGTACACACAAGAGGAATGTTAAGTGGACTCCGTAGCCATTTGTGTGTGACAACTAATGATAAGAAAAGAAGACGAGAAGGACTGGGGAGTCACGGGAGGATTTTGGAAATGATGTAAATACAGTATGCATATATGAAGTTCTCAAAAAAAAAAACCAAACTAGATTAAGAAACCTGGCATATCCCAATACTTAATTGCACCCACATGAGAGAACTGGAACCATGGGGACACATAGAAGGACCTCCTGAACTCAGATGTAATGGAGCAAAATCAGAAATTCATTTGTTGCAGTCCCCTGAGCTGAAACACTCAGCCTTCTGGATTTTCAGTGCATTTTGTTCACAGACTCGGCCTGTCTGAAGGAGGAGAGCAGTTTTCAGTAGAAGGAAGCTCCTTGTAATATCCATGTCCACCTTCAATGAAGGACCACTTGTGAGGACTACCAAACACTCACTCTGTCTGACAACCTGGTACTATAAGTTTGGATTTTCTGCATAAGGACTACAAGGAGTAAAGAGAAAAATTGACTAGGGATAGAACACCGCCCGTGGCTCAAGTTATCTGTCAGATTGTAATACAGTCTTAGGCAAGGTTCCCTGGAAAATAGAGCCAAGGGCAAAGGATTATCTGTTAACACCTTAGTGGGAAGTGTAATCCTGCGGAATTAAGAGTGAGGGGAATGGGGAATTGATTAAGGAAAGGAGCCAGATCAAATACAAGGAAGGGCATTACCAAGATGCCCAGACCGCATACCAAATACTGCACACTTGCTCATTCTTCATGACCCATCAGAGCAGAGACAGTGTGCCATGGTTTCAGGATAACCCTAGGGGCGGGGATGGGCAGGACAAGGGCATGAAACCGGGAGTAAGGCAACAGTTTCATCTTGCATTAGCTTTGCTTATCCCCTTCAGTGTCTGCAAGTCCCCTGATGGGTGAGACTCCTTTCTTAATGTATCACCTAGATCTTCCAAGGCAGAATTGGGAAAGATTTTAATGTTTTAGTCCATATGTTAGCTTTTTATTACAATTCTTAAGCCAAAACCAATCACCTTCAGCTATGAAGGACAGTCTTTAAGTATTATTTTGTAATCAAAACTCCGAGGAGTGGAGCTCCTTCATGCTGAAGGTCCCAGGACTCCATAAGGAAAATCTCTTAAGCCATATGGTTTAATGTACTGAAGGTAACACAAGACGCTGTTTCAGTTATCCGCTTTTTACACTTGTCCCAAAAGGAACAGAGACAGTGATAGGACCCATGACCCTGAGAATGAACAGGCCATCTTACTGACACTCCATCATGGGAACACCTGGGCTCCTTAAGCTCACACAGAAGTGTCAAGTGGTGAATTTACATTTATTTGTCTAGAGTGCAATTCACTGTTTTTCCACCCCCCCACCCTCACCCTGCCCCAGCTTGATAATTGATACCTTTCTTTACTTTCTCAAAATCTCAGCTAACATCTCTTCTGTCCTTGTTTTTTGACTTTCTATCTGAAACATATTTCTTGAAACATACAACACATACACACCCACCCCC
>NW_022196906.1:63207329-63208020 GCF_008632895.1 Mastomys coucha | reverse complement strand
CCCCACACCCACACCCACACATCCACCCGCACCCCCCCACACACACATATGCTTGCAGGCATCATATTGACTCCTAAGTTCACTTCCTTTTTTACAGCCCTCCTCAGTATTCTCTTCCTGATCATTACCTCTGTTTTCAGCTTCTTCCTTGTGTCTGATGTTTTCATTTTTCAAAGTTCCCTTCATAATGCTCTGCAGCTTCTTCACTGCTCTTATGGCCACTGCCAGCCTTTCATCTCCTCAGACAGCTTGAACACATTAATCTAGACTTCTGCAGAATCCTTTACTCTTTCTACTAAACTCTTTTGCATGGGGAGCACCTTTCATGCTGCAGTTTTTCTCATGAATTTTGACATGTTGCATGCCAAGTGTGAGAGTTTTGTTAGACTTTTTTGTTTGCTTGGTTTGGTTTTTACTTAAGCTATGGGTATTTAGTGGGACCTTTATTGGAGTCCCACAGTGGGATACTTAGTTCACAGGTGAGACTCATAACACTCTGAGCTCTTATCCCACAAAACTTTGTGGTGTGTGTGTGTGTGTGTGTGTGCGCGCGCGTGTGCTTGTGAGCGACTCACCAGAGGTCAACATTGAGTATCTTCCTCAACAGCTCTCCATTTCATATTTTTAAGGCAGGATCTATTTTTCTTTTCTTTCTTTCTTTTTTTTTTAAGATATTTTCTTTATTTACATG
>NW_022196906.1:63168819-63205638 GCF_008632895.1 Mastomys coucha | reverse complement strand
ATATAGGGTTGGTAAAGATCTTTTCCCAATTTGTTGGTTGCCATTTTGTCCTACTGACAGTGTCTTTTAAGGCAGGATCTCTTACTGAGCCTGGAGCTCATGGATTCAGCTCGATTGGCTAGACAATAGGCTTCATGGATCCATGTGTCTCTCCCCTCTTCTCTTCAGCACTGAGTTTACAGATGTACCATCATGTCTTGCTTTTACATACATGCTGCAAATCTGATTTCAAGTCCTAATCTGTTTGCACATCAGACACTTACTGACAGAGCCATGTCCCTACCTCTGATGAAACTATTCTTTAATCACCCATCCACTCAACTTAATATAATCTATAGATTCAGGCTCTACCCTATGGCTTTCTTATTAATGGACCAGCCTTATCACAATGCCTAGTCCACATGGGAGCTTAAGAGTGACCTTTCACCACAAGAGGTGTGTTTAATCATCTTCCTTAGGAATGAACTCTGGCTGCCTTTGTCACTGCAAGTGGGATGTGTTGGATTCTCTTCCTTAGGGTACACTCTGGAAACCTCTGTCTGCATATTCCAGGAAACTCTGTTCCCATTTGCTGCTGAGTATTTCTGATCCACAGAAATGTTTGATTGGCTATTCAATGACAAATATGTTTATCTTATTTTAATAGATATATATATTATTAATCACTGTTTTAAATTTTGGGTGTGTATATCTGTGTATATAGTTTAATAATGTCAAATCATAATATATTGAAGAAATTGAAAATTCCAATGATATGATATAATATAATATAATTCTTGCTTATACTATGTTAATTATTGGAAATACACTTCCTGTTCAACCCCTTTAAAAAGACATACCTTTTAAACATGGAGGTTAATTTTTAGATTAAGTTCCAAGGCAGTTATTAAAGCACATGTGAAAAAAAACATCATGGTATTGCTTGAAAACAAAGAGAAAAAAGATACCTGAAATACCCAGAATGAGGACCAATTTACTAAATTACACACACAGAGCTTTTGATTATTAAATATAATTATGTAGGTACATATGTTGATGAGAAAATATTAATTCAATGAAAACGTATCCAGTAGTTCATTCAGTATGTGCCTATGAACATCTATGTATATAAACACATATATTAGATGTATGGTTATTGTGGAATATTAATTCCTCAAAACAGTAAGAATATAATTGATTTAAGTTTCCTGTAAGTCGTGTGGTGTTCCTTGCCTGGAATCCCAACACTTGAACAGTGGAGACAGAAGGATTGGAGGCCATTACCAGCCTGGTCTATCTGATACCCTGTCCTGTAAAACAAAAATATTAAAAACATTTCCTTTAGAGAATAGTCATCCATGTCATTTTGTTTTTTAACTAATTGAAGTTTCTCTTAAAATTAAGATAAATTAATTAGATAAATTAATTAAGATAATTAATATCTTAAATTAGATATTATTTTCCTCCTATTTCCATCCGTGTTCAATGGGAATAACTACAGTGTGATTGGTAATCTTGGCTGTCAACTTGACTGCATGTGGAGTGAATTAAAATCGCAGCAGCATGGAGGTATGTTGGGGATTTTTCTTGGTTATTCCAGGTGGAAGACCCACCCCAAGTATGGATCATCTGAAGTCAGAAGACCCACACCAGATCTGGGCCCCACCTTCAGTGGCAGCCCACATGAAAAGGCCTGTCTGTCTGCCTTCGTGTTCACTGGCAAGCATCTATCCTCAGCCATTCCTCTGATGGAGTTAGAGCCAACTTCTTCAGGATTCCAAAATGCATTGAAAACTGCCATCTCTCCAGGACTTCCCTGAGACTCCAGAACCAGATTAGGACTGCTCAGAAACTGAGTCTCCTGGATTGAACAACTGTGGGATCCTTGATCCTTTTAATAGGAGACAGCTAGTGCTGGACTACTCAGATCACAGATGGTAAGCAGCTCTAAGATAGCCCCTGCTGATATACAGATTGTGTGTGTGTGTGTGAGGGGATGGGGTGAGGCAGGGAGACAGAGAGAGGGTGACAGAAAGAAAAACTTTGGACTTCTAAACTGTGTTAAGACTGAAAGATATGGGGACCTTTGAAGTTGTATTAAGTATATTTTGCATTATGATATGGCTATATCCAGAGAGAGGAATGTGGTAGATTGAATAAGAATGGCTCCTATTATAGGCTCATATATTTGAAGGCTTGATCCCTAGTTGGTGGAACTATTTTGGTCAGGAAGAGGAGATGTGGCCTTGTTGGAGGAGGCATATGACTAACCAAGCTCAGACTTTTTTTTTCTTTGTCTTCCTGCTGCTGGTGGATAAGATGTAAGCTCTCAGCAATTACTACAGTCATTCCTGCCTGTCCGTGCTGTACTTCCTGTTACGATGGTCATGGACACATACTCTGAAACTGTAAGCAAGACCCTGATTCACTGCTTTCTTTTCTAAGTTGTCTTGGTCAAGCTGCCTTTTCACAACAGTAAAACAGTGGCTAAGACACACAGCAAACTCCCCATAGGAGTGTTGTGGAGATTAAATGAGATCTCCCATGCCAACTATGTCTGCATATACCATCCAAGGAAAGGACAAAAAGATAGCTTTGCAAAGGGGCTGGTGATGAATATTTCTGAGACTTGACTGTAGATGTAAGAATTGAAGAGGACCTCATTGTGTGTTGAAGGGTAACAGCAAGCATGTGCTCTGATAAAGTAAGAAGGTATTATGGAGGGTGATAGAGGGGAGGGAAGGCAGGAGTCACAGGAAGTATTATGTAGGTTACAAATGGGACAAAGTGATATGATCTAAATTATAAGAGGGAATTCAAGATGTGAAAGGGAATGTTAAAATGTCACAATAAAGACTCAAATCTTTTATACTGCTTCAGAACCCCTCAAAATACCACAGAATATCTCGGTAATTAGAAGTAAGATATGGCAGAATTAAGACCAAATAGGATACTCATGTATCTAAAAGTGAATAGGTGTATCTTGCCCATTAAAGGAAAAATGTTCTTAAATTTATGTATACTGTAAAATCAACTGCATACTGTCCAAAAGATATACTTTTAAAACTAAGAAATTCAACAAGATGATCCTAAAAAATGACTCACTGCGTAAAAGGAGACAATTAGAGACAAGGGATTGCAGTCTCAGTAGCAAAGTCATCTTCAAGGCAGACAGCATTAAAGGAGGCTAAGAAAGACACATTATAATGTTAAAGCCACATTCTGCAGGGACGATGTGGCAGTTTAGAATACTTTGTTCTTGCAAAATATGCAGGAACTCAAGGAGGAAAGGAATCAGCAGCAGTAATCATTGAAGAACTCTTTCAATCAGTTTTTGGTTTCAGTGTGAGATGGGTCAAGTAGATTAAGTACAGATAACATATATAAAAGTTCTGGTGTATCAACAGCAAAGGTCTTGTCTGTGTGTGCATGTGCATATATATATTTATATGTATATGTATATATATGTAATATGTGTGTGCAAATGTGTGCCTACATATGGCATATAATATTATATCTATCTATAGATTGTCTAGTTCCTTTCAAGTATATTTGGATATTTCACCCAATAATTACCTACCTAGGCCCAAAGTTGGTCCCACAAAACAGGAATATTAAAAGCCATGCTAACCAAGAACAGTTCAATCTAACTATGAAACAGTATTTCTCAACCCCTTAAAACACGCATTAAACAGCTAGTTGGTCGTGGGAAAATGCTCCCTGATATTGTGGGAGTTCTGGGAGAACACGGTATCAGCAACATTCCAGATGAGAACAGAGGGCTCAGCTGAAGGAATGAATCACAGGAAACTAAGTGTCTGATGCCATAAATATCAGATCAATCAATAAAAAAGGAAGAGAACAAAAACACATTCAATTCCTGACTGTGAAAGCTAGGGGAAAAAACCAAATAAACAAATACAAGAACAGAAATCACAAAAATAAAGGTAGCAATTAATGAGGTAGACAATAGTAAATCTGTAAACAAATTAATAACTCCAAGCCTGGTTTTGGGGGGAGGCAAACAAATATTGAAAAAAAAAACCCTAACAGGAGTAAAATATAAGAAAATGGGAAATACAAATATAAAACAGGGAAAACTAGAATGTACTGATATGGAGAAAAGCAGTAAAAAGCAGGAGACAACACTTCATTCTTCTAAGCAGGTGTGTGTGAAAGGACTAGAGGACATTAAGAATATGCTAGGCAAACATAGCTTAATAAACTGATGTTAGTAGTTATAGCAGCTTATAAATGCAAGCTTCCATTAAAGTAGCAATAAAAATCAGATCAAAGGAGAAGACACATATAATATTAAGAAATTTTAGTAACCCTGTAGAAACTGGATAGTTCCAAAGCCATAGAATGCTTCAGATTCACAGTAAATAAGGACCGTTCTTCCAAGTGTTACAGTGAAGCAATACTGCTAATATATAATTTTTTTAAAAGATTTATTTATTTTATGTGTATGAGTACACTGTAGCTATACAGATGGCCATGAGCTATCATGTGTGTGGCTGCTGGGAATTGAACTCAGGACCTTTGCCTGTCCCACTTGGTCAGGCACCACTCGCTCTGGCCCTGCACTCTAGCCCTGCTCACTCCAGCGTAATTCACTGTAACTGTCTTCAGACACCCCAGAAGAGGGCGTCAGATCTCATTATGGATGGTTGTGAGCCACCATGTGGTTGCTGGGATCCGAACTCAGGACCTTCGGGAAGAGCAGTCAGTGCTCTTACCCGCTGAGCCATGTTGCCAGCCCCCAAAGATGTATTTATTTACTTATTATATGTAAGTACTCTGTCTCTGTCTTCAGACACCCCAGAAGAGGGCATCAGATCTTATTATGGATGGTTGTGAGCCACCATGTGGTTGCTGGGATTTGAACTCAGGACCTTCGGAAGAGCTGTCAGTGCTTTTAACCGCTGAGCCATCTCTCCAGCTCTAACTAATATATAATTTTTAAATCTTAAACAAAATGTTACAGGATTTGCTGTTATGGTTTGAATGTGATATCTCCAGCATTGACTCTAGCTGGAGAAAGGCCATTTGGGAGTGTGGTTGGGGCCTCTATTTTTAAATATATTGTTATTTCATCTGTGTGTGTGTGTGAGAGAGAGAGAGTCGAGTGCGCAAGGTGCCAGAAGAGGGCCTCGGATCCCCTGGAGCCATCTGATATGGGTGCTGGGAACTGGACTTGGATCCTCTCCAAGAACATATACACTCTCAAGAGTTGAGGTCTCTCTCCAGCCCTTCAAAATCCAGTCTTTATTTAAAAGAACTTTTAAGAAAATATGAAAAAAAAGAAAATATGAATGAATGGATGGATATTGAGTTCCTTAATATATCAAGGAGCATATAAAATTGGTTACTGATCAAAATCTTTTAAGGCAGAGTTCTAAATGCCATAATGCTAAATACTGAAATGAAAATCATAAAAAAATGAAAGCTGAAAATCATAAAAGTCCTCAGCCTTAGAATCTTGAAGAGCCAGAGTTCTGAAAACTGGATGTGCATGGGGGATTGAGTCAGGAAGGTTATATAAGAGGGATAAAAAGTGAATTGTGGGGAAGGAATTGGCCGTGGCACTCAGCAATGATGAGCAATTCAGTCTAAAAATGCTTCATTTGTCTGCATTGGCATTCTTTCCAGATGAGGAAATTCCAGAAGCTTTTAATGAATTCAAACCACATTTGCCTGAAGAAGCCAGAGCTGTTACCGCCTGGCTCCCAGGTCGTTATGTGCATGGTAGGTTGATCAAGAAGCCACTTCTGTAACGGGGCTGCATCTAATCACCAGTGTTGTTCTGTCCAGTTCTGTTCTCTATGTACCAACCAGCGCCTGCGGGATGGAGTTCTGAGGTCCAAGAACAACACAGAATGTGGCACTAAAGATGGGAAATTTTAGGATGGTACACACACATGGAGATCTACTGAATTGTGGAATTTCAAAACATAGAAACATGTAGAAAACAGTGAATGATCTTCTGAGGTAAGCAATGCCTTTTTTAAAAAGGCAGCTCTTTATTGTGATGTGTCTTCAAAATATAATTATTCCTGTGTCCATGGCCTGAAGTTCATCCTTTCCTACCATCAAAAAGTTAGCCTTTCCTGTTCTCCTTTCTACATGTTATACTGCATACACACGTGCATTTGTGTGTGTGTGTGTGTGTGTGTGTGTGTGTGAGTGAGTATGAACGTATATGTGTGTGTAAGTGAGTGTGAATGCATGTGTGTGTGAGTGAATGAGTGTGAATGTGTGTGTGTGTGTGTGTGTGTGTGTGTTTGTATTTTAGGTTAGGATCGATATGTAAGGGACATGAGTGGTGAAAGAGAACATGAAGCTAATTGTTGTCATACTTTTAACTATGGCATTATGTCTCCTCTTTTGTGGTAGATAAGCACATAAAAATACAATTGATAATGGAAGTGTAAAATCCAACGTGAAACTCCACAACTTCTGAACAGCTATCCTGTGCTGAAGTATAGACACTGGGTCTGGCTGATATCACTGTGTGATATCTTGGTTTTGAAAGCTCTTTTTAATAAAGCTTTAGCTAATCCAAAACATACAATTCATGGTCCTGAAAGTCGGCGGCTCCCAGGATGGATGACCAGGGTGTGGTTGCCCATCATCTGTCCTGTAATGTCCTTTTCACCTGTAAGGTCACTTCTTAGTGTTCTGTTGTTTGTTTCTTTCTCTCTCTTTTTTATCAAGCCCTCCCCATCCACCCAATTTTAAACCATCAGCATTATTTCCACAGGTTCCTATGCTATGTGCTTCACTTGTACCTTCTTTCCAGTACTGGATATAGACAGTATACTGGGCCTTTCAGAGACTTAAAATTTGCATTGTTGCCCCATTGGCTTTGTGACGAAACCCTGTGCACACCAGTATGAGCATGGACGTTTTTACTTGGAGGAGAGATCCTTTTTGTACATCTGCTTTCTAGAAACGTGAACACTCCTCGAGATCTCAGCTTTTAGGGGTTCACTGTGTATGCCATGGTCCAGAGTGGTTTCGGTCCATTTTCTCAAAGGACTTCAATCACCACTGAGAGTGTCCAGATGACCGCAGTTACAAAGCTGAGAGCTTTATGCTTCATATAATGTTTATTATTATTGCCTAGTTTATGAAGTAAGATCTATGAAGTCCACGAAATATCTGTTATAATTTGTGTCTATTCTATATCACCATGGAAATTACTTATACTGTAGTGGCAAACAGAAAAAGAAAATAAGAACATGAAAACTCCAACTGGATTAGAACTTAAATATTTATTGTTTTTGTTACTTATGTATATGCATATATTTGTGTGTTTATGTGAATATATGCCTATGCCACGAGTATATGGGTGCCTGAGGTCAGAAGAGGGCCTTGGATCTCCTGGATCTGGAGTTACAAGCCATTGTGAGTCACCTGAAGCAGGTGGTGGGAACTGAAGTTGGGTCCACATAAGCAAGTGCTCTTAACTGCTGAGCCATGTCTCTAGCTCCTTAGATTAGAATGTAGAACCTGCTATATTTAGCAAAAAAATGATGTGAACTAAGATGATGTATTAAAAAGTACGTGACTTATGGAAATGATAAGATCCTGGGTCATTATTTTCCTGAATTTAATTAGGAAAATCTGTGTGCTTTCAAAGTGTTGGGAAATTACTTAGTATAATTCTGAATTCATACTGACAATGCTTTAGGATTTATCAGTGTGAAAACTCTGAGCATCTGAGGTTTATAATTAAGACTAAAGGGCTAACTTTACGTAAAATCACAAAAGAAGTGGTAACTTGCCAGTCTCCCTGTCTTTCTAGGTACCCTGATACTGCCCCATCAGACACAAGAACTCACACCTGTGTCCACTTGTTCACATTTCATAAACATTTCCATCAAGTATGTCTTGATAAATGACAGAACTTAAAAATATGTGCAAACTCATGGTTCATATTTTTAAAAAATGCTAAAGACAACCAGGTTCAATTATTGGACTGACCAGGTAGGCGATCAGCTGAGAGGCTTCCCATGGTTGAAGGGACAGTAAAATACTGTTGTGTGTCGCCACATGCCTGTAATCCTAGCACCCAGCACCTGGGAGGCAGAGGCAGGAGGATGCAGAATTCAAGTCAGCCTGCTCTATACAGTGACTTCCAGGACAGCCAGGCTACATAGTGATACTTGTCTCAAAGCAAATCCCAAAACCATAGCCAATAAAAGGCAAAAACTAAAAAAACTAAACCATAACCAAAACCAAATAAAAATGCTGAACTATACACTTCAGACATCATTATATACCAATTCCATAATTATGTTCCTAGCCCTTATTTGCACACCATTATGCCATAACATTATAGATTACATAATATAGATATGGATAATGCATTACGGAAATTTCAACTTTAATCGTGTTCTAGGACACTTGCTTAGAAGGGCATAAGCAATATAGCCAATGGCACAAAATTAGACACAATTGAACCAAAAACATAGATGACATTGGTATAAAAGGTGGAAATGGGAAAAAGTAGCTCCCAGAAAACATTTTCATCAGATGGGCTTTGGTATGGTAGTGGCAATGAGCTGTCTGGCCATCTTGGCCTGCATTCTGGGAGGAAATGGCTGGTACTGCTCTTCCGGAGCTGACAGGCAATGGGAGCCTGTGTTGTAGGTCATGGTCCTATCCACTGTCTGGTTTTCTCACCAGCTCCAAAAACGCAGGAGTGGGATACCCAGATGGACAACATCCGCCATTTATTTTGAGGTTAACTCTGTGCCATGTATGTTAAAGTAATGAGCAATTTAAGACAAAGCGAGGCTGTTTCTATATTTTGTTTGAGTAATTTAAGGTGTAAACAGGGCCCTGTGGCAGATGAGTAAGTCCAGACTGCTCCAGCTTATGAATCTTCTAGAAAAGGATTGGAGGAGTGTGTGTGTGTGTGTGTGTGTGTGTGTGTGTGTGTGTGTGTGTGTGTGTGTAAGTCAGAGGCCAGTTGTGAAATGACTTCCTCAATCTCTTTCCATCTTACATTTAAGGCCCAGTCTCTCACTGAGCCCTGACCTGTCTAGACTGTCTAGCCACAATGATCCTCTTGTTTCGGCATTCTTAGATTTTTTTCATGTGAGCTCTGGGGTTCGAACTCAAGTCTTCTTGTTTGTGAGCAACACTTTACAGACAGCCATCCCTTCAGCCCCAGCAACCAGGTCCTCTTCTAGAATGCTGCTATGTACAGGCCTATGCAAGGGTCTTTGGAGTACATTATCTTTAGCCTTCACTACAAGGCTGCCATTTTCTATAGATGGGGATGCCAAGTCTGGGGTGACTAAAGTAACAAGCCAAGCATGGTCACATGTTCCAGACAAGGGTCCAACAGCTATTAGCTTGGGACATTCAGCAGTTTACCATCTTCTTTCTCCATAGTCAAACTGTGGGCAAACTATCCAACCCACCAAGAGGGATTGAAAGCTTTTACTTTCTTGTTTGTTGCTTCTCTCTCTCTCTCTCTCTCTCTCTCTCTCTCTCTCTCTCTCTCTCTCTCTCCTCTTCCTCCCTCTGACTACCCCTCTGCCGTGTGTGTGCATGTGTGTGTGTGTGTGTGTGTGTGTGTGTGTGTGTGTGTGTATGTGTGTGTGTGAATTTCTTGGGCTGGATTTTCACATCTGAAAAAGAGTAAGTGCTAGATATTCATACTTTAGATTTGTATTCAAACTGAGAATCAGATTCCTGGTCTCTGATTGGTTTTGAAATTACTACTGCTGTCCTCAAGAGAAGAGTTGGTTAGTGAAGTGTTGTGGGGATGAAGGCACGTATCAGGTATTTGAGGTTAACTGGTTGTTTTTACTTTGCTTTCTGTTGCTGTGATAAATCGCAGAACCAAAAGTATGTTGGGGAGGGACGGGTTCATTTCATCTCACATTTCAGGTCACAGAGGTGTCAGGGTAGGAACTCAAGGCAAGGAATCTGAAGGCAGCAACTGTAGAGGAATGTTGCATAGTGGCTTGCCCGAGCTCATATTTAGTTACCTTTCTTATACAGCCCAGGCCCACATGCCTAGGGATGGCACTGCCTACAGTGAGCTGGGCCCGCCTACATCAATTAGCAATCAAGAATATGCCTTGTAGGCATCTCATAGACCAATCTGATCTGAGGAGGTAATCCTCCATTTGAAACTCCCTCTGATGACTGTGGGCTGTGTCAAGCTGATAACAGGATAATTAGAATACCTGTCATGTGGATGTGTGGGCTTTTCCTTTGCAGATAGAACAAGGGGGGTATTTTCTGTGGAATAAATACTTTGGGATTCTCTTCCCACTTTAACATCTTCTTGAGGGTTGGCTTCTTACAATGAGAATGAAAACTGGTTATTTTGGGAATTGATTTCTGTTTTTACCCAAAGCCATTGCCTCTAAGAACAGGGAGACATTGGGGACAAGCATTCTTTTCTTCCATCCTGGGCTCAGCCAGGCACCCAATGTCTTCCCCCAGAAATTATTGACGTGGAAAGACACCCAGTGTGAACAGTTACAAAAGAAATATGGGACAACTGTTGACAGAGATTGACCTTGGCAGGAGGGATGTCAGAGACACCCAGAGCAAGGAGAGTCAGGGCGATGATTTCCTGGTACCTGAGTCACTCTACTTCCATAGCTGCTCATTCAGAGAGTCATGGATGATGGGTAAAATGGGCAGTATCTGGAATCCTCAGGAAACAAGCTCACATATGCAGAGTGTGTTATAGAGAGCAAGAGCCAGAAGGTGTAAGTACTGGACAGCTGTGATTCCTCAAGGTTGTAGATGTGATCAAGTCTCTTCTCCCTCCTGTCACAATGACCACTTCATTCCTGCCCCTCAGCTGCTGTGGCCTCTCTGAGCTTCCAATCTTGTCATTATTTCCTTCTTCTGTCTTCGTGTTTTTTTTTTTTTTTCAATAGACAGCACTGCCTATGGAAACCAGCAGGATCCAAATGGTTAACCCTGAGCAGCGCCTACACAGTGTCAATATTTAGAGTGGCGCTGTTTGACCGAGGGCTGCTTCTCCCTCCTCTGAGTAATTACTCTGTATGTGGATTCTCGGTTTTCATAAAGGAAACTTGACTTGCTGGCTATTACATGTACCAAATGAAGCCTAAGCTTGGGTAAATGTTGAAAAATGAATTAAAATGAAATTGCTGCTTGCGATGGGCCTTCCATGAGTTAGTGTGGTTTGGGAGGCAACCATTCCTGTGTCAATTGCCACCAAAGAAAACATCAGGGTTGTCACATGGCAACCATGTCACACACAGTTCCATTTGTCAGAAAGGATGGAAACAATCCCGGGTCTAATTCATGGACTCCCTTCTTGCACATACAGTCTGTCCCGATCTTGACTTGGGTACTAGTAACTCTCATGACAGGTGTATGCTCAAAAGGGCGCTGTGGGTCACTGAATGTTGACAGTGCAGATTGGAAATGATTATATCCCTCAGGACACACGCCAAGGTTTTCTAGTATTGAGTAGAAGAGCTTTCAAAGATTTGGGAAGCGGTTGGTAAGAGACACTGTATATTGGCTGTTTACTTGCTATCTGAGAAGTTGGCTCTGGCTCTGGGGGATATAACCACCACCCCCTCCACCCCTTTTCAGACCTAAACATTCCTGCCTCATGGCATCTTCCAAGTTCCTTTGTCTTGGGATGGGATAGGCTCCCTGACTCTGACTGGAAGGGAAAAACAGCCAAAGAGTAAAAACATTGCTCTTGAGAACAGTTAGAAGGCAAACCCCTTCCAACAGACACTGCTCTTGCTTCTTCGATGCTCTAAATGCACTGTGAGGAAGGAAAGCCATAGAGAGAATGCTAGCCCGGGAACTCCAGCTGACTGCCTCAGTTTCTCTGGTGGGTTCCTGTTGTAATGTTGTGAGCATCTGGTTTGATAATGTCTTGTCCCTTGCTATTTGTTCTTCTCCATGGAAGCCTCACCCAGGGTGACACTGTCCTACCCTGCATTCCCTGCTGGGGACCCCAGCTGACTGCCTTAAAGGGCCTTCCCAGTTTGTTTCTGCTGCCTGCCTGTTTTGAACATCCAGTTTGATTCTTTGCTCTCTCTCTCTCTCTCTCTCTCTTGACCTTTATATTTCCTTTGACTTGCTGTGCTTAACAAATTCACTCAAACCTATCATCCGTCACCCTTCAAGACCGCTCAGGATGGCCTCTTTAGCCACCATCGATCACGGGCTGTCTAATGTCCCTGTATCCTTAAATTTGGTTCTCCTCTGTAAGATCCATCCAGTCTCACTGCAGACTGCTACAGAGGGGGAATACAAGCGACACAGTGTTAATCCAAGTTAATGTGGCTTCCTTCCTCAGGCGAGTGAAGAAAAAGATGGATGATAAACTGTGAGGCTTTTAGAAGAAATGGCAAGTGAAATGTGGGGACAATTATTTTGAGTATGGCAGATTAGGTACCTAATCTACTGAAGTTAAGAGAGCGCTCAGCACTAACACACAGGCAGAAACTCCTTCGCTGGATTAACCTTTTTCTTGTTCCCCCTACAATGATTACTCTGTGTCTTTCTGACCCCAGCCTGGCCCTGGTCCCAAAGCCTCAAGATCATCCAGCTTCAGTCCAAAGCCTAGCCTACCATCAACCACAGCACTTGGATCAGAGACTGGGCTCATCTGGAAAAATGCCTGTTAAGTATTTGTCTGACTCCTGGCTACCATTTTTTTTTTTTTTTTTTGGCCAGGGACAAGAAGACACCCGAATATCTCCCTATTTTCCAGGAGCTTGTGGGGTGTAAGGGACCAAGCCAGAACTTAGTGATGAACTCACTTGCCTCTGTGCACTTACTGAAAACTGAGAAACTGGCCTCATCTTATGGTGCTGATGTTATTCAGTTGAGGCAGAGTCTGCTCTGGGCCATGATCTAATTGCAGGAGATGAGATGGGTTGGGCTGCTAGATTGAATGAATGGAAGAAGACCTCAGAATAAATTTGAGTTCCAGACAAATGACAAATGTGTAGATGTGCAGTGTGCAGGAATCTGAGTGTTCTCAGTGTCATTTAACTGAAATTTATATTTAACTAAGACTCCCGCATCATATGTGGCAAATCGTGTGGTAAAGGACTCGCTCTGCAGTTTTAATTGTTTAGTATTTTACCAAGAATGGAGCGATGCCGAGGTTAGATAAGGCAGGGGCTGCTGTGGCCTTTCTTTTGCTACTGTTTACTGTAGTTTTGTTTGTTTGTTTTGTTTTTCTTGTTTTCTTTGTTAATTGATTAAAAAAATAAACTACGTGTGTGTATATGTCTCTGTATGGGGCTGTGCACATGCATGTGGGTGCCTGTGGAGGCCAGAAGAGGGTGTTGCATCCCATGGAGCTGAGTTATAGTTGTGAGTCACCTGACCTGGGGCTGGTGGGAATGGAACTTGGAACCTACTGTAAGAGCAGTACGCATTCTGAACCACTGAATCATTTCTCCCACCTTGCTAGTTTTGAGACAGAGTCTTACACTGCAGCCTAGTTGGAATCAGACTCTTGATCCTCCTGCCTCAGTCTCTGGAGTGCTGTCACCATAGTCAGCCCTGTAGGTGAGTTTTGAGACTGAAAATGAGGACCTTGTTATTCAAAGCCCAGCCCATATTCTGGAAATATCCATACCATGAAAGAGTTTGTTGGGCATAGACTAATCACCCTTCTCTAGACTGAGGGACTCAATCTGTCTTTTGAAAACCTTTCTGAGTAATTCATGCACATATTGCTGTTGTAAAAGTTCTAGTGGAGGTGGAAAAAGCAAGCAGTGTATTTATCTCATTAGCATAGCAAGCTTTTTACTGTGTATATATGTATCCCATAGCATAGTGTTGGATACCCTAAGTATACAAAAGTGACAGTAAGTATTCATAGTGACAGTTATGTTTGAAAAAGAAATGTGCAGACACTTGTGATGGTGTGGTCTCCTTATAAGAATCCAACCACTTACCAATCAGCCCACATTACATACAGCCTCAATGATTTCCTGTGTATATATATAGTCTCCTCGTCTTTACAGGAAACAAGAAAGACCCCTCGCCCCCAGTTTATCTTATTTTGCGGGAGATATATTCCTAGGCTTGTGAAATCCCAGCCCTTTGTCTCAATTCTTTGTTTTTATTGGTTCTGCCTGTGGTTCTCCACTCTATCCCTCAGCAGCAGAATCTTTTATTAAAACAACCCAAGTCTTATTTGGAAGTCCAATTTAAAAAGACAAAGAGACTCCCTAGGGAGCCTATATCACCGCTGCCAAATCAGGTCCTTCATCAACTCCCAAAGATCCCTTGGGACTCATGGAGCATCAATTTGGTGAATGACAAAAGGACATACAAAAGGAGGCCCTACTGCTCCTCGGGAAGGTGGAGGAGAAGGTTCATTGTAGATAGGAGAAAGAGCAGAGACCAGGCAGATACATCTGGGAGAATCCAGAGTGAATCTGACCCTGAGCCAGGCCATGTGATGAGATGGGGGAGGGGAGAGCCAGGAGACTAAGAGGCCAGGAGGGAGAAGGGTCAAAAGGGCCAGGGTAGCCAAAATGGCTGGATTATATAGGGAGCAGCCCTATAACAGATAGGGACTGAGGGATGCTTCGAGAATGGAGGGGTGCAGATCCACTTTCATATATTAATAGGCATCTCAGCCATTTGTCCTGGGTTTGGGACCTAACACTTGGGTGGAAAAATGAGACAAACTGCATCGCAGTCTCGGTTTGCCATTCTTCCCACAGGCATCAGTAAATGAAAGGTCTCAGAATGGGGGCGACACTGGTGATGATGGCTGTCCTTGTCATCTAGATCCCAAAAAGGGGCTTTGGAACTTTCCAGCTACCAAATTCCAAATGCTAACTTCTAAGGAACCAGAAATATAATCATTATATAGTGTTATGCATCTTCCCACGATTCACAGAACAGCATCCCCATGTAAAAATATGTTTAATCAATTCTACACACTCTGATTAACGTGCTGCTGTATGGAGCTAAGCAGATCATTTTAATCTTGTTGGCCTAAAACATTTTAAAATTGTATAACCTGGTTGTACACTTTGTAACAACACAGAGTCGGTGAAGGATGCTTTCAAAAGAGCAGGAATAAGAAAGGTCTATGTGCTGAGAGCAAGAGTTGCCACACTTAAAGGATATCATAATGAAACTAGAGACACCGCATTGAACGCATTTGAATTCCAGGAAGAGAATCATCCTTGGGATATTCTTTTTCCTTAGGCATTTAGTAGTGTATTCCACTATTCTAAGGATATATAATTAAATCTAATAAGCCTGCCAATCATTGTAATGAAAATGTTGCTGCAAATGCAGATGGACATATGGACTGGTGTCCTGGTTTTTAAGGCAAGGCTCTGTCACATAGTGACTAAGTAGGACACCCAGAAAGCCCATGGTCATTCATCTATTGGTTTGTTCAATAACTATTTATTGATTGACTTAGAAATGTCAGACGCTCCGGTAAATACAGATGGTAAAGCTTCAATGCAATATATGTATTCCTCCACCAAACACACATTCTAAACACCATGCAAGAAATAGCAAGGGCTGAAGGAAACATATGGTTGAAAGAGAACACAAAGCCCAGGCAAGTTTGGAACTGGAATGGCAACATAAAACAAAAGCAGTTCTAAAAAAAAAAAAAAAAAAAAAAAAAAAAAAAAAAATCTCTTCAATACTAACATACTTAAGAAGACATAATAACCTGGTGAAAGACATAGGCAAGAGCAAATACTTGCTCAACAAGATACTTTTTGAATAAGTTAATCTTAACCACTTTAAAGAAAGTGACTGCTGATTGGTAAATGTGATGATGATACCCAGAGGATACTAAATTGCCGATGAAGGGCCTGGGCAAGGAAGACTGTGCCAATAGCATTTCCAAGGCAGATTTTGGCCATGAGCTCAAGAGGAAGAGTATGGTGTATGAGTTCACTGTTTCCACAGGGGAATCTTGAGATGGGGATCACAGGGCCCACACTCCAGGTGTGTAGTACTGTCAGGTGAATGTAGGAAGCTCATTGAGGTCGTGAAATAAGAGGACACTTTCTTCACTTTGCTAAGTGCAATAGACAAAATCATGACTTTGGGAAACTGGGTCAGCCCTAGTGGGTTCTGGGCAAGGTCATCCTTGAGGCACCTATTTCTTGGTTTCTCTTATCTTATTTGCACTCCCATCACTGCTTCTTGGAAGCCAGAGAAAGCCATCAGTCAGAGAGATGCAAGGAGTAACTGATCCTGTCCTGGAATCTCCCATGAATGGTCCCAGGAGAAGTAGGTACTGAGATATACAAGCAGGGAATCCTACAGGGTCTACTCATGGGCAAATGGAGAGTGAGCACAGAGGCCCAAATGGACTCTTGCACTCAGGGCTGGATCCCTCCATGGCTTACTACAACCACCTCTGTGCATTTGCAACAGCTTCTGTCCCAGGGAGCTAAACAGTGGCATGTTTGAAATGTATAAACTGCCTATGAATCAATGAGGTTGTTGATCTCTCACAATTCATGAACTGTGTGTAATAGTCATCTGTGTAACAGAGCCCATGTGCTATAGAAAAGCTGATTAGAGAAGAGAGACCACCTAAAATAGGTGTATTTTGTAAGGAATCTGCAGGGCAGTGAGAAGAACCAGCGCTTAGGACCTAGTGTTGCAAGCACTGTAGTAGAGAGGGTTACAAGGTACAGTGCATCTCTAGAGGTAGTTCCCAACTCCTCTGGGACTATAGTAGCTTTTTATTCTTGTGACCCCAATATCTGACATACAATTTAAGTAAGAGTCATTTGGACTCACCATAAGGCTCAGTCCATTGTGACTGGGATGTGGAGCAACTCATGGCGGTGGGAGAGTATAAAGAAGGCTGTTCATACCACAACTGGCCAGAGAGGTGTCTTTGTTGATTCTCCAGTAGTTCCCTCTTCCCATTTATTCTGTTCAAGTCTCCAGTTCATGGAAATATCCTCACAAACATACTTAGAGGTATCTGCAATTATAAATCCAGTCACACTGACAATGAAGAGTAACCATTACAGAGGGTCAGGAAACAGATCAGGAAGCCATGTGCTGAAAGCGGTGATAGTAACAAGCAGATGTGTGAAGAAGGGAAGAGAATCCCAGGGGAATAAACATGTGAGTATGCAGAATGAACTTACAATATAGAAGATGTACGATCCCACCGCATGCACTAAGACCCTCAAACATCAAGACTTTGACATAAGAAAACAGGACATGAGGACCCCAAACATTTAGGTCCTGAGAGAACCAACTGCAGCCCTAAGGTTAATCCTGAGACCCATCTCTGCATCGTGAGGAGCTCACCTGGCTGCACACATTGGCTAGAGGATGGCGCCAGCCTTTCTTGTCTCTGGGATCAGCGTCCTGCCTTGACCTTGCCTATCAGATCAGGTAGGAATCCGAGGTTCTCCTTACCGAATGTGGTCATCACATTTCCCATGGCGCTTTCCATGAGAGGCCCAGGCTGCTTCCCTGGCCGTTCTCCAGGTAGGTAATTATCTTGCCTCCTGTTCTAACCCCTCTGTGGTTTCAGTTGTAGGAGAGAGCCTTCTTCATTCCCACATGATGGACTGCTGGTGCCCAAAGGCTGCATTCCAGAAATCTGTTACCTTCTGCCCCAGAGCTTGGCTGCCATTCACGGGTGGGAGAGGATGTCTGAGGACAACTTGGCCATGTCCTTACTAAGAGAAGTAGAGAGTTGGGACTAATTTCCTGATCGATTGAATATCACATGTAATTCCCCCTTATGCTCCTGCTGACCTCATTCTTTAGAAATATGAAAACGTGAATTGTTTAGGAGAAAGTAAAGCAATTCCAATTCAAAATCACTAACTGAAAACCTGTAGTCTTTTGCCTCACTGTAGGAGCATGCAGTTTGGGCAAAGTGGCCAGTAATATATATGATGGTCAAATTTTCTGCCTTTGACATGTCTGAGAACAGGATATCTGAGTTGAGATGAAAATAGAAAAGCTGTTTATATAAGTCCAGGACTGAAGGGATTTCAAATTTCAGATATTTTGAAATATTTGCAAATATAGAATGAGATGTCTTGGGCATGGGAGCCAAGCCTAAGCACAAAATTAATTTACATTTCATATATATATACCTTATGCACACTGTACAAAACTGTCAAAATATGAAGGTGGTACTATACAATACTTTTAGCACAGTTGCATTTTGCTGATGGTCTATAATGTGAGGTCAGGTGGGGCGTTTTCTGTCTGTACTACTGTAGTGGCTCCCAAATATTCCAGATTTTAAAGCACTTTAGTGTTTAGATATGGGGAGTATATATGCACAACCTGTATGTTATAATCTATGTATATGTATCTATTACCTATCATCTACATGTTATCCATGTATAAGTCATCTATTTTATCTACCCATCATCACCTATCACCTGCCTGTTATTGACCATCTGTCTCCCTATCCACCACCTACCTATCTCTATCATCTATTTATTTGCCATCATTCATATAGCCATATTATCTATCATCAATCTATTATCTATCTCTATTATCTCTTAACTATTTATCATCTATCATGTATGCACATATATGTATATGTGTGTATATGTACATACATATATACATGATAGTCTCTCACTTCCTACAATGCACTGCTAGTTCGTGGTTGTCAGCACTTGGACCATGATACTCTTAACAGTTTAGTCAGTCAACAAAGAGTTTCTGAGTTTCTAAAACAGCTTATCTATGTTACCTTGGAGACATTAAGTATGAAGGCCATACATCCCTCTGAGCTCCCTTCACATCCAAGCTATAAAACAGCCAAAAGGAATCATCTCTGAAAACAGCCCTGGCTTTTAGTTCTAATGCTGCTTCTTCTGTGACCCTGAAAAATCTGGAAGTGTTTGTAGTTCCACAACCTTGTCCTCTGTGAAATTCAGGCAATAACACTCACTCTTATTCCAAGACTAATAGATTCTATGAGGTACTACAGAGCCTGTCATACAATGAGCTCTGTGTGTATTTGCAGTCAGTACTATTCTAAAAGTCACCACACACACATATAGAACATGACCCACTGCTAGTGGGTCAGTCTGGACCCTCCCTCTCCCACCTCAGCAGCAGAGTGAAGGTCTTGGTGCTGTGAAGCCTTGTGAATGTTGATTCAAAGATTTGGTTTTGCAGCTAGACAAACATAGACGAGAATCCCAGTTTAGTTCAGTTACTTCAGTTTTATGGCCCTAGGCAAAGTGAAGTGACCTCTCAGAGTCTTGGTGTCTTCTTGGTGAGATGCTTAGACTATATTTCTTCTAGTAATAAAGTCTCATAGCACTTGCTACCAGGGCTGAAGAGATGTCTCAATAGTTTAGAGCATATACAGCTCCTCAGAGCTTCCCAGCATCCACCACAGGTCTCTCACAAGTGCTCTTAACTCTAGCTCTGGGGAAGGTGACACCCTCTCTGGCCTCGGAAGGCAAATGCACTCATTTGCAAATACATGAAGACACATAATAATAAAAAATATACCATGGGATAAATTGCTACTAGTATTTGTTTAGTCATAGGAATTAGTCAAATGCACCTTTTAAAATCAGGTTAAAAAGTATTATCTGGGCTGGTGAAATGGCTTAGTGGGTAAATGAGGTTTCTCCCAAGCCAAAAGACCTGCCTTTGATCTCTGGGACCCACATAGCAGAAAGAGAAAACCAACTGGCAAAAGCTGTCTTCCACTTTCAAAAGTTTACCATGGCATGCATGTACACATATGCATATGTGCACACACACACACACACACACACACACACACACACACACACACGCACACACACACATACACCACACCACACTAGTAAAATGTACTGTCCCAGGATGTTGTGAAGGGCAACAGTCCTGGGACAAGACTAGCTCACTTTAATGCCAAAGCACATAAGCACTGACTTGTTTACTGTCATGCCGCTGGTATTCACTAGGGATCACATGACTTCTTATTTTCATGACTATCTAGGAACATTACTAAAATCAAGGTCACCCCTCAACACATCAGCTTCTTGAAAGCCCAAAGCATGCTCTTTGTTAACTGTACATTTTTTCCTTTTTTTATTATGAGATATTTTCTTTATTTACATTTCAAATTTTATCCCCTTTCCTCATTCCCCCTCTGAAAATCCCCCTATCCCATTCCCCACTCTTCCTGCTCACTAACCCACCCATATCCATGGGAGTAGATACAAAGACAAAGTTTGGAGCAGAAACTGAAGGAAAGGTCATCCAGTGACTACCCCACCTGGGGACCCATCTCATATACAGTTACCAAACCCAGACACTATTGTGGATACCAACAAGTGCTGGCTGACAGGAGCCTGATATAGCTGTTTCCTGAGAGGCTCTGTCAGTTCCCGACAAATACAGAAGTGGATGCTCACAGCCATCCATTGGACTGAGTACAGGGTCTCCAATGGAGGAGCTAGAGAAAGGACCCAAGGAGCTGAAGGGGTTTGCAGTCCCATAGGAGGAACAACAATATGAACTAACCAGTACCCTCAGAGCTCCCAGGGTCTAAACCACCAACCAAAGAGTACACATGGAGGGACTCAAGGTTCCTGCCTCATAAGTAACAGAGGATGGCCTTGTGGGACATCAGGG
The DNA here is from genome assembly GCF_008632895.1 of Mastomys coucha. NCBI lineage: Eukaryota > Metazoa > Chordata > Mammalia > Rodentia > Muridae > Mastomys > Mastomys coucha. Next base: position 63,185,037 of record NW_022196906.1, on the reverse strand, counting down.
AGAGGAGAGGCCCTTGTTCTTGTGAAGGCTCAATGCCCCAGTGTAGGAGAATGCCAGGACAGGGAAACTCTGTACATTTTTAAAGCTTCTAATTTTTCGGTAATCATGGTTATGTAGCAGTTTATGAGAACTGCAGGAAGCAGGGCTGCAGATATTGTCCAGCTTCCCCAGTGGTCACACCCCAGGCAGCCCCATCACAGTGCCATAAGCAGAGAACTGACATTACCTCCATCTGTATTACTGTATTGCCCCACTGACTGATCTGACTGAGGTTGGCCCTGATTTTCTTACTAGCTTCTCCCTATTTCTTGCCATGTTTCCTCTTCAGTTTCTTCCTTTGCATCTCATGTAGAATGGCAGCCTCAAATACTCTTAGAAACACCAACACGAAACAGGGTGGCTAACAAATTGATAAACAAAATGAAATGTCCTTGGGACATCAATATTATGCTCTCTAGATTTGGAATACTGTTCAGGTGGAGTCAGTTCACAACCAGAAAGAAACTCAATTTCAAAATGTCTTCTGTCTATACTGAAGACTCTCCTTGGAGTATGTTGACAGGAAGTAACTGGGATTACCCAAGATAGCTTACTTAGTTGATTTTGACTCTGGTTCTTTAAATTATAAGGTTAGAAAAACAGACTAGCAGGCTATGGGCAATGTCTCAGTTGGTAAGCCTTTAGACCTGAGTTCATTGCCCAGAGCTAATGTAACAAAAGCTTGCTGTGGTTCCATGCATACTAATGCCAGCACTGGGGAGGTAGAGACAGGCAGATCCTTGGGTATCACCGGCCAGTCAGCCTAGACCACAGATAGGTCAATCAGTAAAGCACTTGCTTTGAAATCATGAGAGGCTCTGTCTCAGCAAAGTAGGTGTATAGCTCTGAGAAACAACACTCAAGACTGTCCTCTGACGTACATGCACACATTCTCTCTGTCTCTCTCTGTCTCTCTGTCTGTCTCTGTTTCTGTCTCTGTCTCTGTCTGTCTCTGTCTCTCTCTTCTCTCTTCTCTCTCTCTCTCTCTCTCTCTCTCTCTCTCTCTCTCTCTCTCTCTCTGTCACACACACACACACACACACAGAGCGGTGGTTTGAGTACAAATGGACTCCATAGAAGAAGATATGTCTGTGTGTGTGTGTGTGTGTGTGTGTGTGTGCTGAATAATCATGGAGTGGCACTACTTGAGAAAGATAATGAGGTGTGGCCTTGTTGAAAGAAGTATATCACTGGGGGTGGGCTGTGAGGTTGCAAAAGCCCAACTCAAGTTCAGTGGCTCTTTCCTCCTGCTGCCTGCTGATATGACTGTAAAACCCTCAGTTACTTCTCCAACACCATGTCTACCTACATGATGCCATGCTTCCTGCCATGCTGACAATGGACTAAACCTTTAGACCGTAAGCAAGCTCTAATTAAATGTTTTCCTTTATAAGAATCTCCATGGTCACGGTGTTTCTTTATAGCACTAGAACATTGACAAAGACATATGAGGCAAATACACACATACAAGAGAGAAAAGTCCTAACCCTGTTAATAACACTCATAACAGGTACCAGATTTTGAATACCTATGATGCCCCAGGCACTGCACAGAGAAATGCTTCACATTCTTATGTATTCTAGTCCCTTACAACTGTACAGAAGTTTCTTCTCAGACATGTGTAAGTCTCAAAATATCCTTATAATGTGACTGCTGATCTATTTTGTAGACCAGAAAATGAAGTTCTGAAAGGCTCTTTCTACAGATACACGGATGATAGGTTAACGGATCAGGCCAAACCCAGAAGATTTTTGTGGTAGTTTGAATAAGAATGCTCCTCCCCCTAGACTCGGGTATTTGAATGTTTGGCCCATAGGGAGTGACCTTATTATGAAGTATGGTCTTGTTGGAGTAGGCATGGCTTTGTTGGAGGAAGGGTGTCCCTATGGAAGCAGAATTTGAGGTCTCAGATGCTTAAGCCCTGGCTTGCTGACACACAGCCCTTGTTGCATGTAGATCCAGGTGTAGAACTCTCAGCTTTGTCTCCAGCACCATGTTTACCTGTACGCTGCCATATTTCCCACCATGATGATAATGGACTAAACCTCTGAAACTGTAAGCCAGTCTCAATTAAATGTTTTCATTTATAAGGGTTGCCCTGATTATGGGGTCTCTTTACAGTAATAGAACCCCTAACTAAGACAAACTCTGACCAGAAAACATGGACCTACACTCCAGTTGCCATTGGTGATTTCATTTTATAATATGTAGCATGTAGTAAACTTGATTTGGGCTATGAAATTTCTTTCATTATTTTGCAACTCTCTACAGAGCATAAACCTACAGTGGATGTATACTTTCTGTTATACTTGTATATTTAAAATGTTATAAGGTAATTTAATATTGGGGGAATAAGACAATGATTTTTTTTCCACTGGAGAGGTTGATGTGATTCTCAGGCTTGGGAAATATTGATGCATGTGAGCTTTTATCTTTTATCAGATTCATCTTTTTTTAATCTCAATTCTACAAGATTTACAAGTAGTGAGAGGAACCTGGAATACCCTGAGTGGGGAGTAAAGAGGGTAAGATTTGAACTAGCTTTGAAAGAGGGTTAGAATTCAGAGTGTGAATGGCACCTGGCTATGAACCATACCACCCAGGTGATTTTATTTTTATATTTAATTTTTTATTATGATATCTTTTTTTTTTAGTCTTTTATCATCCAGCAGAAGTGCAAAGTCTGAGGGAAAAAATACACAGAACCACTGAGGAACCCCTGAGGTCTCCACATACAACTTCTCTCCATACTAAAATGTATTGCATTCTGTGTTTTACTCTCTTATGGTCCAAAGCTGGCCGAGGTGGGTTTTAATAATGGCGGGCTTGTTTTATGAACACCTTAGCTCTAGCTCTCTCTCCCTCCCTCCTGCCCTCCTTCTCTTTCCCTTTTCCCCCTTTCTCGTATATCCTTCTTTCCTTTCTCTTTTGCTTCCTTTGGAAACAGGATTTCACTGTGTAGCTCTGACTACTCTTGAATTCACCACGTAGCCCAGGCTAGCCTCAGATTCAAGGCCCTGTTTCTGCTTCCCAGTAGAGTGCTGGTATTATGTCTTCATGCCACTGTTTCTCTTTTTTAGTTTTATTATTGGCAATTGAAAAAAGGACTTCTGAGATGTTAGGCAAAAGCTTTCCCACTGAGCTACACCCACCTCACCATTTACTTTTCTCTCTTAAAGTCTTATTAGATTAAATCAAGAAATATAATCTGCCTATAGTCTTCTATATTCTCCTCCCTCCAAAACTGAGAGACAATTCACATACCATACAGTTTACCAATTAGTGAGTATGACTCAGTCGTTTTAGATTTTGTTTCAGTGGGCAACAAGGACCATGAGCAATTTCAGAATATTTTCATCACCCAAAACCCAAATTTCTGGAGTTGGGACAATACAGATCAGTTATTAAAATGCTTGCCTTGCAAGTATGAGGATTCAAGTCAGCTCCCAAGAATCTATGCCAAACAAAAACAGAACAAAACAATAAGCTGGCGTGGTGGTATGTGCTTCTAATCCCAGCCTTGAGGAAGTAGAGATCAGTGGGTCCCTGTGCTTCCACAGCCAACCTGCCTGCTCTACTTAGTTCTAGGCAAATGGGAGACTCTCTCTCTAATACACAGAGGGACTAGCACCCGAGGAAAAATAGCTCAGCATATCCTTTGGTTTCCACATGCATGCAAACACACACACACACACACACACACACACACACACACACACAATTTGTTTTGAGAAGACTCTAATTATTAGTAACAATCTCTCCTTTGCCTACTTCCACTCCTCCTTTCCATCTTTCAACCACTCACACTAAGATATTTGTATATACTTGTAGACTTATATGTAATTCTCTGGATACTTTCCTCCTATTCCCTCTGTCTAACTATAGTTAAATATACTTTGATCAACATATACCCATCCTATGTTCCCTCTTAGTCAGCTTCTGGTCACCACGATCCTTCTCTCTACTTCTGTAAGAACAGTATGTTGGAATTCCACATTGAGAAAGCTTATGTACTCTTTGTACTTCTGTGCCTGGCTCATTTAACATTCTATTCTGCAGGATCACCCACGTTATTCCAAATAGTGAGATTTCATCTTGTTTATGCCTCAATTTTTTCCATCATGTATATATCATTGTCTTAGTTATTGCTGAGATAAATACCATGGCCAAGAAACATCCTGGGGATCAAAGAGTTTATTTCATTTATACTTCTATATTGTAGTTCATCATCAAGGGTAGCTAGGGCAGGGATTCACACAGGGTAGACCCAGGGTCAGGGGCTGATGCAGAGGCCATGGAGGAGTGCTACTTACTGACTTCCCCTCAAGCTTTCTCAGTCTGTTTTCTGATACCTTCTAGTACCACCTGCCCAGAACTGTCACCATCTACAATATACTGGGCACTCCCACATCAGTCATCAATCAAGAAAATGCCTTATAGACTTGTCTACAGGCCAATTCTGTGGAGACACTTTCTTGATTAAGATTCCTTCCTCCCAGATGACCCTACCTCATGTCAAGATGACATAAAACTAGCCAGGAAAATTCTTCAGGATGACTAGGTTAATGCTACATATTGACTACTTTGAATGATGGTAGATATCCAGGTGTAAATCAGTGGATGATACAGTAGGTAGTATCATTTTCATTATTTGGAGGAAGCACCAGTTATTCATATAGTTATATTAATTTATATTCTCACTAACAGTATGCAGAAGTTGAATTGTCTCCATATCTTTGTTGGGATTTTTTGTGTGATTTTTTTTGAATTTTCAATAATAGTTTTGTGGTTTTGATTTGTATCTCCATGAATGATCATAGATGTTGAGCATTTTGCCATATGCTTGTTGGCTACTCCTATACTCTTACATCTTAAGAAAACTGTCTACTTAGGTCTTTTGCCCATTTTAAAAATAGGATTGCCTGTTTTCTTGTATGGAGTTGTTTGTGTTTCTTATGAATTTTAATTAATCTCCTTTCAGATGTATAGTTTGCCAGTGTTTTCTTCTATTCTGTATCTTTTTATCTTCACTGTTTTGATTGTTTCTTTTGCTGTACATAAGCTTTTCGTTGTGTATAATCTCATTTGTCTGTTTTTGCTTTCAAAATCACAGCCAAAAAACTCTTTATCATCATATAGTTTTCTTTTATATTTTCCTTTAAAAAAGTGTTTTCTCAGAATTGAATTTTAAAAATCCTTTTAAAATTATGTGCATATATGAATGCCTATCTATGTGGTGAGTATGTACATGTGAGTGCAGGTACCCATGCAGGCCAGAAGAGGGTGTTAGATTCTCCAGAGCCAGAATTACAGGAGTTGCGAGTGCTGGGAACTACAGTTCCTCTGAAAGAGCAGTGTGTGGTCTTAACCACTGAGCCATCTGTTCAGACCTTCCTTAATGCTTTCTACTAACAATTTTACAACACAGGTCATACAGATAAGTCTTTAATTCATTTTTAGAGTTTTTTTTTAATCTTGAAGAACATTCTTTTGCATGTAGATAGCCAGTATTCCTAATACTGTTCATCGAAAACATCCTCCTTTTCCCCATGGTGTTATTTAAGGGATTGTGCGGACTAGTCTTATGTCAACTTGATACAAGCTAGAATCATCTGAAATAAGAGAACTTCAAATGAGAAAATACCTCCATAAAATCCAACTGTAGTGTATTTTCTTAATTAGTGGTTGATGGGGGAGGGCCCACCTCTTTGTTCTGGGGACACCCTTGAGCTTGGTCTTGGTTTCTATAAGAAAACAGGTTGAACAAGCCATGGGGATCAAGCTAGTAAGTAGCACTCCTCCAAGACCTCTGCATCAACTCATTCCTCCAGGTTCCTGTCCTGACTGACTTCAATTATGAACAGTGATATGAAAAAGAAAGCAAAATAAACCCCCTTTCTCCTCAGGTTGCTTTTGATCATAATGTTTCATCACAGCAATAGCAACACACACACACACACTCTCTCTCTCTCTCTCTCTCTCTCTCTCTCTCTCTCTCAGCTGTTTCTAAATAGCTTAATTTTGTTGCTTTGGCCAGCTTATCTGGGTTTATGTTAATATCATGCTCTTTTGGTCACTATAGCTTTGCTGTATATTTTGAAGTTAGCTAATAAGATTACACTCCTATACTCCATGTCTCTCTCAAGATGCTTTTGCTTCTTGAGTTCTTTTGTAGTTCTACACAAGTTTTGTTGTTGCTTTTGTTGTTATGTAATAAACGTCATTAGCACTTTGGGGAATGCATTGAATCTGTGTATCACTTTGGGGAATATGATCATTATGACAAACATATCTTCCCAATTCATAAATAGAGTCATTTTCTATTGGTGTTTTCTTCAATGTCTTTTTAAAGTTTTCAAGATTGAGGTATTTAATTTTCTTAAATTTATTTATTTATTTATTTTTATTTTAGTTTTGTGTCTATTGCAATCACTGTTGTTTTTACAATTATTTTATAGTGTTAATTATTATAATATATATGACTTATTTTTTATTCCTATAGCTTTGGTCAGTTAATTTATCATATATAAACTTTTGGTTAAATATTTATGGTTTCTATACATAAAATCATGTAGTCTGAAAATGATTTAACTTTTACCCTCTGGCTTGGATTCTTTCAATCTTCTTTTCTTGCCTAATTGCCCTGCCAGGGGCTTCCAATAATCTGTTGATAAGTAGTGAAAGGGAACTATCATGGTTTTATTCCAGATCACACAGAGAACACCTCATCCTTTCCCCAGCCCCTCTTCATGCAAGCTGTGGGCTTGTCATGTAAGTCCTTCATTGTTGAGTTTTAGGCATTTCAGACTTTTTAAAAAATGTTTACTTATTTTTATTTTGTAAGTATATGAGTGTTTTGTCCCCATGAATGTCTGTGCATCAGAGCCTCTGGAACTGGAGTTACAGACAGTTGTGAGCCACCATACAGGTGCTGGGAACACAATCCAAGTCCTCTGCAAGAGCAATAAGAGCTCATAACCACTGATTTATGTCTCAGCCTTGCACCTCTTTTTTCAGTTGCATTTATCATGATTGGATGCCTTTTAACATTTACAACAACTGAAAGAATGTGATCATTTCTGCCCTCCACTTTCTATCATTTTTAGATTGGTTTTTTAACAAGATGGCTGGGTGGGCATACTTCTTCCTTCATGGTTTTAAGTAGAGCTAAGAACCCAGTTAAAAGGGAGATACTTTCCAAACAGAGCAGGGCTGGTATTCAGTTGTAAAAGATGAAGCAGCATAGAGGTTAGGGAGAAATTTCTTTGCTAGAAAGGTGCCAAGTATAACAGAGAAAAGAAATATAAAATCATGCCAATATATAAATCATGCCAATATAGCCAAGGACTGCAGTGGTGGTAAGTGGGAGAGACTGAGCCATAATCAGAACTACTCAGTTGTTGGTCATGAACACATATACAGCATTTGGACACTACACAATGAGGGTGGGAATGAGTATTGTCTATCTTTGAGTAGGAGACCACGTTGAAATGAAAAAAAAAAAAACCATACTGTTGTCAATGTAGAGAATAACTTCACTTGCTAGACTAACACTGCCTGAGTTCAACTGGACACAGATTAAATAAATCAAGCAAGTCAGGAGGTTAGTCACCACTTTCCTTCTTCCTCCGGTAACGGGGATTCTGACATTTCCCTCAAAGGGATGCTGGTGAACTTTAACTAGGGCTGACTAAAGCCCCAGCTTGGCTCATGGATGCCTACATTTTGGTTAGATTCATAAAGATAACAGAAAGATCTTAATATTGTTCATACTTCCTGCTGGTGAAGCTCGGGTCTACTGCATCCCACTGGGACCAAAACCACACTGTTCTTGCAAGTACATTTTTGATAGTACTGGGCAATAGCTTGTTCAGCAAGAGTCTTCCCAGGGTAGCTACTGCAATCAACTTTCTCACTTTGGGTTTCCACTGTAAAGAACATGTCTGAAGGTCTCATGCAGAGAATTCAATTTATATCATCCAAATAGGTAGAAAGTAAAGTATACCCCACTGGCTCCTGGGGTTGGGAGCAGTCACCATATTTACCTTCACTGTTTCCCATTTTCTGAGGGCAAATGAATTGAATGTCATGTTATAATTAAAAAACCATTAATAGGAAACATCAGAGAGAAGAAGCAATTAGTTCAATTATTATTTAAGGTTATACTACACTCCAGCTATCAAAAGCAATCACTTAGTCTGAGCAATGTTTTTTTACCCATTATTAAAAGCTTAAGTATTTACCAATAGTGGAAAATACTGGATTTGTTTGCACTCTTCTGTATGGAGAAATTCCTTCACAAGGTTTCCTGAGCAAACACCTCAAATGATGTCATGGGGTCTAAATATAAATGCTTAACTTTGCAACACAATATAAAGGTAGTCTATACATTGTACTGTGAGCTCCATGTTGTATATTGGTCCAGTTTAACTTTAAACATCTGTTCTGGGTAGGGATCAGTGACTGGAGCTGCAGAGAATTGCAAGAAAGATTTTTGTTGTGTTGTTTGTTTGTTTGTTTTTGTCTTGATGACCTTCAGTTCTGTGTTTATGATACTACAGATTATTATACAGGTCATTAATATCAACTAGTGTAAAAACTATATACCTGGAGATAATTTAAAAATGCAAAGGCTTTCATGAGGTTGTAATTAGACATCTTTATTCTTAAATTTATTTTATTTGTATTCATACATACATGTCTGTGTGTGCATTTGTGTGTAGGTGCCTTCAGAAGCCAGAAGAAGATGCCATATTACTTGGTGGGCTTAAACCGTCCAATCATGAAGTGGGTACTGGGAACCAAACTCAGGTCTTCTACAAAAGCAGCAAGTGCTCTTAACTTCTAAGCTATCTCTCCAGCTTCCTAATTTGATCTCTTAATTGCTCCTGAGTAGCCAAGATATTCTTTGAAATACAAAGTTGGTAGAGGCATTCCTAGCTATATCCAGTGAAGGAAGAGCCATTTCGCCCAGAGAGCTTATTTACTCCAAGCCACAGAGCTTTTATGGAACTAGAACCAGGTCTGTGTTCTGGAAACACAGCAAAGAGTTCTACCTTCCTATGCCTTTATTTTTAGTTCTAGCATGCTACCAGCTCCCTGGTGCCACAGCAGAAGTAGCCATTGATGGCAAGGCTATTCAGATATTGGGTCTTGTAAGCTGGAATACATTTTCCTACATTTCATCAAATCCTCTGGTTTCATAGATTTGCTAAGTGTGGTGGTGCATATCTGCAATCCCAGCTTCTTAGGTGAAGCCAGTGGGCTACCAGTTCAAGGCCTGCCTGGACACAAGAGTGAGTTTGAAGTCAGCTTTAGACATTTAATGAGATAGCGTTTTTAAATAAGAATGTTTGGAAAAGACTGAGGATGTTAACTCAGTGGTACTTAATATGTATGAAAGCCTCAGCCCAATCTCCAGAACTGAAAACAAAACAAAAAATTAAAGTATAAGAAAATAGAAATATAGAAATATACAAACATATCTTAAGTATGTTTAATATATACACAAATAAGCTCATGCACTCAGCAAGAACATAGTACCAAACCAAAGCTAGATAACATTGTTAAAAAGCCACAAAGGGGTTTTAAAATGAAAAGTATTGTTAGATATAAAATATTGCCTATGTAAGATAAGATATGTAGTTCAATGGCAAGCTACTCTTCTTAATTTTTAGCACTAAAATTTATAAGAGATTTAAATATATAATTTACTATAATGATACCTCTGTCACTTAGAATTGAGTAAGACTATAGAAATTTGAACAATACCACCAATATGAATAGTGAATAGAAATAGAATCTATGTACAGCAACTGGTGAATGTAAATTATCTCACACATGGAGATAACACTATGGAAACTGACCCTGGAACATGTCTTATAAATCAGGACCAAAAAGTTACAATAGATTCTAAACAAATGATATCATTTAGCTAACATTTTTGAATGAAGTAAAAAAAAAAATCACTAGGGAAAAAGAGAAATTACCAACTACTTGCAATATGAAAATCCTGTCTCTAAGTCACAGGTCAAGAAATACATCAGAAAGAAAAATTGAAATGTTTGGGGCCAAATGCTAATGGATATAATGGAGAGGAACTAGCAACAGGAATATACAAAGAAAACTTGATTCCTTAAATGACTCTAATAGGAAAAAATATATAAATCAGAGAGCCAAGAGCGCCACAAATAAAATTAGAAAATAGAATAAAAGAAAATAATGCATATGGTAACTTCTGTTCCTTTTCATAATGTTTATTTTTGCCTATATGGACATTTTTCCTGCATGTATGACTGTGTACCGTGTGAATGCCTGGAGCCCATGGAGGCCAAAGAGGGTGTCAGAAATCCCGGGACAGGAGCTACATTTGTAACTAGGAATCAAATCTGGAACCTCTGGAAGAGCAGTCAGTGCCCTTCACCACTGCACCATCTCTCTATTTATAATGATTTCAAATCTACAATGGAAAAGATTACCCTACTACTGAGAATAACTATTCAGCTTGGGTAATGTCTGAGAATAGGATTTCTTGAAGTGGTCAGCCCAGTAAGACAGGACGTGAGAGTATATTCTCAGAGAGAAGGAACACACACTGGAAATAGTAGGGGCAAAAGCCAAAACCTGGAAAAGTTAAGAGACTGATGTTTGAAGTCAGATCTGGAGTTGGGGAACTTGGGCAGGGCTTGAGGAACCTTGAACTCAAAGACATAGAAAGGGTAGAAGGCAGAGGGCAGAGTCAGAAGTTCCTGTGCAGTTTCCCTCAGGGCTGGCTGCCTAGTAAGGTGTCAGGGTCAGAAGAGAGACTGGCATTTGTTAGCTGAGTGCTTCAATAGAGGCTTTGGTGGTAGAGAAAGACAAGAGCTACCTGCTATTAGGTGGGGATCCAAGCCACAGGTAAGCTTCCAGCAGAGACCCCTGATGAGGAGAGGCAGGGATGAGTACTATGCCAGTGGATTAAAAGCAAGTTCAAAATACAGACCCAGAACTTAAACCTGGTCTTCTGCACTTTACTACTCCCATACTTTACTCAGTACAAATAAAAAAGAAAATGTTTCCTCTTTTGGAAAACTATTTCACCCAGAGCCCTTCCATTTTGTTAACTTTGTTATGTGAAGTTCAATTAAAAATCTCCATACACATTTAGGAACAGAACTAAAATGGCTGAAAGCAAAGTGACCAGTAGTAGGCAATTAGGAACAGTCCCATATGTTATGACAGTGTGATTTCATACCACCATACCCAAATAGAGGAAAAGATGGAATATTTTCGCCCAAGGATAAAGCAGAGAATTCACTAAGAATGTTTTATAAAGTTTAACAATTAAAGTGATAATGTAAAAAAAATCTGTTTAATAGTCAGACATAGTAGAAGAAAGAATTAGTGAACTGGTAACATATGTGGACACAGCAATTTGTGAGAGGCTCAATATCAAAGGTCAACTATGTTACATGTGCGAATATCTGTCTGTGGGCAGCTGACACACACACACACACACTCTCACACACACACACACTCTCTCACACACACACACACTCACACACACACACTCACACACACACACTCACACACACACACATACACTCACACACACACTCCAAATAATACAAACAAATCTTTAATAAAAGTTAGTGATGTTATCATCCACATGCAAATGCAAAAATGAAATGGAATTTTTACACTGTACTCCAAAATAGACTGTAGTAGAGTTATGAGGGTTTTTGCTCTTGTTGTTTGCTTGTTTTGTTTTTAAATAGCAAAACTATTATCTTCCAAAAGATAATAGTTTTGAATCCATGTGAAAAGATGTCTCACCAAAAAAAAAAAAAATGCTTCACTAATAGACTGAGATATTTTTTTATGTTAAGATGCTGTACTTCTGTATATCAAACGTCACCAACAAGAGAGTGAGGGATGGGTCTTAGACTGGGAAGAGACATCCCCAGCAGTTCCACTAAGTCTTAAGTAGCAGGATGGTAGCTCTAAATAACCCTGTCAATCAAGAAGGGACCAGAAGGGGACGCTCAAATGTGAAATCAAGAAACTCGGAACTAGGGAATCAAGACACAAGTGAAAGCTGAGAGGAGCGGGAATTGTTACTATGCCGGGAACCCTGGAATTCATAGTGGGGTGAGATGGTATTTATAACCGGTGGGAGGGTAAAGTCTTTGTAAGCGTAGAAAGCAGTTTGATAAAAATCAATTAAACTAACAATGTAGATTTCTGATTATCCAACAATTCCTTTTCCTAGATATTTTCTCTGCAAGAATTCTTGCACATGTGGGCAAGTTGGCTTGTAAAAGAAAGCTGATAACAGCATTTTGGGTAATTGCAAAAAAAAAAAAAGGGGGGGGGGGAAGAAACCTAAACATGCTCAAATAGTAGAGTAAATTATTAAACTTTGTAGTAGTCATACCACTGGGTGTATCGCAGAGTTGAACAGAGGTCCAGCCACAACATGGCTAGATAAAAATATTTGAAAACCTAAACCAATAGCAGAAACTGCATGACATCATCATAAACATTTAAAAATGCTTGAAGCAATATAACATATAACTTAGAGGAACACATACATATTTAATAGATCTAAACTTATCAGATTCAGGAGTGTCTATCTCTGTGAGTAGTGAGGAAAGAGACAGCAACTGGGGCTGGAGAGATACCTGGGGTCTCCAAGAACATTAGGAAAATTTTATATAAGCTAGACAAGGGCTGTACACAAGATATCAATCACATGACCCTTTGTACCTTTACTTGTTTTTGAGACAGGATCTCTCTGTGTAGCGCTGGCTGTCCTGGGACTTGATATGTAGACCAGGCTACCATTGAGTCCACAGAGATCCACCTGCCTATGCCTCCCTAATAATATGATTATAGGCATGTACTACCATCTCTGACTGACTCTTTAGAGTTACTTACACACCTGAAGTATTTTGCTACATAATCTTTTGATGATCTCCAACCAGGAGAGTTGTAGGTCAGGAGAAAGTGCTTAAGATTTGGAGGAGATCTCTACCACCAGAACATTATTTAGAAGCCTTTGGAAGGTGGTTGCTGAGCCTAAGCTAGCAGTGACAAGAGAGAAAACACCCCCCAAAAATCTGCCCCCAGAGGAGAGACTAGGCACACAGAACAAATGGAAGAATTCAAAGCTGAAGAACTACAGAAAACATCACTTTCCAAAAGACTTCAGAAACAAATGTTTAAAAATGGTCAAGAGACAGGCATTGATAGATTTGATATTAGAAGATGTAAACAGAGGACAGCCAGTGCAAAAATAATTATCTATCCAAGAAGCAGTAAGGTTTGCTATCATAACTGTAGACTTAATCAGACATGTCAAAGATGACTAAGACCCATTAAATGATAGAAGACCACCATTACATGTCCTGGGACAGATGCCTGGGACAGATGCAGCTAGCTGGAAGGCTTTATATCAGGACCAAGGCTCCCATGAACACTGGGCAATTTCCATCAGTGGGTTGTAGCGTCACCCCACTTGGGAGAATACAGTCTGCCTCTTTTGACCATCTACTTGACAATTTCAGACATAAAGGGTCAGTTTCATGACGATGTGATCCAATCCCCAGCAACCACTCTCTTCAAATGTGTTTCCCATCATTTCTAATGTCTCCGAGCAAACCCTACTTGATGAGATAAGTGAATTAAACGCAAGTTGTTGTTGGAATAGAGTGTCATGTTAAGGTAAGCACAAACAAAAATGTTCTCTGTGAGCAACACAGCTCAGACACAAAAGGGAATGAAGAGATCCGGAGAACTCCTGTGGCAGGCAGACATACAGTAGTGGAAAGAGATTCCCAAATGAACAAGCAGAGCTACCTGCCTATCTATCTATCTATCTATCTATCTATCTATCTATCTATCTATCTATCTATCTATCTATCTATCTACCTACCTACCTATATTACTTTAAGCCCTTTCAGTGTATGTGATGTCTATGTGTTTGGGGTGTGTGTGTGTGAAGGTGAGTGTGTACATCTAATGATGCACATGTGAAGGTCAGAGGACAACCTCCAGTGTTGGTCCTCACATTTTCCACCTTGTTTTGAAGGGGTCTCCCATTTGTTGCTGCTCATGCCAAGATAGCTGGCCCCATGAGCTTTTGAGATTCTCCTGTTGCCATTTCTCATCTTGCCATCAGAGCACAGGAATTACAGATGCATACCACAGTGCCTGGTTGCATATGTGTTCTGAAGATCCAAACTCGGGTCAGCAAGCTTGACAAGTACTTTACCTCCTCAGCTTTCACACAAGCCTGTTTCATATTCTTTTAAGGATTTACCCTAAATATGTTACGGGAATAGTTGAACTTGAGGCTTAAAGGAATGGCTGTGAGAATTCTTACTTCTTAAAGGAATTCTTGTCTATTTTGAAGCCTTTCATGGCTTCAATTGACATACAGGAGACTGGACTGTTCTTAGAGGTGATAACCTTTCAACCTATTATCTGAATTTTTCTCAGCAAAATGGTCTCCAAATTTCAGTATTTTGTCTTCAGCTTTTCTATCTAGTAATCCTTAGGTAACATCATAGATTTGGGGAGAGTGTCTGAAATTGCAGAAATAGTACCAATGATAAAAATAGCAATAATACCAACAGCAAGTCCTAAATAAAAATCCGTTCACTCCACTTTGAAGCTTTCTGAAAATTGGCTTTGTTTCTCCAAAGTTGTAGCAGTCTTATTTCCCTGTTCCAAAACACAGTGACTTAGAAACATGAGACCATTAAATTACTCTCTGTGGGAAACACTCCAAATGCTTCCCTCATGTTTTGACTGCCCCTTAACAAGTTGGTAATACTTCGCTGCTTTGCTTACAACATAACCTATGGAGGAGGGACACTTAGCTAGAACTACAACGTGACTTCACACAGGCTCTTGAATATGAAATCCTGAGGGTGATTTGCATTTTCCTCAAAGCATTCCTGTCTTGCAGACATTTTAATTTTTTTCAATGTATATGGTGTCATACCTGCATGTAAGTCTGTGCGCAGCATAAGTGTTTGATGCTTGAGGAAGCCAGAAGAGGGAATATGATTCCCTGGGACTGGAGCTCCAGATGGTTGTGAGCTGCCATGGGCATGGTAGGAATTCATCCTGGGTCCTCTGCAAGAACTTCCAGTACTCTTAACCACTAAGAGGTCTCTCTAGCCCCTGACTTGAAGACACTTTAAAGTGAGGCACTTGAAACTCTAGAAGCTCAGACCTTTTTTGTCCTGAGAGCCCTGAAGGTCCAGGACCTGAGCTCCAGATTACATTCATTTTGCCCTGGCTCTGAACAAAATGCTTTCTGTGGTGTAGGACACTTCACACTGACATGGATGAGACAGAAGCTGAAGTTATATTTTATTCTGAAGTTACATTCTATTCTAAACTTACGCTCACTGGTCAGCCACCTGCTCTTGGTTTCAGTTTGTTCCTTATTCAAACATATTAGACTGCCCTTCCTCTTTCTATAGACTAGACTGGTTCTTTCAAGACTAAAATAAGGGTGCAAACCCACTTTAAGGTGTGCTAACATCTCAACAACCACCTGCTGCTTGGCCTTGTGTTTCAGTGTTTCTTACATATGCTTTCTCTACTATGACTTTTAAAAATATTTTTAAGTTAAATATTAATTAAGATATAATTCCATGCCTTTCTCTTTCCTTTAATTATCTACTACAACTCTTCCGTGCCCTTCCCTGTCAAATTGATGGCCTCTTTCTTTTTATTATTGTTACACACACACACACACACACACACACACACACACACACCATAAATACAACTCTATGAGTCCATTTAGTGTTGCTTGTGTGTATTTGATTCCAGAGCTGATGACATGAATAATCAGTTAGGAAGTTCATCCCTCAAAGTGGCTGATTCGTTCTCTCTCTCTCTTTCTCTCTTTCTCTCTGTCTCTGTCTCTGTCTCTGTCTCTGTCTCTCTCTCTCTCTCTCTCTCTCTCTCTCTCTCTCTCTCTCTCTCTCTCTCTCTGTCTCTGTCTCTGTCTCTCAATGCTGTAGTTCTTTGTCTGGAGTGGAAACCTATGAGAATTTTTTCCATTCTGCCTTAGCATGTCTGCTGGTGTTTTCATTATTCAGGACTTATTTGGTCAGCCATATATTGAAGCATCATGGATGCGCTTGCCTGCCGTTTCTAGGAGATGCTTTCTTTTTT